>NW_024881321.1:600000-1138931 GCF_018691265.1 Tyto alba
AGAGGAGTCAAGAAAATCAGATGATTTTGAATGCTTCACAGTAGAAGCATTGCTACAAGAGTTCTAGAACTCTCAAAAATGATTTGTCTTATTAACTGTAAAATTGAGCTAATAAACTGTGATGAGGCGAACTGCTTTATTTTACCCATTTTCATGTTTCAATAACAGGTACACCTTGGACGAGTTTGGAACAGCTAGAAGGAGTGCAGTAGTCCGTGGCTTTATAGATGCTCTTACTAGAGGAGGTGTGGGAGGTACTCCCCGCCCTATTGAAATGCACTCCCACGACCCTCTGAGGTACCGTACTAGCAAGAATGTATATGAAGTAATCCTTCTTTTGCCTCTTGAAAACTGGAATCCCTGACACCATAAACTGCTGATTTACACAGAAATGTCTGTCTTTATTTAGGTATGTAGGAGACATGCTGGCCTGGTTGCATCAAGCTACAGCTTCTGAAAAGGAACACCTAGAAGCCATGTTAAAGCTTGTAACTATTCAAGGTAGTACTAGATTTTAAAACAAATTGTGAAGTGATAGAAATTCTGTCTGTGATAAGTCAGAAAGTGTGATTAACTTCTTGGGCTTGGCTTCAGTCGTGAGAGTCTGAGCTTAGATTTTCCTGGAAATAATTTCAGAATAGCTGGTGGTTGCATTTTGCCAGAAGGAACCCCTTAACAAAGAATAGTATTTCAAAATGCACTCTTTTAAATTTTACTGTGCTTATAATAGATTTAAGCTAAATTTACAAAGGGACATTTTAGACTGTAGTTGAGAGCTCAAAAATTGTCTGCAACGTATATGAATACATACCTCTCTGAAAACATTGTCATAGGGTTGCTTATTGATATGTTGAGGATTCCTGTTATGCCTTGCTCATTTGTTTAGTGTTTGGGGTTTTTTAAAAACTATAATTCCTTCTTCCTATAATTGTCTTCCTTCTATGCTACAAGTAAAATGGAATTTTCTTCTGTCATGTAACATACCATTATAGGTTTACAGAAGTCAAAGCAGGACTCCTAGATACATGAATTTTTTTAATATCAAAGCTCTCCTTCATTAACAGAACTACAGATTCTCATGCTTATTCTTCAGCCTCTTTGCTCTAAGTACTTTGGACCTATACTTTAAAGGTCTTTATCCTGTAGAAGCTGTAGTATGATTTGCCTCCATAGCTTCAGCCAAAGACTTGTTTAATAAATTAAGCATGTGTACTCAACTTGCAACAAATTCATTGTAAGAGTTTCCATTTGATCTGTGTCTGGTGAGCTCTTCAGACTGTACAACTTAATTGAGTCCTGCTCTGGGATTTAAAGTGAATATGAATTCTCATTTTCCTGACTGCTGGAGTTATTAATTGGCTTCCCTTATTAATGGTGTACGAGTAAGGGGGCTGTTTAGGAACTGTTGTAAATCAAACTGAAGGACTGGTTGTTTTTAGCTACAGTTACAGTGTACTCCAGAAGTGAGTTTAATGTTAATTACTGACGATCTCTCAGGGAGACAGGAAAGCAAGCCTGGTGACGGTTTTATGGTAGAGAAGAAGGCACGGCAGTTCTTCACAGGTGACTGCCTGGTGCTTCTGCTGTAACTGGGGAGTCCATCAAGAAAAGCTGGTCCCGTGGAGGATGTTACTGTGTCTGGTCCTGCTGTAGTCTGGGCTACTGCTGCTGCCCAGGCTGCATTCTGTTCTGAAATTTTCCTGCCTTTTCGTTCAGTGCTCTTTATAACTATTAAATCCCTTAGCCTTCTGGCAGGATGTCAGTCTGAAATGCTATGTCCACATAACTAGATATATTTAAAGCATTTCAACCACAGATGAGAGTAAACTACTTGAGAATACAGAGAATATAAATGTTTTGGGGAAAAATTGTCAAAAAAAACCCACCACGCCCAAACTTTTTTCCCAAGAGACTAGTAAGAACAAGAGTTTCAACATTTCTGTCTGAAGTAAAAATATGTTTTCCTAAGCTCTCCAGGAATGGATTTGCCATCACTGTTGTAGAGTTTTCAAGAAATGTAGAGAAGGATTCTTAGCTTCATACTGGGAGCAACAAAGCCTGGGAGGTGCTGTCCGTTAACTATTCCTCTGCATCTTAGGGAAATTTTTTTGATGACGGGGTGGTTACGCGGTAAGATCTGTAAGACAAAACAGTACTTAATGGAATACCACTGGGTTTAACAAGAACCGTTTATGGGAAGTGCAGCCTTCTGAAGTACCTTGAGATTTTATGCTTTGTATAAATCCGGATTCTGAGCTGGTAGTGACTAACCAGTGAGTACAGTGTTTGTGGTACTGAGAGATGCAAGTTGAATTTCCTGTGCTGTACAGTCCTCAGATGTCTGGTTGCAGAGGCCACACAAGAGACTGAGTTAATTTCAGCTAGCCATTTATAAAGTGGACATCTTGTTTATTTGCAGTTATAGATAATGACAGAGATTTGTGTCTCCAGAGGGCTCATCTTCCCAACAAAAGTTAGAGCTAATGTAGGCATTTATGGAGACTTTCATCACAACTGTTCTGTTTGGATTTTTTCCATTCCCTATAGAGGGAGCCCAAGCAACTACTACAGATAAGACACCTAGCTGGGGGGTCTAAAGTTAGGTCAGTCAGATGTTTTAACTGTCATTTCAGTTTGAGTAGCTTTTTGCAGATGGAACTGGCTTTATTATTTGAATTCGGGCTTCTCTGTTCTGAGTTCAGATTTCTGTTTAAATTCTTCTGTCAGCTCTGTGTAATTTCAGGACTGTGAGGAGCATGATAAATCACAGCTACACAAAAAATTTGCTTCTCATCTTTTTTTTAAAAAAAAAAAAGCCACATATATAGCTATGGGTGAGATAGAGGTGGGTTTGGTCCTGGTGGAAGAAAAATTTGGGTGAATGCGACGTTTTTGGAGACGTGTTCCCATCCCAGTTTTTACTTTAAAGAGAACAAAATATGTAGTCCGTAATCAAATATTCAAGAATAGCTTTTAGAAAGTTTTAAAATTTTAAGCTTGCAGATGTTAACTGTTTAAAATGAATGTGACAAAAATGCTATTAAAATTTTAAGCACTGAAGACAGATTCAGAAAAGTGTAACTGTTTTGCATTATGCTGGACAAGCATAAAGCATCTGGTTCTCTTCTTTGGAGCTTAGGTTTTCTGCTAACAGGAGCCTTCCAGTCTTACAGGGATCTTGCAGTTGAAGGGAGAATTGCAGACATTCTGTTTTAAGAGATGCAGCAGAAACCCATTTTTCGTGGAGTAGCAGGAACCCAGCTGGAGAGCAGAAGCCAAATGAAGTCCAAGAAAGATCTCTCCCTTATAGAAGGATACGCAGAGGAAAATGCTGTGTGATGTAGCAGGCAGCCAGAAGCACATCTTCAGTAATGAACTCTTATAAAAGTGATTTTGGGTCTCTTAGAATTGTTTATTCCATAATTCTTTTATGCCAGTGCGAGGTACTAATACTTGCAACAGTTATATAACCCATTGTGCAGGAAGATTTCTTTTTACTGTTTGCTGAATCCAAAATATTCTAATTGGACATGAAGACATATGTGAAGGCACAAGCGTGCGCTGTACCAAGATTGTAATTCCACATCCTTTGGTATTTGAACTTGCACATTTTTGCAGCTAAAACTTTCAGACCCAACAACTCGTTGTTAGGTCAATCTAGTCTATATATGCTATTGCAAATATGTGGTAGGTGCTTGTTACATTGATGAACAGTAAAAACGTGACTGTTTCTACTAAAAAAACGTGTAAATTGTCAGGGTGTGTCTGCGAGATAGCCATTACGTTACAGACCACAAGATGTATGGCCTGTTATCTGTTTTTCTTCCTTGATACCAGTACTCCAAATATATGAACACATTTTTATTGCCTTACCAATTTAGTATGCTGAAATTCTTACAGCCACCACACTGAATTTGTTTCTGCTTATGTGGCTTTTCACGTATCTTGGTGTAAAGAGACAGTGGCACAGATCTCTGATCTGCTGTAATTTGTACTCTCAGAGGTAATCTCTTTTAGTCTGAAATAAGAGCTGCAAAATATAGCTTCAGGTCACCTGATTTCTATCACATGTCACAGTCAGTTTGTTTACTGTTCATTGCATGGGTCCCATCTGAAGATGAACTCCTGTTGACAAGTTTTAAATTAGAATTAAAGTATTGCTTTCTCCATAAATCTATTCTGAGTTGTTACTGAAGTGAGAGCTTGAAGATCTGTTGCTTTCAGTTTGATTGATTTATGACAGTACTGGTTGCCATGCAACAATTCATTTGTGTTCCATGATAAGATAGGGCAAATACTCTCTTTTGTATATAGTTTTGTGAAAGATGAGTTTCAATTGCTGCTGGGGAGGAAGCGCTTGCTGATGCTGCAGCACGCAGCAGTGTGGAGGTACAGATGTGATTTCATTTGTAACGATGCCGCGAGCCCGCCAGCATCGAGCCCTGTGTATTTATGGTTCAGGCCTTTCAAAATGGTATGTACTGGTGCTCCTTGAGCATCTCACTGGCCTTTTTTTTTTTTTTTTTTTTTTTCCCGCTCCTGTTTAATTTCATGAAGTGCTGGTACTGAGCCTTACTGTGACAGTTTCTTGCTAGATCACTTATTCTTCCCCTTGTTCCTTCTCCCTCAAATCCCCAGGCCCTGTGTGGTGCTGGGAAGCAATTGCACAGCCTAAGGTACTGACTCTCCGGGACTCTGCTTTGTCATGCAGCTATTTCTTAAAGGCTAGATTTGAAGTTCAGTGGAGGTGTAAACTAGTCTTGTGTAGAAAAGAACATGCAGTTCATAGAGCTTTTTATGGAGGAGTAGCTCCTACCTTTGTTTATTTGTTTTACAGTCTTGAAGAGAAGACATTGCATTTGCATAATCATAGCATGTGTTTGCATTAACTGTAGGTGTGGAAGAAAATATTCAAGAAGTAGTTGGGCACATCACAGAAGGTGTCTGCAGGCCTCTGAAGGTGAAGTATTTTGTTTTCCTTAGCATTCTAAATATAAAAATAGTTCTGTCATGTTTTTCCAGAAGCCGTGTCCCCATCTCTACAATGTATTTTCATTGCCCTTTGTTAAAGAGGTAGATTCTCAACTTCGAGAATCATAAAACCCTACAAAATTAAAGATTTTGTAGTTCATAGATACCTGGTTTTAAATAGTCACAGAATGAGACGTACTAGGATACTAAATCTGTGTCTTGATTTTGGTTTACTTTTCCTAAGTTCAGGAGCGCTTATGTATAAAAATTTAGCTTTGGGGTAAGTATATAGGAATGGCAATAGTTGGTCAAATTGAAAACCATTTTAATTTACTACCCTGTCTTTCATAGTGACCGTCAGCATTTATTTAGGGAAGAATGTGCAGGTTATATTGTAGCTGTGTCATCATACTTCTGCAGAATAGTTTCTTCGCCTGTTTGTGGATGTACTAAGGACTCACTGAGCTGTAACTACTGTCTTTGTATTTAATAGACCTCAGTAGATTTTTTCTTGCATGCATATGTCAAGTTGATACAAAATGTTGGTATTCACAACATATCCTGCAGGAGGGAAGTGCACAGTTTAACTGTATGCTGTGTGAGAAGCCAACTCCTTTTGTTTTGTTTAATAATACCAGCTCTTGTATTGAAAGAGACCGTGAAAAATTGTTTCCTCCTTACCATCTTTATGCTGCTGTGACTTTCTGTGTTTCTGTTGCATCCCTCCACAGTTGTCTTTTTTTCCAAGCTACAGCCTTAGCCGTTTTAGGGGACCCATTTGATAGAAATTATTTATAACGTTCCATCAGATGATGGACTGTCTTATTTATTGGGTGCGCTTCACATAAGCACAAAATAAAATAATCAGGGTGATGAAGCTGATATCAACAATTGCCTGACTCTGCAGTGTATAAATCCAAGTGTTTTTAAAGTAAAATCTACTGTACTAAATACTGTTACAGTAGAATTCTCTCAGGGTGCTGTAGCTGTAACAGCTGTGTCCAGTTGGCACATACCTAGTCCCAGACGTTAACGGGTGGGTTCTGAATACTGCCCGTCAGTTCCTGATACGAAGGATGCCTGGTCCGAAGAAGTAAAACTAAGGTGCCATTTAGCATGTGAGAGAACCTCGGCAGGGTTGGGGTTGGCCGGGAGCTCTGGGGAGGCCAGCCCCCCTGCTCCTCAGGCAGGGCCACCCGGAGCCCCTTGTCCCGGGCCCTGCCCTGAGCCCTCGTGAGCAGCTCCAGGGACGGAGGCTCCACAGCCCCTCTGGGCACTTACGCCAGTGCTTGGTCACCCTCACTGTGAAAAAGTGATGTTCAGGGGAACCTCCCGTGTTTCAGTTTGTGCCTGTTGCCCTGTAATTACCATCATCCTTCACAGCCTTTAGTCTTTGACCACTTGAAGAACACCTGTCGTGCGAGACAAACAAACTATTATCACAGCTGGTTTTTTGGAAGATACTTCCCAAGCTTTCGGTGTTCTTCTTGCATGCTTTAGCTCTGTTAATACTGCATGCTGGCTTGAGTTCAGTGGTTTTGTGCGTGCCAACTAATAATTAGGGATAGAATCAAACCCCTGGGTAAGTCAGAGGGAGTTTTGGTCTAGATTGGAATACTTGTGATTTGTACAGTTTGGTACAGAATACCTTCCGTTTTGATTGCCCAACTCTTTACACCTGTGTGCTTCTGCTATCTGTAGAAACATCCCCTGAAATACTGTCAGTAGTTAGTTACTGTGCTAGTAAAAATGAAAAACAAAAAAAAAAAAACCACTAAAAGAACAATTAAAGACTTCCCATTGTATTCTGTGTTATAATAGAATACAACTTATGCTAATTCACTGCCAGTCTAGACTTCCCAATGTAAAATATGCAGTACTTATTGTTTCCCCTGGGGAAATCTTCCATAGCAAAAAAAAAAAAAAGCAGGGAAAAAAAAACTAAACAAAACCCCCAAGCAGAAAAGCCTTCATACAATGCAGTTAGATAATTACAAGCCATCACGTTGAGAGGAACACAAAAATAGACTCAGTTTGGAGGAGTCTTTTCTACAATCCATTGTTCTTTCTGAAGATTGTCCACAATAAGAAAAATAACTGCATTAATTTGGGGGAAAAGACTCTTGGTTGTAGTTGTATGGCACCACAGTATACTGCTTTTCTAGTGGGTTTGTGCTGATGTTTACAAACCTGTCACTTTGATTTGATGCTGAAGTATAAAATAACTTGATAAGAGCCTACTCATAGAACTTCCACGGGCACTTCTAAAGACTTACAGAATTATGTAGCATTTTCTTACCGGTTTATGCCTTTCCATGTGAATGTACAATATGATACAGCTTCTTACTTCTGAAGAGGGATTATGTGTCTACACAGTATGCATCTTTCACGTTTCTTACTGATAGTTGGGTTGAGTTGTAGGCATCCACCTGAATCTTGAGTGCTCACTAGTGGTAGATCTTAGCACAGGCGTCTTGTTTCAGATGGAAGTAGGACCTTAACAAGCATTTAAATGAAGGTGCTCATCTTCTGCCTAGCGCTTCGGATGAGGTCAGGACTAACAGAATGGTTTTGATGCCTTATGTAGACTTCAGAGAGGGGTTTTTCTTTTATGGCCAGCTGACTACGGGACATGTGGGATTAAAAAACCAGGACTTCTCTGAGCAGGTTAGAGCGAGTCACTTGCAAAGTTTGGTTCTCCTGTGCCGTTAAGACTTCTGATCTCTTTTTTTTTTTTTTTTCTTTTTCCCCTCCTGCCTACTCTGTCTTTTTCTTAATTCTTTCCTTTATTGTTATAGTTATCGCTGTTTTTTTATTGTTTTGTCAATATTTTGCTTTTCCTGTTTGTACCCTGCCTTTCTTACTGTTTTTTGCTGTACACCTAGCCTATACGCGGTATCCGTGCCCAAATGACATTTTATGCAACCTTGGAGGCAGGTATTTACATATATAACTTTGCTCTCCAGTGCATACGTATGTACTGGGTGTTGAAATGAACTTTGTACGTTGGGCATTGCGAATGAGAGTCAGAAAATGTTCTTTGTTTTGGATCTGTGATTCACGGGCAGAGGGAGGGGACCAGGGGAGCGTTACCTTGGTTAATTGTCGGGGCAGCTGCCTCTGGCGAGGAGAAGGCGCGGCGGCACATCGCCTCCGGCGGAGCAGCAGGCAGGGAGCCGGGCAGAGCGGGTGGCGGCGGGTGAAGTGTGCGCAGCCCTCCCGGCCAGGGCCGTGGGGGAACGGCCCCCGGGCGAACGGCTGTCTGTCCTGCCGGGACAGACAGCGGGCAGGGGCTGGCCCCGGGGCGGCCGCCGGGCAGCGCGGGGAGGTGAGACGGCGGCGCGGCTGGCCGGCTGCGAGGGCAGTGGCACTCCTCCGGGCTGCGCAGCCTGGCCGAGATCAGCAGCCAGCACAGCTGGTTGTTAGTCCTAAATACAGTTAATTAACTACTGGTAGGAGGAGTGTGATCTGCTCCTTAAGTGAAGACATTAATCCAGGTGAAATTTTGTCTTTTGGGCAAAACGCTTAATGCTTGGCACGCCCTGAGTTGCTGCGTGATGCTAGTGATCAGCTGCGGTAGTTTAAGGATTTTCCAGCTGTTCTTGCTACTGAGTGCTGGGGAGAATTCCAGTATGTGCTGGTATTAATCCATCAAGTGATCTCATTATTCTGAACTTTTCAATAACAAGTTGCAACAAAAATCTATAGGGAAACAGGATTAAGAATACATATACCTGCTTGTTTTCCACCCAGAGGTTTGATAACCAAGAAGCATTTTGGTTCAAGCAGAATGTTACAGATAACTGGACATTCTCTTTTAAAATTTATTTCTGGTTAAATTTATTCTTCAGAAATCAGACATATATTGAATATGAAATCATAGAGGCTGCCTTTTAAAATGTGTAACCTGAAAGATAATTATAGTTCTTTATTCTGCAGGTTAGAATTGAGCAGGTGATTGTAGCTGAGCCAGGAGCAGTTTTACTGTACAAGATATCTAATCTTCTGAAGTTCTACCACCATACAATCAGGTATGCAAAATTACAAAGCGTGTTAAAGATGTCTTTATTTTAATTGTATGTATAAGGATTAATACAGTAAAAGAAGTATTTTCGTGGCTCAGTTTATAATCTGTACTGTGGAACCAAGGAGAAATGTGCACAATATCAAGTGGATGCCATTTATCTGTTGTCATTCCTCAGTTCGTACTGAACCTGCCTTGGAATACAGCATCAATTTGCAACAGAAACTGTTTATTGTTCTGTGTAGACACAAATAGTATATAAAAAACCTACACAAAACATTTAAGAAAATAAAGTCAAGTCCTCATTGAGAAAATGCTAAAATTAAATTCTCTCTAGAAATCCAACTTTCTTTAAACAGCTATGTTTTGATACCATTTCTTCTAATTATGCACTTGCATTTTTCCTTTGGGAAGATGTTTGCCTCATTCCGTACCTCCCTGCTGAAGGTGCACCAGTCATCTTCCAACCTTCCAGAGGCCGTTAGGAACACAGGAAGTGGAGAAAAGTCAGAGCCACTCGTTTTATACATTGTGGCCTTTGAAGTAGCTCGTAATGGTTAGAAACAGCAATAGCAGAAAAAAAATCTTCCTTCACAACCCTGGACTGAACTGCTGAGAATTTGGATCACTAATCGTACTACCTGAGCTACTACTTTTCAGTCTGAAAAGGCACTTAGATGTTGGGCAGACTGGGATAAGTGGTTCTCAGGCATATCCCACTGCATTTAAAATCCTCAGTTCTGGTGGCACTACAGATCTGTGGTAGAACACGTAGAAGACCTAGTCCTAATTTTATTGTCAAAAAAAGCTAAAGGTTTTTGCTGTTATTTTTCTGTCTCCAAAGCTTGTGTTTCCCAGGGGTTATAAAGCTTAGTGCAATTGAAAATGTGATGTTAAAATGGAAGGTCTTAGGCAGTCTCATCTGTTGCTTTCTGTCTTGCTAACAATACATTGTTTAAAGACCGTTGAAGTACCTTCTGTCAGCTGAATAATTTAGTCTGTATAGAGGAAGTGCACCTGACTAACGAAGGGAAAATGCAGTTTGAGAAATGATCTATTAAATTCAATAGGATCATAATCTGAAAATCAAGGTACAATTTTAAATTAGTCCTAGTATGAGGCAATGAATTTTTACTGCCATTCTTATAGATTAAAAGTGCTTTTACTTTAGACAGAAGACCTATCTGTGAGAGGAGCATAGTCATGTAGTGCCATTTAAGGTTTATTGTGGTGGTGTTGCTGCTGAGTGTAATAGCCTGACACTTTGAAGAGCAAGGCGTGACTTCTCGTATTTTTGGAGGTGCCTAACATGGCAATGAAGAAAGAAGAGAGGTGATACTGTCCCTGAAAGACAGTATGACAGAACAGTTATCTACCTTTTTTGTTTATGTAATTTGTTTTCTACAAGAAGTAGGTTTACAGAAGAACAGAACGAAAATCCAGAAAATTTGAGAATTCTGCTAAAAAGTTTGTGCAAAGCTTTAGATAGCCTGTACTTAGTATCTGCTTAGTGACATAGCAGACAGTGCTTGTTTTCTCACTCATCTGACGACTGAATCTGTTGGCTGATATGGAGAACTGTCCTCTGTGATTATTGGTTGTAAATTTTCAACTTTGAAAAAAATTGTATTTTAAATGCTGTCTGAAGTGTCTGACCCTGTCATGTTCTGCTCCCCCCCTTCAGATTATTTAATTAATCTTAATTTTGTTTTCAGTGGGATTGTAGGAAACAGTGCAGCCACACTGTTGACAACGATTGAAGAAATGCATTTATTGAGCAAGAAGATATTCTTTAATAGCCTGAGTCTTCATGCAAGCAAACTAATGGACAAGGTTTGTTTCAAAATCATACAGCTTTCATATTTCAAAACACACTTTCATTTTCCTTTTGCCTCGTAAGATTATTAGATTAATAGTTCTTTTTATATATCAACTTTTCTTACAACTGGAGTTTTGTAGTTTCTATATTTTAGCTATTGAACTACGTTTGAAACTTCCTGTCAATGTTCTAATTCTCTTAATAATTTTATTTTTGTGAAATATGGCTAAAATGCTGCTGTTAACAGTATTTGTTTATAGAGCAGTTTACATATTTTAAAAATCTGTGAGAAGCAGAAAAATCCAGACATTTCCCTGAGTGCAATATAGCAAATTCAGTTGACTGAGCTAGATAATTTGTATTAATACATCATCAGATCTATGATTAATTACTCGTGTGCCATAATTCATTTCTTGAAGCTACGAAGTGTATTTCAAGATGGTAAACTGAGTAAAAACAAAACTTGGGTTTTTCTGTCTTCTATAAAAGAGTTTTACCACATCAGCATTGCTGCTGTTAAAAGCAGAATATATATTTGTTATACCAAACGACTGTACCTAAGCCAGCATCCCTTTCCTGGTATCTTTTCCTTTCCTGTTGATTGCTTTGACTTGTGTTTCGGTGAACTTCCCATTGTTCAGTAACTAGTACAATTTTTTTTTTTTTTTTTAAATTTCTCCCTGTTGTAATTGTATCATGTTGTTGTTTGTGGATCTGCCCATTAAATCTCACCTTTCTAAAATCTAAGCAAAGTCAAAGAAAATTGTTAGGCTGCCTGTCCCTTTCCATTTCCTAGGGGTCTGATCTTCATCCACCATCCCTGTCTAAGATGTGAAGAGTTGACTAGGCTCTAAAACCAGGAATAAATGCCTGCCTTCATTCCTAGTTACTGCACAACCCCACAGTTCAACAAAGCCCTTGCATTACTGTTTTTTCCAGTTCAAAAGTTTGAAAGTGGAAAACACTTTCGTAAGTGTATTTCTAAACTGCTTGCATTTAACCTACCAGAAAAATGCAAAAAAATTACATAGATTTACAGAAACTGTTCTTTGTGCAAAGCCTTGTAGCTTACCAACCGTTCAGTGGTATTTTCTGAGTTTGGTCAGTGTCGTTCTGTGGTCTCAGAGTAGTTTTCTCACTCTGCACAGCTCGCGTCTGATCCCATTTCCTGTCCTCCTGCAAGGGCTGAGCAATGACATTCTCAAAGGAGCAGTTGTTCCTCGTCTTCCCTCCCATATATCCCAGTGACCCATTTCCGTGGTCTCATTTGTTCACAGGCAACTCCTTCGTTGCTGCCACTTGCAGTCCAGACTCCTGAAATCCACTTAGTACGTTGTTTGTTGTCACGGGGTATTTCCATTTGAAGGCAGTGTCAGCAATGGTGGTTTCTCTGCCACTTATGCTTCTTCAAGAGTCAGTTAAAGCTTGAGTTTGTAAAATGTACGGTGGACAGGAACAGTATGAATTTACCCCCCCCCCCCCCCCCCCAAAATAAATAAAGCTTATGGCTCGCTATGGTCATACGCTAGCTGCATATGAATTCCTCAGAAAGTTTTATTTCTTAATATGTAAGCTAACAGAAAATATCTGTACTTTTTCCTTTTATGAAGGGAAATCAGTGATGGACCTTAGCAAAAATATATAGCTGCTCTTTCCTTACAGAGACCGTGCAAACAAAGAAGTGCTTAAGGAAAGAAGTTTTCTCGGCTTGAAGCCGTAAGGTGGTTATGTATTCATCTCCGTTTTATTTATCCTGCTGGGTCTTACATCGGTACTCAAACAGGATCCAGCATAATTTTTCTACTCACGTAACTCAAAATCTTTGTACTTTTGTTTTGGGTGATAAAGCTGTTTTCAGTCTGGAGACAAGTAGAATTCGGCAGCAGGAGGAGTGAGGAAGTAGTTGTGATCCCCCAGTTCATAGCGTGGGTTCTTTGTGTTCTCCCTGCGCGAGGGCTGTGCAATCCTCTTTGCCCTCTTAGTTCCCCTTCCCTCAGCCCCCAGCCTGGATGTAGCTCGCTCTAGATGCTGCCATTGTTTTACAAAGGAGTCAGGTTTGGTTTTGCTGATGTTGAAGGAAGGTGATGATTGCACTGCCACGTTCCGTGGCACCAAATAATGAACGGCATACCGAGGACACTGTACAATGTAAGAGGATTATAGTGCTGCTCTTTCTCATAAACACATTTACAAGTTAAATCTGAAACACTGAAAATTTTACATTGCATGTGTGCCCTAGGAGGTTCTTTCCTTGGGATGTAATTGAGGTCAGAAGCTTAAAAGAGACTCGGAAGAGGATTAGATATATGAGTATGAAAGGCATCCACCATTATTTGTTAATCTCTGTGCCTCAGGAGTTAACAACGAGGTAACTCTGTGGGCGAGAGGGAGTCTTACTGTACTGATGGGTAGTTCTTGTGACTGAGAGTTTTAGACAGTCCTTTGAAGCACCTTATTATTTCCCTTTGTTAGTGGACTACTGAATTGATAAAATGATGTCTTATCTACTCATGACTGAAATTAGTTTTACTTCACAGAAAATACAAAATTAATAGGCTGAATTATACTCAGAGAAACATTAGTTCCCATTAGATAAAGACCCTGTTTTATCATAAATTTAATTCTCCTGTTACTTAGTTTATTGTGTGTTAATATACAGATAACCAGCTTTTATGCCTTTTCATGTCTTCATTAATTTAGGAATTAATATCACGATGCCTTTACATTTTGAGCAATCTCGAGGTTGCTTTTTTATCATCCTTTTTATTAATGTGTGTTCAGACCAAAATTGTGTATATGTATTAGTAGGTTTCTCTTCACATTCTAACCTTTTTACCAGCTTTTTGCTAAGTATGTATGCACTGCAACTGCTTCGAGAATTTTTTTTCTTTTCAGAGAAGATTAAAGCACTGGAAAATAGACCCTTTGTGCTAACATAGGCAATTGCAGAGGCTTCGTTGCTGCTCCTGTTATACACAAAGAGAGTAACTCACTTGTGAAATCAGTAAATTACTTTCCACTTGGACCATGTGGAAATCATGGTTCCTTGTTTATGCCTATATTTTGCATCTGAAGTCATTGATAAGCCTGCTTCAAAGAATATCAGCTGTCCATTGCTTTGATTAAGATATGATTCCTAAGGCAATTTAAATAACTTTGGAAATAGATTAAAATACAAATAGGATGTTCTTAAATAAGAAATATTTTTATTTCTATAAACTTAAGTGCCTCTTTTAGGTCGTTAGAAAGTGGTGTGTGTTAGGCCATTTTAGTGATAGTGCTCCCTCAGTATCCTCAGTTGTTTCTGATAAACTGAAAATCGTAAGCAGGAAATTCGGAATGGAAATCAGTTCTACAATTGTTATTTCATTTAAAGAGAATTTAAGGGTTTTACTTAATTGCTGTTTGTAGCTACAAAATTCCAGAAGACTTAGTCATAATTACCAGTGAATTTGTAACTTGACAGGAGTCTCTTTATCCCTGGGCAAATTCTCTTGTGCTGTATAGTGTGGGGAGAGTTTTCTGGAAACACTGATGTGTTACTGTGGCTTGCTGTGTTACGCTTTTTTAATACCTGCAGTCTATTTAGTAGTCAATAGACCAGAGTCGTATTTAAGCAAATCTTTCTCTTAAGTATAACTAGTTGGGAACTTTTTTAGACAAAGCATGTTTCATTAAATATGCTGACTCCTCAAGATCCCTTCCTTTGGATGCGGAGGAATGACAGGATGGCAGTTTGACTCTGATGTCCTCATGACCACAGGCAATTTAATTCCCTGGGTTATTGATTATGCTGAGTTGAGCATTGCCTTCAAAGTGCTTGGAATGTAGTTTCTGAAGTGCAGTGGGAAACTCAGACTTTCTAGGACAAAACAATAACTTTGTCTTTTACATCTGTTTTTGAGAAAAGTCCCACATTACATAAAGAGTGTCACAAGCACCGAGCTGTATGGAAACTTAAAGGCAGTCTTAGATCAGGATTCTTTCTCCTGGTTGTCAAGCCATCAGTGTAAACGATACAGGGACATCGCTGGTTACTTCAGGGTGCTTAGTGGCTTGCATCAGAAAATCTCAAGCACCCTGGTTGTAATCTGAAAATGAGGGAGTCAGCAGCTGTCACCGCTTTAATCTCTTCAGTCTGAGAAACGCTTTTTGTGATGTTCATTCACCTTGCTCGGGTAGCTCTTTACCATCTGAAATCTATGTAACAGAAATATTGAGCATGCTGCCTGGAAGTAAGTTCGTTGTTATCAAAGAAAGGCAACACACAAGGGAATCTGGCTCTGATACTGCTTGAAACCGGACGTGAAACTTGGTAGCAGAGTCATTGCAGAGCCACTCGTGTTCAGGTTTAAAATGCTGCTCCCAGCTCTGAGATTCTCAGGTCGTCGCAGAGCTCAGCGCTGACATCCTGGAGAAGCTGTGCCTCACCACCCTTCTCCCGTGTCGCTGCAGGTTCAGTGCACCAGCTTCTGCTGCAGGCATCTCTCCTTCGTGGTGGTGTATGGGCTCCTGCCCTTCAGAGGCAGTGTTGGGCAGTCTTGCCAGTGCCTTCTAGCTCTGTTAACAACTGGTTTGGTTTGGTTATCTGTTCAACCAGAGTGTTTTTTGACTAGTGTTAAGTGTCCCTGCGCTGAAAAATCATGTTTGGATTTGTTCCTTTTAGCTTTCTTGGACCCAGCCATGGGTCCAGCAGCCACACTAGTAAAACATTTGAGAACTGTAGGTTCAGCCCTTATGTATCCTTTCATGTTTCCTTTGACCCTGTGCAAATAAATCAAATGTTTAGGGATTTGGGGTTCTGCTTGTGTTACTGTCTGGATCTAAGAGCAGCCTGGTACAGAGTACCATTTTACAGATGGTAAATTCAGGAGAAAACAGTAAATTAAAATAATTCTCAGAACAACAGAGCCTGTTCCAATGAAACTGAAAGCAGAGTTCAAAGCACCTAATGCACTGGAGTGGATGGACTCTTTTCAGTTCTCTCATATTGAGAGAATTGTCATTTAAAGTCATGAGTCAGCTGGTGCAGCATTTTAACAAGCCTGTTAGACCAACCTATGCCAGTGTGTTTTATTGGATCAGCTAATACATTTAGCGAGTGGGAATTCTCAGGTGCAGCTGTCCTTACTCTGGCTTCAGTAGTACTCCAGAACAATTATTAAAGGAAATAATAATTACAAACTTGGAATTAAATGGAATGAGAGTTATCATAAAGGTACTAAAGAGAGATTATGCCAAACTAATGTGTCATCTGCTGTCTGAGCTGTTAGAAGACTATTTGTAGAGTACCCCAAATCAAGCTTTGGGATTGTTTTTCCTTAATTCCGTTCTTAGAGTAGATGTATGCAAGTTAAATGTTATGATCGCATTATCTGTTAAGTTTGTCAGTGGGAAATGGATTAAAACATTGCATGGGAATAACTGTAAACTTCTCCCTCATAATTGGTTCTTGTCAGAATGAAACCTATTAGGTTTCTGGGAAACCAGATATGGGACAGATGAAATGAGACTGGTTGATACTGTGCTCTGCATGCTGTTGTGGTCTGAAGGGATCCATGTGAAGAAAACAAAGCCAGAATTTTTCTGTTGTCTTTTCTTTCAAGACCAACTCGACAACTGAAAAGAAAAGCATACCACTAGGCATTCTGCTGTGGAGCCCCTGGTGATCTCTGCAGGATCCTAATAGGGCTCTAAAAAGCTTAGGACAGCTTCTCTGGAAGAAGATGTACATTCAGGTTTTAGACTGCTGTCGTTTAACTGTGGTGAAAATCGTTTCAATTTGTAAAACGAACTTCTGTAGTTGACACTAACAAGTTGTGACTGACACACTGACATATCCAGATACCTTTTTGCAAGGTTCCACATCTATAGTGCTTTATCTTCACCCTCTGCCAGTGGGGCTTCCAACAAGACTATTACAAGCTGATTAGGCCCTTCAGAAAGCCACCAACCTTTTGTTTGCCACTCCGAGCAGTGCTTTCTCTGGGGAGTTCCGTGCTTTATTTAATACTAGCGTCACAGAATTGCAGAATGGATGAGGGCAGCTGGAACCTCTGGAGATCACCTAGTCCACCCGTCTTGCTCAAGCAGTGCCAGGTACAGCAGGCTGCCTAGGACTGGTTCCAGTTGAGTTTTGAATGTCTCCAGGGATGGAGACTCCACAGCCCCACTGTGCAACTGTCTCCGGTGTTTGGCCAACCTCGCCGTGAAAATACTGTTTTCCTGCGTTTCAGTCTGTGCCCCTTACCTCCTGACCTGCCACTGGACACCGCTGAGAACAGCCTGTGCCCCTCTTCCGTACCCCTCCCGCGAGGTGCTTACACACACGGGTAACAGCCTGCCTCTTCTGAGAAGAGCCTTCTCTGCTCCGGGCTGAACACAGCCTCGCCTTGTACAGGAGATGCTCCAGGCCCTCCGTGAGCTTCGCGGCCCTGTGCTCGGCTCGCTCCAGTATGTCCATGTCATTCTGCACTGGGAGCTTCCTAATGTTCAAGTAGGATAGGATATAAACAGTTTTGATTGCTTGCCTATACAGTATTTTCAGTATTTGCAGGTGCACGTATGAACTTCTAACCAAGTTGCTCTGCTTAATATCTGCTCCAGTCCTTAATAGAATTAACTGTATTTAATAGGAATGAAAATTGCACATTTTTTTTTTTTTTCTGTTTAACTTTCTTTGTGAGAAAGGGAAACAGTTAACATACGTGCACCCTCTTGATTGTTGATACTCCCCTCTCTTTTTCCTGTATTTTCCTTTGCTGTTTCTTAGATCCTTCAAGACATCCTTTGAGCTACTTGCTCTCACAGACAGAGCAGCCTGCTCTGGATTGTGTATTTGGTGGAAGATTACTGGCTTAGTTGTTATTCCCTGCTGATTGATATGCAGAATTTAAATGAAGACACTACCCTTTATACTAAATCTTATGGACAACTTTTAGTGTCCATTTTAATTTTAGGAGAATTAATTTCAGTTTTGTATTTTGGATTTTAAAAATTTGGGATTTTCTTCTTGTTTTCTTTGAAAGGCTGAACAGCTGGTTGGCCTCGTTTCTGAATGACTGAAATGCTGGTTATAACTGATGAGACACTAAATACCATGTTAGAGAATGTTTTAATGCTGTTGAACTAGCTGCTGCAGAACTTCTCTGATAGTTTTTCAGTTAGCTCCTGTCTGGCTTGCATCTGAAGCAAGTACTTCAAAAGTAGAATTCAGCATGCATTTCAAATCTACTTTTCTGGAAATAGGATCGATTATAATAATATTTCAGTGCACGTAAAACATTTGGGCATCAATTTTCTTTATTAGAATAGCAATTTAGCTCTCACGAATTGAAGTTGGTACGTTCCTCAATAAATTAGATATGTCTGGTTTAAAATTTTTCTTTTTAATTCTGAAAAAAACCCCAATCTACATCCATGTGCAAAAGGTTAGAATTTTCAAAATGAATATAGCACTGCTTTAATTTTCCTTCCACTTACTGATAATTCTGCTTCTGTTGCAGTAGTCAGGAATTTCAAGCTAACTCCAGGAGAATATAACAATCTAAACCTTTTCTCCTCGCAGTGTTTTCTTCCATAATGTTGTTCCTTGCTCCCATCTAGAAGCCAGTAGACTTTAAGAGAACAGATTAAATGACAGATGGAGCTAATTTAGAAACTCCTGACCATCAGCTGCTTCAGGAGACAAAAATTCAGAGCAAAGAAGCCTGAAATTATCATTGCCATGATCTATGTGTGCGTTGGGAGTGAAAACCCCATCAAACCCTAGTCTCAAATTAATGCCAAAATATCCCTGAACACGGTCCAGTTCAGGTCTGAGAACAGTGTGTGCAGGGCACAATCAATACCCCTAATAATAACAAGAAGAAACAAGAAGAAAGTCACTCAGTGCTGTAAATTTCAGTAAACTTTACTACTAGTCGGCACTAAATAAAGGCCACCTCCTGAATTACTGTTACTTCGTTGCTAGAATATTTGTTTTATGCTTTCAAGACTGCTAAGGCTGAACAACAACTGCTCTCTGAGCCTGTTGGATTTCGTTTTCCATTGGTCCCTTGGATTCAGTACGCTCTCTCTTGGAAAGCGAGAGGAGAGGAACGCTTTGTATTTGGTGGGATGGCAGAATTGCTTGATCTGCCTCGGTGACGGTGCGGGGACGTGTGCGGTGGCCCGGGCGTTCCCGGGCACACGCAGGGTGGAAGCTGGGCCTGTCTGCAGGGCGGGCGGCGCGCCCCTCGGCCCTGGGTGCGTTTCCAGGAGGCTGGGGAAGCGCCCGCTGTGCCCTGCGGGCTCGCTCTGGCCGCCGGCTGCTGCCCCTTTGACTCAGACGTGCACGTTATTGCGCTGAGAATCGGTGCTTTTCATCTGGGAAGATACTGGGGAGCGCGTTGCCCGTGGCGTGGGGGTCCCTCCAGCGCGGCCGCCTTTTCTCGCGGAGCTGGACTCTGGCCCTGCAGCAGCGCGCTGCCCTTCCTCGGCTGTGCCCGAGCACCGTGGGGCGCACGGGCCAGCTCCAGCCCACGTTTAGCTCCTTGCACCCTTCCGGAAGGAGACTGGGCCTGGAAGCTTGTTCTGTATTGCCGGGGGTCTCCTTACGCCCGCGTGACCCAGCCAGGTCTGGGTTTGCACTTGGGGGGCAGGAGAGGGGCAGGCGGGAGATGGTTGTGGGCAGGGACCGAGGCCGGCAGCGCGGGCTGCCCCCAGTGAGGGTCTGGAGGCAGCAGGAAGCCCGTTGGAGGCAGCCGGTGAAAAAGAGAAGAAAACGGGAAGATGCAAGTGCATTTGGAGTGGGTCCGGAGGGATGTGGCTTGGGAGAAAGATTCGTGCTAGGTTTTATGTTATACGAACACTTCACGAAGCATTTGAGGGTATTAGCTTGTTACAAAGAAGGGCTAAAGTGCGTGAGCCTGTGTTAAAAATAGCATAGAATTTCAGTCCCTTTCAGGTGCTCCAACTTTTCATAATTTGACTCTGAAAGTGGGGTTTGTTGGTTTTTGGTTGGTTGGTTGTTTTTTTCTTTTTTTTTTTTTAATCTGCGATTCCTGCCTCTTACCTTTGAGATGCGCCTGCGTTCCAGCTCTTGCACTATCACTGCAGTTTATGTAGGTGTACCTGAGTTAGCTTGTACACAGTTCATTTGTATAATGATAATTTAAGGTTAAAACTTGCTGGGGCTTAAGACTCTTGGACCTGTGGCTGCAGCTCTCCTACTGAGCATGATAGGGGCTGTGTAGCCTTGTCAAGAAGATGACTTAATTCAACTGTTGCAGTATGGCCCTAATGTCCTAGGCTCCCGCTTGCACTAGATTCTGAAATGTTTACATGAGGTCCTGCTCAAAGTGAACTCGGTGGTGCAAAGAGTGTGGCTATTCTTTGGCACCTAATCTAGCAAATGTATTTTTTTACTACCAAAACCAGTAGTGTTTGGGTGTCTCTAGATGATAAAGTACGCATACTCTGAGTGAAAGGAGAAATTCAGTTTTAGTTGTTTGTCACTGAATAGGATGGTTATGTTGAAAGTTGTAGGCAGTTATTATCTGA
This sequence comes from Tyto alba, assembly GCF_018691265.1. NCBI lineage: Eukaryota > Metazoa > Chordata > Aves > Strigiformes > Tytonidae > Tyto > Tyto alba. Next base: position 620,358 of record NW_024881321.1, read on the forward strand.
AACAGGCTAGATGTCAAATTAAAGTTCTTCTCTGCATGGCTACATGTAATTTTATTATTAGCTGGTTGCGTTTGTGCAGACAGATTGAATGGTGTTTGCTGTAAATGAAACGAAAAAAAAAAAAACACAAACAGATAATCTCATTCTTCAGGTTGAACTCCCACCTCCTGATCTTGGCCCAAGCTCTGCACTAAATCAGACACTGAACTTGCTGCGGGAGGTTCTGGCATCTCACGACTCATCTGTTGTTCCCCTGGATGCCCGTCAGGCTGACTTTGTGCAGGTATGAGAACGTTGGAGTGCTCTCAAGAGGTGGGAAAAAAAATAGTACGTGTAAATTAGTCTCAGTACACAAAAGATGGGTGAAACATTAATCTTTTTTGTCTGGTCCCATTTTGGAGCTTTCTACCAAACCCGAGTTTGTAATCTGAGTAAGATGGTGACTAACCAAATGGATAATTACAGTACAGTATGGAGTGCTACTCTTAACACGGTGTCTAAATTCTGTTATCCAATTACTACTCCATTAAGTAAAGACACCCTCAAGATTGAGCAATTACCAGCTATCTAATCTGGGTTACTCTTCCTCCTGCTAGGTTCAAATCTGTTCTTCTCAGGTTTTTATACTTTTCCCATCACTATGGTAGCTGATCACCTGCTGACAAATCCAGTAGAAAACTGCTTTCACAGTTGGAAACTCTCATTTCTCTTTATTCTGCTTTGGGGAATAAATATGTGGTAGAGACAGAATGATCTTAGAAACTTTGTGTGACATGATTTCCTCCCTCCCCTCCCTCTTTTCTGTGTGTTTTCTATTTTAGGTTCTGTCTTGTGTGCTAGATCCATTGTTACAGATGTGTACTATGTCTGCTAGTAATTTGGGCACAGCTGATATGGCAACCTTCATGGTAAATTCGCTTTATATGATGAAGACTACTTTGGCTCTCTTTGAATTCACTGACAAACGTTTAGAAATGCTACAGTTTCAGGTAAGCTTTAACAGCCCCAAAGGAAAACGAACAACTTACTGATTTTTTGGAGACTGTAAGTTGTGACGTGAACTTATTTATCTTCTATAATGTTGCCTTTGGGTCAACTCTAAATCAGGGAAATGGAATAAGAGGGGTTCTTATCAGACACCCTAAGCAAATTGCAGGTATCAGAGTTTATGGTAAACAGCATCTTTTATTTTAAACAGACAAAAAAATTATTAGAACGTTTTGGTTTGGTTTGGTTTAGTTGCAGACAAACCACATCACTGAACATTTTCATTATTCTAATCATTCTAATACTTATCTGCAAACTGTGTGAGAGGAGGCAAATGGAAGTTGGAAGCTCAGTCAAATATCTGACGATACTCGATCATATAGTTACTACTAGGTGGTCACCTAGTTTATACTGGAGCATAGCACAGCTGAAGTTCCTACTTCGATCCTTCTTTCTGCCTTTCTTTTCTCATTTGTTTGGTTTTACGTAATGTGCCAGGATAGTAGTTCATATGTGGTGCCATTTTGACGTGGAAACATAATTTAGAAACCATTGTCTTGGGAAAACATAGGCACTGCCCAATAGATTTGCTCCATGAATATCTCTGCAATATATCTCAGGAGAGCTTTTGGAGCTGGGGGGCTTGGAAAAAAGTCACAACTTTTTATTTGAAGGCATCAGCAAAGATTGGCTGTGAGCCATTTCTTGCTTTCTACTCCTAATTAGAATTTCTAGCACCTTTTAGCTCAGAAACAAACAAACAGACAACCCCATCAAACTGTCTGGGGCATTTCTAATTTCCATTATCAGAGTTTCTTTTTCACAGCATATATTGCAATTGATTTATTCTTCAAATAAGCGGAACGGAAGGTTATGCATTTAATACCATTTACTTTCTTCGAGCATTTCACAAATACAGGAACAGACTGAAAAAATATCTTTAAGATTACACATAAGTAGGTTATTAAAGTGGAGTTAGAATGGCATATTTAATAAGAGAAACATTTTTCATAGGAAAAAAGAACTCTCTAAGACAGTTAAAATCTCCAAATTGAAATACTAAGATTTCCCTCCTGATTTAAAAGGAAAAGTGCGTTTTTCTAAACGATTTTAGGAAGTAAAAAGGTGAACTCTTAAAATATCAGATATGGAAGTCGTACATTTTCCTAGCTTGATTATATTATAAATTTTTGCTTTTCTTTAGAATTGGAAGAAAAATAAATGAAACGTGGGGTAGTTACCTGTTAAAGTGAAGCAATAGTGGATATGTCTCCAAATACCTTTCCAGGACTACTCAGACTAAAAAAGCATTGCTGCTGGTGCTGTTGGATTTATTGATTAGGCTTCTGTGCAAAGTGAAGATTATACTAAGAATGTGAAATACGTTTATGACTTTTTTCATACGAAGATAATTCAAGCAAAATTGATACCTGGAATGTTGTTGTCTATTGTTCTTTCAGTTAACTTTTTTCAAGTACATGTTTATCGGTATTGAATTTAAAATCATTACTGATTATGATTTAGTTTCAGTTTTATTTTCCTTGTGAAAGACTGTTTCTTGTTTATTACAAAACAGACATGCTTTTGTCAGTACTTTCAATAAGAGTTGAGTGATTTTTATCACATACTTTCAAAGAACTATGGCAAAATAAAATGATATAGCATTTTTTAGGATTAGAGCTTTGGTATTCTTTCTGGTGCTGTTGCATTTACAGATACGAAAGAAACAAGTTCTGTTAGTCAGACATGAAGGAATTATCAATATTTTTATTATTGTCTCCTTATAATATGAAAGACATAAATGGGTGAAATAATTATGCTGTATGTATTCATGGTTTTTCCTTGTTTGTTGTTTTTGTTGTATTTATTATTTTTCTTCTTATCTGTGTTTCTAGACCTTTTAACCCCAGCTCTTGTTTTATTTAATATTCTCATGCACATTTTATAAATACCGTATGCTTAAAATTTCAGATTGAAGCTCATCTAGATACACTCATAAATGAGCAAGCTTCTTACGTGTTGACAAGAGCTGGTCTAAGTTACATATATAACTCTGTGCAGCAGCACAAACCAGAACAGGTAAGCTTAAATGATGTACACGTTGAGGAGGTACTGCATACCTGACAACTAGAAGAATTTTGGCACTAATACTTTTGCAAATGGAGTTTCCTCTGAAGGCGAGAGCTCAGCAGTCTCTGTTGGTTTTTCACACGGGATCAGGACTACTGGCCCCTGTAAGTCCAGATCTGCCCCGTGCCGTGTGTGCAGCAAGCCTGGCAGGTTTGGTGTGCAGCACTCCTGTGCAGCTCCTCTGTGTGCCATCAACAGGCTCCATGCACCACAGACATCCTGTACCTTCTCAGAGTAACTGCATGGGTACTTTAACGTGTCTGAGAAGGTGTCAGCGTCAAACTGGCTCTAAACCAGAAATTCGGACTGTGTACACCACTTCCGTGACACCTGGAACATACTGGACCTCCTGTGCACGCAGTGTTTGAGTTTCTGCCATTGCACACCATACATGGGGGGGATACGCTGCACGCGTTAGAAAATTACTGCTTTTTTTTCCTTTTGTGAAAAATCGGCAGATGAGTTTTATAGCCATTTGAAATATTTACTTCTTTTGTCCTTATTCGTTGCTCTAGCTATTCTAGCACCAAGACAGTGAAATTCTAAAAGTGAAAACTTCAGATTTCTTAGGGTGAGCTGAAAGCTGGAATTCAGAGCTCGTGCTCTTCCTTTCTTGTGTACCACAGTTACGTGATAGGTGTTAATACAGCCCCTCCTCCCTTCAGCTGTGCCTGTGTCCTGTTGTGATTTTTTGCAAAGGTGAACAACAGTGTTCTCTGGAGAAAGCAGAACTCTGCTGGAGAGCTTTATGTTGTTTCTTCAGCCAGTAACTTTGCATAAAGTGCTCAAACTCAACAGATTTGTATGTATTAAGATGAATAAATAAGTGTATAAATAATCTGATCAATAACTCAGTTTGGTTTCCTGTTCGTGAGCCGATCTCCTGTTCTAAACCCAATTTCAAACAGAACAGGACAGGCTGTTGAATGGAACGTAGCAGTTGCCATTTGTACCTGTCCGGCTGCCTGGCTGCGGAGGTGGTGCTGTCGTGCAGCACGTACACGTTGTAATGCCACACCAGCACAGAAGATTTACTGGGAAGCAGGCTTGAGCTTTGCACGGTTTCAGAACAGATGAATAGAGCTAAGTTTTTCCTCTGTAATTTTGGGACGCCAAGGAGATGTGGCCAGTGTGCAGTTCAGTTCTTATCGTAGACCTTGTGGAAGGCTTTTTGGGGAATTTATGATTTAATGGTGAAAAAGGAAGCAAAGAACTTGAAAAGGCATATTAAGAACTCAGAATTCTGAGTCTTTAACTTGAGAGTGGTGGAGTACAAATGAACCGTTAAAGCATTTCAGTATTTATATGGTGATTCAACTTCCAAACATTTAAGATCCTGTAGCAGGACCAAATAATAATTGAGTACAGAACTGATTGTAGAAATGATTAACTTTTTCCGTATGCTGATGTGACCTTTTTTCCCACCTTTCTTTGACTACTATTTCTTAGGGTCCTCTTTCACATTTGCCAAGTATGGATTCTGTGTCCCTGAAGGTTGCAATGGTAAGCATTGTACAAGTTCATATGGCGGTGGTAATGCTGTGACATGGGAAAGAATACTAGTAATTATATAATGTAGTAGATATTCATCTAACTAGTCATAGTCTTTAAGAGTAACTAAATTACGTGTCTGGGAATACTTTCTTCATTTATAGTAATTTCACCACTTGAAGTAATAAATTCATAAATTATTTATGAACGGGTAGTAATAGAATATTAGTTTCTAAGCCTTGGGAAACAGAACTTTACTTACAGGAATGTTATCCCATGAGTCATCTTAAATTGCTAAAAGCAAATACTTAGCTCTAATTAGTTTTAATCACCAAAGGTTTTTTTTTGCCTGTATGCTTTGAAATATAGGTTCTGCTATCGCTTATCATTTTAGTCCTAAGGCTTTGATTTTATGCAAATAGTTTAGCTAAACTCAGAAGTTAGGTGCTGGGCATACGTCACAGTTATATTTTTTAAGTTGAAAGCTACAATAAAACAAGTTATCAGCTGATATGTTTTCTTAGACTGTGTGAAGGCTGTTTTGCATAGAGATAGCAATATCACATTTCAGTAGGCAATAATGTATGATCTGTCACTCTTCTTGCCTAGCCAAGTTTAGCTTTATTCTGAAAGTTTAACCATAAATAAGGCCTGCTCATCCATCAGTACACGTGCAACCTCACCAAAAAAAAAGGTCTTTTTAAAAGAATTTTTAAAAACCCCAAACTTTAAAAAATAGTATGTTGAATCCCTCCTAATTGTGTCAACGTTGCCAGTTTTTCTCTGTTGAGGTTTTAAACTGGTGATTCCCAGGTTGGTTGGACGGGCAGAGCTCTGGCACAGAGCATTCCGTGGTTCACTCAGATCAGCATGCTTTCTTATCATTATTTATAAATTTGTCATTTAAAATATCTTCTATTTACCATGCTCATGCAAACCAATTAGGATTTTAAAGACTGCAGCTTGGGGACCATCTCTTTAAATTTTGTATATGTAACTCTGTTACTTACAGTGGTACGTAATAATTTTACCTGAATAGTTAGAGAGGATTCCAGCTGTTTTCCTTTCTTCTTTACTTTGTTTATTGTCTTCTTGTGTGAATACACTTCAACCAGAAGGGAAGCCAGTATGCTGAAATCGAACCCACGTCAATCCCATCTCTTAGCCTAAACTGTTGGCTTTCCAGGATTTAAACCATGTGGAGAAAGTACTGGCAGGCAGTCTCACTGCCTCCCAACTTAACCTGAAAGTTTTCCAGGTCCCAGCCTTTTAAATGCCTACAAATGCTGTTCTAGTTAAGTCCATACCTTTCTCTCAGCTAAAGCTCCCTTGCCTTCCGAATGAATGAGGTCAGGTAACCCCAAAAAGTTAAATTGTGAGAACTGAGAGTGACTTAATTAGTCATTTGTGCCCACTTCTTGCACATTTAAATAATGGATGTGGATTTTAGGGTTTACCAGCTCGAGGAGATTCATCCAGTGTTCAGGAAGGTTGCCATCATTAGGTGAAGTTGCGTAGGGCCTTGACGGAGTGAATAATTCCAAGGATGGAGATTACACAGCTTTTCTGGGTAACTTGTTCAGTATTTGATGACACTCCTGGTGAAAATTTTTCCTCTCAGTATCTCAGAATTTTCCTTAGTGTAATATGTGTCCACTTGTATTCATGGTTTCACCTGTGAGAAGACCTGGTTCCATCTTCTCTGTAGTCACCCGTTTGATCACAGAATCCCAGACTGGTTTGGGTGGGAAGGGCCCTCAAAGCCCCTCCAGTGCCCCCCCCTGCCCCGGGCAGGGCCCCCTTCCCCCAGCCCCGTCCAGCCTGGCCTGGAACCCTTCCAGGGAGGGGGCACCCACAGCTGCTCTGATAGATGATTGAAGACAACAGTCATGTTCTTTCCTAGTGTTTTCTTCTCCAAACTACTAGAATCAAAGCACCACAACTTTTTTTACTATACTATATGGGGGAGGAGCAGTAAGCCTAGAAGCAGTTGGAGGAGCCTGAACTAGGTCCCTTGCTCTTGTTTCTCCCAACCTAAGTGCTCATTAGATTATTAAGTAGTGACTCCCTGCCAAAAAGTAGAAAGAAACAGAAAGAAAGAAAGAAGCTAGTCTAACTTGGACAGTCTAGATCTGGAGACTACTGTATTCCTTCTGCACTGATGAGACTAGATCTGATCTTCAGAGGTGCAGGCATACATGTACCAGCTGCATAGTAAACTTGGATAATTATGGAAGCTGGATTCTCATTATTTGGCCCTGCACCTGTACTCTTCAGAGTCAGAAACTTAAAATTTTGGTGACAGAGGTGCTGAAGTTAGACGTTTAGTTTGGACTACTAAGTTCTACCTTAAACATTTGTATAGTATGTTAGACTATCTTAAACATACAAAAAGAGAAATTATTATCACATAAGAAGGTGCCATTTTAATGTAATCACATTTCAGCAATCTGTGTTTTTACCTATTTTCCTCTAACAGCAAGTTTTTAATATGTTGATCTCGTATTCTCTTTTTTCCCCCCACCCCTAGGCTCAGTTTGATCGCTACCTCTCTGCTCCAGATAGTCTGTTAATGTCCCAGCTGAACTTTCTTCTGAGTGCCACTGTGAAGTACGTGCCTTACTTTTGAATTTCCGTTATGTGTGCATAGTGATCAGAAAGCTTAATTTGATTAGGTTTTATTGGATCATAATGAGAATTCGAGTTATCAGCTGTGATCATGTTTGCACTGTCCTTCAGGTCACAAATCACTTTTGTTCCGACTCTCCTCTTTCGAACAAGCAATGAGGAGAATGTAATTCTGTAACTTTCTGAAGTAATTACTCTTGATTTAGTGGACACCATCAAAATGAAACACATCATCTATTTTGAACATGGTCTGCTGTGTCAACAGTTTTTTGTTAACTTAATTGTAAATTGGTTTAGAACTATTTTGTAAACATTCCAGAGACAGATGAAATACGTAATTCTCCACTCCAGATTTTTTGTATCCCCACTGCTCCATCAGGTCTAGAATTTTCAACTTTGTTCTCTTCTGCTGTAGAGTATGGGCATTCTGTATCATTGAATATTGTGCTGAGATTACTTTTTACCTAGTATGTTTGGGTTTTAGTGATTTCTTCTTTGAAATACGAAAGCAAGAACTTTATCTGTTCTCTTGTTTATTTGACTACAACTGAACCCCAAGGCTAGGGAAAGTGCCACAAATTTCTTTCCAGTAAAATGTGAACCCTATGAAGACATTTGGCAATACTTAAACTCGGAGTTAAATGCTGCACTGATCAAAAACTTTTCTTGATGTCATTTTTCACACCTGTGAAGAGTGCACGTTACAGAATGTACCAGAAATGGAGACTGGCACAGCCCATTTTACGTAATGCCATGATATTTGGAGTCTCATTACTAGCACCTGTCCTCAGCAGGAGTGTATGACAGCATCTTGCGATTAAAAAATTACATATGTTGAGGCAAAAATATTTACTGTTGGAAATGTAATAGAATGGAATCGTTCAGTTGGAAGGGATGTACAAGGGACGTACGGTGGTCGGCGAGTTCAGCTGACAGGTTCGCCGGCAGTGTTGCTCAGGTTCTCCTCGTCCAGAGGCTCCCGGTGTCATGCCGCACACCTGGTGTGTGGCACGGCACGGCACGGCCTGGCACGGCACGGCACGGCACAGCATGGCACGGCCCAGCATGGCACAGCCCGGCATGGCATGGCCCGGCCCGGCATGACCCGGCATGGCCCGGAACGGCACAGCCCAGCTCGGCACGGCATGGCCTGGCATGGCACGGCCCGGCACGGCATGGCCCGGCATGGCACGGCCCGGCACGGCATGGCCTGGCACGGCATGGCCTGGCACGGCCCGGCACGGCACAGCCCGGCACGGCACGGCCCAGCCTGGCACGGCATGGCATGGCCCGGCCCGGCCTGGCACAGCCCAGCCCGTCCCGTCCCGTGCCGGGGGCCGTTGGTGCTTTTCCCGCTCTCGGCGGGGCTGCAGTTGCGGCGGCTCAGGCAGCGGGGCTGGCCCTGCCGTGGGCGGGCGGCTCCGCTCCCGGGCGGCTCGGGCAGCAGTGTCACCGAGCACTGCAACCGCTGCTTCCAGCTAGTAAACCTGTGTTTTAGCTTTTGGTATTTTTTTTTTTTTAATGTAGGTTATTTAAAAATCATAATAACAGTAAATGTATTTTGAAAGCCTCAATTTTTCAGTGCTAACACAGAGGCAGTTTTTCGGGGGTAGACATTATGCTTCCATAAAGACTCGGGCAGAGTGAAATTACCTTGACTTAATCATTTCTTCCATCAGATGAACCAAGATAAACTGGTCATGTATGCAATCTTAGCCTTATCCTAGTGATAAGCTTTTTAAACCTCTCAGCGCAATTTAAGCCGAATTCATGTTATCTTGCAACAGTGGGCAGCTGAGAGGTGAACCTGTGTGAGGATGATTGCTGTAGCTGCTACAGCTCCACTAATGGGTGGAAGTTTATTAACCTGCTATAGGTCTGGTTCTGCTCTGAATTAAAAAAAAAAGAAAAAGTCTCTTGGCCCCTTAGCCTTCAGACCTGTAGCTTTAAACACCTGCAGTCCTTCTGAAGTGAAGATACCTGTTTACAGAGAAGCACGCTTGCAGAATCAGGGTCTTAACAGTCGATATTTCTGCGGTAAATAAACCTTCAAAATCCAGAAATTTCTCAGAATCCAAGCCAAATATTTAGCCAGTACTATAACTGCAACTACTGTAGCCAGAAATTAAAATTTTCGAGTTAGTTCTGCAGCTGTTTGATGTCAGTTTTGAAGATGCATTCCTTGAAGTCACGTACGTGTGGCCCAGTGGCCCGGGGCCGCGCGGGAGCCCTGTGGCTCTGGGGCCCCGGCAGCAGGCGCCGGGCGCGGGGCCAGCCCGCGGGGCGCTGGCTGGCGGCACCGCCAGCAGCTGTGGCGAGCGTCCCTCCTGCCGGCCTTTGCCAGCGCACGCTCTGGTCTTTCAAACTCCTTTGCTCGTTCGGGAAGTTTCAAGCTGTTTATTTATGTGTTGTTGGTCTTGAAAAGCTCTTTTCGTTTGTGTTGGATCAGGGAGACTGAGCGCCGGCCTGACTATTTTTAGAAGGCGCTGCCATTTGTGTCAGTGATAAAATGTATCGTGTTGTTATGGCAACTGAAATCCTAACGTACTGATTAATGACACTGACATTATGTGATGGAAAGACTCATTTGATGCTGTTCAATCCTCCGGAATATTTTAATGAACTTTTTCCTTTAATATTATTTGGTGCAATGCAGTTAATTTTATACTAGTTCTGTGTGCAGTACTTTCCTAAACGACTGTGGTGGTACAGTAGCTTCGTGATCCCAGACTCTGTTCAGAGACAGTTATTTCACCTGAACACCTTGAATAGGTGTTGCCTCGCAGTAGTGGTTTTAAATTTGCTATTATAAGGCCAGTCTGGTCTTCAGTTATGCTCATAATCTAGCGATCCTGGCAATTGATCCTGTGTATTGAAAACCTGGCTACTTTGCACCAGAATAAATGGCAGGGTTTGTCTCTTAATCTTCTTTCTCATATCTTCCGTTTCTTAATACTACCTGGAAAGACCAAATTCTTCACACTTGGTCTTTGAGACTTCTTTAATTTGTCAGTTCGCAGCATCTGGTAAGTTCAGCCCTTATTTTAGTGGATGCAGTTTTGGTGTCTTTATTCCTTTGCTGTGTATCACAGCAGGGCTGAACCTGGGTTCACGATTACCTTGGTGTGCTCAGCTTCCCCTGGTGCTCCACTGCCAGGGGTTTGGCCATAAAATAGTTGCAACTACTATTTCGGGTAGATAAAAGTGCAGGTACAGCTGTAAGCACATCACCATGGTGATCAAAGTAAACTGATTCAATGGGCAGTGTAAAATAAAAATATTAGTTTGTCTTAAAAAAATACTAAACTTTCCAGTTAAATTTAGAACCCGATCTCTGTGCATTGTCGCAGATTTAGATCCAGAAAAATAACAGCATACAGACTTGACAGCATTGTTGGTAAAAGGCTGCAGCAAGTTTTAAATCTCTGATCACTATCGCTTTCAGCTCTTCCTTTTTGACCAATTATGGAATCAGGTGCTGTCAAGATAAAGCAAATAGAATATATTTGTTGGTAGATGGAAAAAAAAAAAAGTGTATTTAGAAGGGACAGTGAGAAGCCATAGGAGGTAGAAGGGAGATCACTGAGATAATCAGTCTTTTAAAAGATGCAGGGGAGTGCAGGTGAAAAACTACTGTATGCAAATCAAATCTTTCTACTTTTTTAATGGCTGCAGAAATAAAGAAGCTAATTTCTTGGCTATCAGGATCCTATCTGTGAGTTTATCTGTGTACGATACGAAGAAATGAAGAAGCCTTCTGTTACTTTAAAACGTTCAGCTGTTTTCACAGTTGAAGTGAAAAGGCTTTTTAATCTGACATTGATATTTAATGTGTGTTTTTAGTGTATATCTTTACTTTTTTGTAGGTAATGCAGTTATATTCCGTATGACTTGCAAATTATTCTTTCGTTTTTTTTTTTAGAGAGCAGATAATAAAGCAGTCGACAGAACTGATCTGCAGAGCTTACAGTGAGTTATATGCAGCTGTGATGGATCCTTCAAATGAATATAAGGATCCAGAAACCACACTACACCGATCTCCTCATCAAGTTCAGGCACTCCTTTCATAGTCTTGCTTCCCCCAGATTGATCAGAACGTGTAATTCTGTATTTGTTAAATACTTGCACTGAGTTATTTTTTTTGTTTTGAATTTTGATGTGTAACTGTATAGTTAAAGTATGTAGGAATGCGGTTTTGTTCAATCTGCTTGGCACAAGTCTAGTCTTTCCTGTGTGTTTGAATACCTTCTATGGGCCAGAAAATAGAATATAGATTAAAAATTATTTTAATGTATTCCTCTAATGGAAAGGGACCTTGACAACATGCAGTCTCTTTGAAAAAGGGAGTAAAGGAGAAAGAAGGCTTTTCCTTGCTGTACATAATCCTTTCAACTAGAGACTGAACCAGTGTCTCTCACAACCTCACCAATATTTTTATTTTTTCCCTGTTTGTTCACTCTTTTTCTCCGCCTACCATCTACTGAAGGCTGATAACTGTAATTTTAATACGACTGATATATTTTGAATGTCTCGAGTCCATAATGCTTACAGTTCATAAATCATTTCAGAATATTTGATGCTGTTTTTCAAATCCTGTTGATTGACTGTTTGGGGCAAAATTTCTCTCCTATTTTGGAATCCATTATTGTTGTTACTAGTTCTGGTATTTTCTGTAAAAAAAAAAAAAAAAAAATACTTGAACTATGTGCAGGTATATAACCTGGAACTTAATGCTTTAAATTATTTGTATAATTTTGTTCTCTAGGAAGGGTTTTGTTTTAGTGCAGTTGTTCTGTAGGAATTTTTGTATCAGTTGAAACTTGCAGATCTCTTAAGGCTGGGACCAGTGACAACGTAGGTTTGGAAAATGGTTTGCACAGCGGTGTGGCCATTCCTCCTTCACATGTACGTGGGTTTTGGTTTGCCTGTTTTTTGGAGTACAGAAAAAGTCCATCTGCTCTAGGACAGGACTTTATTCAGTTAATGATCCACCAAGAGATTTTCAGGGTTTGTATGGGTGCAGTCGTGCCCTGAAAGCTACAGTTCACCGGTGGCAGCCGCGGGTTGTGCTGGGGGTTATGTAGGAGAGCTGGGGGGTAGCTGTTCGCAGCTGGTGTGTGGGAAGCCTGGAGCAAACGTTTCATTTCTTTCCTCCTTCAGCGCAAAGCTGACCCTGCTCTGTACAGAAACCCTAATTCTGTAGGGAGTTACGATTTGGGGGACCTTTGCTTCCAGTAAGAGGAAGACAGATAAGTAGGACACTTGTTCTCTGTTGGGCCTTATGATAATTTTCTGCAAGTTCTTTAGACATATTCTTCTTTTAGGAAAGCCTTGTTATAGAGAAACCTTCAGGAAACTAAAAGTTAGTAAAAGGAATTTGGGGTATTTTGGGGTTAGGGCTTTTGTTTGCCTTTTTTTTTTTTTTTTTTTTAAGGATAATGTAAGCTGTTTTGTTGGAAGCATTTAGCTTTTTTTTTTTTTTTTTTTTCCCCTCTGTTGTTGTATGGGGGCCACAGAGTTATTACAGTTGCCCGAGTTTACACTCATATTAGATATGTCTTATTTATATACATCAAGGGGGAGATAAGTAGTCATTCACATTGAATAACTTACATATTTTATTTTTATCAGTAATAATATTCCCCATATGAAATGCGTATTTAGCGGCAGCCGAGTCTGCAGTTTAGTGTATGCTTGCCGAAGAGCAACAGCAAGACATTTTAGTCTCTTGGAAAACTCGCTGCAGAAGATCTATCCAGTGCACTCAGAAATCAGCTTCCTTGGTAATACCACAGTAAAGCAATAGCTCCTTTTCCAAATAGGCATAATTTGTTGGTATAATAGAAAAAGATTTGAAAGTGTAAGTGTCCCTGGGGTTCTTGGATCAGGCGTAAATTCTTCTGTAAATGTGAATGTTAGGTTTATTTTATTTAAAAACCCTAGACCAGTAAGACAAAAAGTTCTGGAGGCTTGGCAGAGTTCTAATGGAAAATACGCTCTCTTATTAGGTGAGGCACTTTGAATGACTCAGATTTTGCAGTACCATAGCATATATTCAGAAGGCTGCTCATTGTTGTTTAATAATGTTAATGTTGCTCAATATGCCTGTAATTATTATCTAATATGTGAAAATTACATCAGTTGTGAAAGGATTATAAATTAGCTTGTTATTAGATTAACATACTCATAAGAGTGAACTTTTTCCTGAAATTACACTCAACCTCAGTCTCCAGTAACCAGTCAGTAGTTTGCATGAGGATTAGTAAGAAGTTGCTTCCCGTCCTTGAGTCCACGGGGAGACTTCGCCGTGGATTCATCTGCTCTTAAAAATGCAAAAGCTGTCGAAGCTGTAACTTCCAAAACCCAAAGTCAATCTCCAATTCGGGTTTGTTCGATTAAAGTAAATGAGAAAGGGTCGCAAATGAGAGCGGACATCAATAAAAGCGTTTGATTTCCCGCCTTCTGTCTCCCGTGTTGTTGTCTCCCTTTGTTTGCCTTCGCAGGGGGAGGGAGGAGGAGGGGGGTGGGTTTCGGCCGGCCGTTTCTCGCGTGGCAGTTTTGACCCTTTTACTCTCCAAATCCCCGGCGCTCCCACCCCCGGGACCGGGGGGGGGGGGGGGGGGGGGCCGGGCACTGCCTGCAGCTCCGGCCACGGCGCGTGGGGGGCCGCTCCCCGGGCCGGGCTGAGCCGCCCAGCCCTGCGTGGGGCGCGGGGCGCGGGGCGTGGGGCGGCGAGCCCGGTTCTGGGTGCGTGGGCGGCCTGGGCGGGGGGCAGTGCCGGCACGCCGCCCGTGCTGGGCGGGCAGCGCTCCCCCCAGCCCACGGCTGAGAACACGCGGGTGCGAGGCCGCGCTCGCCGGTGCCGGGAGCGCCCCCGTGGGAAGCGGGCGAGCTGCGTTCTGGGCCAAAGCGCCTCGGAATCGGCACCGCGCCCGCCTGGAGGGCTCCCGAACCCCTGGCCGGGGTGTAGGGGGAGGTGGGGCAGCTCTGCGTTCTCCGCTCGTGAATTTGGCAGCTGTGCGGAAATCGGTGCAAAACACGGGGGGCGCCACACAGGGGCCCGGCCCTGCGGCACGTCCGTGGGAGCCGTCCCGAGGGCGCCGAGGCCTCGGCCCCCCCCCCGGCTGTTGGGAAGGGACCTTCTCCCCGGCCCCGACGGACGCTCTGTCCCGGGAGGCGGTCGCCCACGGAGCGTGGGGCAGGCAGCGAGCTGCCGTGCGGTGACAGACCGCCTCTGCGTTCGGTCCCGCGTGTCCAGTCCTCTCCTCCCCTCTTTATAAATGCGCACACCGCTATGGAAATAAGATAGAAAAGCTGTTTCAATTATAGCAAGCACACGGCAGGCCAGCTGCAGTGATTTTTTTGTTTTCCGTGGTGGGAAAAGAGAAGCCTTAGGAGGTTTGGAAAGGTGATAATACATTTGTTTCGCAGTATTTCCGAGTGCTCCTCCCTGTTCTCTGAGATTTATGACTCTAGCCATGCATTTTGTTTGTTAATAGACTCAGCTGTAATTTTTTTTTTTTTTATTAAAGATTTCGAAATACATATTGGAGGAAAATACTTTCAGAACCGCTAAATTTTTCCATTCATTTAAAAAACCCTATCTGTTGTTTGATCCCTTTGCTTGCCTTGCCGAGTCGCTTCTCGGGCAACCCAGGGGGTGGGAAGCTTATAACATTTTTAAAATTAAACGAAGGGGTTAGACGTATTTCCGTGAGTAAAACACACCCTCCAGAAGCAACAGAGACATGGGTGTGGGTTTTTTGAAATCCACTGCCACCTGCTTCCGAGGGAAAATGCAGAAAAAGAGAAGGCTGTTTATGATGAGGGCACCCACCCAGAACAGCCATGGGGAGGGTTTCATGCCATAAATTGATGTTAAATTGATGTTACGTTTGAATAGTCTGGAGAATTTTCAAAACGCAGATTAGAAGAGAACTGGCAGTGGAAGTTAAAGGTGCGCCATATAACTGAACTCGCTCACGTATGGGATTTACTTGCTGAAGGTTCCCAGAACCTCTGCACCTTTTCCCCACCGTTGTTAAGCACGTCGCAGCCTTAAGCTTCGAGCCAGTCCCGCGACTGCCGCACCGGTTCCAACCCTCGGGCAATCCCGCGTACGGTGAGATGCTTCGAGCCACCCGGCAGCGTACAAAGCCGTGGTTGAACTCGGAGCCAATTTGTTCCTTGAAAGAATTTCAGAGCGTGAGAAATGACTGTGACTTGGACTCGGATGTTTGTCCTGAGGGACGGGAGGGAGCGGCAGTGCCCTTCGGGTGGCCGGGCGGGTGTCTCCAGCCGTCCGCTGCACGGTACGAAGCCAACTTCAGTTTTTCAGAACCAAACTGCTTCTTCGAAAGTTTTTTAAAGGCGTTTTAAAGGCGAGCTTGTGTTCCTGTGCTCTACTAAACCGGGCGTTTGCTGCCCTGCTGGGCTGGTGCTCCCACGGGGATGTTGGCACGAGCCCAGGGGATGCAGTTACCAAATGCGCGAAGGATGGGTCAGCCTCGTGTCACACAAAGGTCTCCCGACACCCCGGGTACCTGCGTCCTTGAGGGAAGAGCCGCTTCCTGTGGAGCTGGTGTGGGGCTGAAGTAAACCCAAGACATTGCTTTTGTCTCGGTCCTTCATCCCCTCAAAGGTGACGTGGGTAAATCTTCAGTAATCTGCCGAATTCTCTGGTGCAAAGCTATGGAAAGGCAAAGTGCAAAGGAGCCTCTCGCACCCCAAAGCGTGCGCTTATCCCCCATCTTAATGTACGTTATCTTGGGTGCCTTAAGGCCGCAGTGAGGGTACGACCCCATCGTGCTACAGCTGTCGTACAGGCTTTGCAAACTCTGGAAAGATGAACTGCGAAGGCTTTCCTCTTAACAAAGTTTATTTTGACTGCCTTGCTTTAGCAGTAAGGAAACCTTGATCGAGCGAGATCTGGCTGAAAGGTGTTTGATAGATTGTTGCAGAACAGCTGACTAAAAAGAAAAAGACTGTTGCATGTCTCGTATGCAGACAATGAAGCTTTCATTTGCTGCCCAGTTCACAGATGTGGTATTGTCAAATTGCAGGAAAATGCCTGGCAGACTGTATCATTGACTATATTTAGGGAGAAACAAAATTCAGAACACGCTATTTATAGAAGCCACACAAATAAGCACAGAGTTCTTACCAGCCAAAGATAACATTAGTTGTGATTTATCAAAGTAATCTTTATTTTATGGAAAATGGATAATAGGCTGTAATTTAATCCTTTGTGAATGTAATGTATATTTCAAAGGGTTCTTTTTTGTCAATAAAACCATTTGTTGTACTTGTTAAACTAATTAGTCTTGTTGCTGTTTCTTATGACAGGATAAAAGATGCCCCTTAATGAAACCAGGGAGAAGATGGGTTCAAAAGTTTGTAAAATATTTTGTGCTCCTTGCAAGCCAGCTTTCTGATCAAAACAGGTTTCGCCCCTTTTGCTGCGAGCCTGCGTTAACTGAGTTTGTGCAGGTGATACGTTTTCCTGTTCCAATTCCAGAATGGATTACCCCCAAAATCCATCTCCTCTCTGGCCGTTTCACCCGCTACAGGCATCAGGGGCTCCTCCGGCTCCCCTGGCTCCTGCTGCTGACGTGAGCCACCGTGCCAGCCGAGCACCGGCAGGAAGGACCATGTTCCTGGCTGCTTCTCCCTGCTCTTCGCATTTTTTCCACCATGTGCAAATACATTCCAGGAGTCCCAGCGAAGGCAAAAAGGGAAGAAAACAGAGCTGCCTGGGTGCGTCCTGCTCTGGTCCCCGGCCGGCCAGGCGCCCTTGGCTGGGCGAGGGCAGGTTTCCCTGGGGCAGAGTGTGGGGCTGAAGCTGTGCCGAGTCTTGGCTCTGCACGGTGGCCCAGCAACAGTGCCAGGCTGCAGAGGCAGGACATGAGCTCATTCCCTGGATCCGCACTTGACCTTGAAAGTTCAGAGTGAGAAGTGGGTAAGAGTCAGAAGAGGACACATATTTTAGTATCATCCTTTTTTTTTTTTTTTTTCCCCTTAGTGTTTTTGGTGTCCGTGTTTGTAGCCTAGCAGCCTCATGAACTCTTAATAGGAATTTATGAATGATTTTCAGAAGATGACTTAAAAGACTGGCTAAGCTCTTAAAGGTCCTTCTCCCTTAGCAGTGGCTCGGAAAATGCCCCTCAGAAGGACCAGGTTATGGGGAAGGCCTTAAAGAAAGGACCCCGAAGAAAGGTCTTGTTCCTGCTGTCTGTATCAGTTCTGCGTGGTCATCCCAGTTCCTCGATTCTCCTTGTACCCTCCGCTGTAGAAGCTGTCCAGATACATTTCTAATCCTGGATTACTGCATCTGGCACTTTCACAGGTCCTCAGATCCCCTGGGCACAAGAGGTGAGAAGCCTTGGTCATGCTTCCAGCTCCCACGGCCCCACCGGGGAGATCGTGGAGCAGATCTGCCTTCTCCAGCCCTTCCCATCTCACTCCAAAGACCCCTGTGTACTTCAGCAGGAGGGCCTTGCCCCGTTCACAAAGGACTGTACTTCTGCTGCCGCTCTGACCAGTGTCCCAAGCAAAGCTCACAGCTTGGGCTGGGGCTGTCCAGCTCCTTCTTGACTGAAAAGAAAGAACAGGCAAATTACCGGACAAGCTGCTTGGTTTGTGTAGATGAAATACAGTCTTTACTTCAGTAAACACTAAGTCAAAAATCTGAATGGCACGGCCAGCCATTCTGCCGTTGGGCCAAGTGGCCCTGCTGCTCCGTACCTAAATCCTGTGGGAGTGACAAATATTTATCCCTATGGGCATCCATCCCCACCTGCGGGGCGGAGGGAAGCCCGTGATGGGACCAGGCGCTTGGGCCCCGAGCAGCGGGCGGACGGCGTGCCTTTCACAGCGACCCTGCTAGCGCCGCGGGAAGGAGCCGGCGTGTCCCCAGGGGCTTCCAGGACAGCGACCCGAGCAAACCCCAGGAGAGCAGCCTGCCAGCACTTTTCCTTGGAAGGGGCTCTGAATCTGAGGATGTTGTAGCAGTGTTGTCCTTTCTTCAGTTTCAGTAATAATTTATGCTTGAACATGCTCTTGCGCTGTTTGGATTGTTTATAAAATACACCAATTCCTTCAGGTCCCCTTCTCCAGGCCCTCTTGGCAGCACACGGGAATATCACAGCAGTGATAAAAATGTGTCAGCTTTCTACTTAGATAGGATCAGTTTAGAGAATCTTTTGATTTTTACTTTTTTATACTGAGAATGACAAAAGGACCGAAAACTGCCAACCGTATCCTGGGCTGCATCAGAAGAAGCATGACCAGCAGGTCAAGGGAGGTGATTCTTGCCCTCTGCTCTGCCCTGCTGAGACCCCACCTGCAGCGCTGTGTTCAGATCTGGGGCCCCCGGCATAAGAAGGACACGGACACGCTTGAGCAGATCCAGAGAAGGGCTACAAAGATGCTGGGGGGGCTGGAGCAGCTCCCCTGGGAGGCCGGGCTGAGAGAGTTGGGGGGGTTCAGCCTGGAGAAGAGAAGGCTCCGGGGGGACCCTGAGAGCGGCCTCCCGGGGCTTAAAGGGGGGACAGGGGAGGTGGGGAGGACTTTTTACAAGGGCATGTAGTGATAGGACAAGGGGTAATGGCTTTAAACTGACCGAGGGCAGATTTAGGTGAGCTCTGAGGCAGAAATTCCTCCCTGTGCGGGGGGTGAGGCGCTGGCCCAGGGTGCCCAGAGCAGCTGTGGCTGCCCCCTCCCTGGAAGGGTTCAAGGCCAGGTTGGACGGGGCTGGGAGCCCCCTGGGCTGGGGGAAGGGGGCCCTGCCCGGGGCTGGGGGGTGGGACTAGATGGTCTTTAAGGTCCTTTCCAACCCAAACTGTTCTACTATGATTCACAAAGAGTGTACAAGTCAGCCTGCTGCCCGAGGAGCACCGGTTAGTCCCTGTTCCGAAGGGAGAGGTGTCGGGCTATTTTCAAACGACCTGCTTTGGGTGTGCAGCCCAGGAATGGTACTGCCTGATCATAAAGCTGTGGCTCGCGGTAATGCAAACCGCTTACAAAGCGCATCCTGGCATCTTACTGCGTCAACGGAGAGAGCCGGGGGGGCTCCTGGAGGGCGGCATTGCGGACTCTTGAGACGGCCAATCTGCTTTTCGGGTGCCAGTGCTGTCAGAGCCACTGTGCACAGTGGGAAACACTGCGCAAGGTTCGAGCTGCTGCGTGGTCTGGGAGCTCAAGGTGAGCCTCGGGCTTGGGCTGCTGCCGCTGTGGCTTTCCCCCTGGGTGCCCTTCTCAGCCCCCGCTGAGGCCGGTGGCCACCAGCGAGGCGGTGGCCGTCACCTCCCGCCTGCGCGCCCGGCCGCCTCCCCGCTGGCTGGGGCAGGCCACGGGCGGGGGGCGAGCTCCCCACGGGGCAGGGCACAATCCGCCCCAAACACCCCTAACCCGGGCCCAGGGCAAACAGCTGCCTGCCTTCCTCGCTTTCATTTTTATCTAAGCACTGAATGATGCGGGGTTTAGTTCAAGGAATTGATACGGACTGAGAAAATTGCAGGAAGGTGAGATCCGGTATTTTCTGCCAGTATTTTTTCTGTCCCGCAGAGCCCACATCATCTTTCGTAAACAGGTGAGGAGGTGTCTGTGGTTGTGAACATGTTCTTCCTTTTTCTTCTTGGAAATCCACTCCCAGTTAGTCCGGAACATTGGATAAACTGGTGCTAATGAAATAAAAGGGTTTATTAGGTTACACAACGGTATGCGGTGGCTTAGGGGACAAAGTCAAATATTTACTCAGGCTAACTTTGCAAGAGAAAACAGCCAGGGAGATCACAAGTGAAACAGCTGAAAATCAAAATTTGATCCATCAAGCAGATTCATAAGTTAAATGGGGGGATAAATAATGCAAGGGTGTTATGAGGAGAATACAAGGCTGTTAGGTGGAGAGCAACTGATTTTCTTCTGATTCTCCACTGCAGGTCTTTGCAGTTACCACACCTGCCCTCCAGCTCCCCACTGCACGACCCAACTCTGGCACCAGCCCTGCAAAGCTCCTCAGTGTCTGATTAGGACCGAGTGACTTCGTGGGGACATAAACATGTTCTCGAGTCCAGCAGGTGCCTGAGACCCAAAGACAGCTCTTGCTGAGGGCACAGCTCCCAGCGACGTCAGCGGCGCTGGTACTCGGAGCAATGCTTTCCTGATCGGGTGGAGAAGAGTGCTTCAGAAGAGATTAACTGTGCTGTAAAAGTCAAGCTGTTAAATACATTGCCTGTAACTGATGCCTTGTGAAAAGCCTTAACTGCAGCAATGACTAAAAGCAGGTTTAGGGGGTCCAGGGGAAAAACTGGGGGGAAAAAGCAGGAGAAACCAACATGTGCAATGTATACTGCGAGTGTAACAGCGCAAGAGTTAGCTTAACTCCTTTAATTGGGTCAAAAGCGAACTCGTTTGGCAGTTTGTATTATATTGCCTGGAGACCCTGGCTCCTGAGAACAGGAAGCCCTAAAATCACAAGTCAGTAAAGAACAGATTCCGTAGGATCAGAGGAAGTGTGAGGGATGGAAGCAAAGACAGATCTATGGTCTGCAGAAAGACGTTACGTGGAAAATGCTCAACCAGAGGCAGAGATTACTGGAGGCAGAAGTTAAGATACAAGTGGCACAGAAAATATTACAGGAAGCTGCTCTAGACCTCGATGGCAGAGTGAAAAGACAGAGGAAGGTCTGGTAAGTGCAGATAAAGGAGGCAGTTGCAGCCCGGGCGCTGGGGACAGGGACGGTGCTGAGGCTGGCGGGGTGCGGGGGGGGGAAGGGTGTCTGCGCAGATGGCAGGGGACTGTTTCGTCCACGGTTTGGGGGGGCAGTGGCAAGATCAGAGGCTGCTCACTGAGCAGTGAAACCGAGAGGAGGAATTAACGGGGAGCTAGTGATCCTT
The DNA here is from genome assembly GCF_018691265.1 of Tyto alba. Taxonomy (NCBI): domain Eukaryota; kingdom Metazoa; phylum Chordata; class Aves; order Strigiformes; family Tytonidae; genus Tyto; species Tyto alba. The sequence goes on from NW_024881321.1 coordinate 641,490, forward strand.
CCTGAGGGAAGGATCAGGCCGTGCAGTAAAAATAGACCCTGGCATGCAAGAATAAAGGCTTTTCAGGTTTCAGGTAATGACATTTCAGACAGGCCCATCTATATCAGAAGTCAGAAACATCAGTATACGATATTACAGGTGTTTACGTACCAGGCACAAACAAACAAAAAAACTCCTTCATTTAGAAAGCACCAGAGTTAGGTTCACACCAGAGTTAGGTTCACACCGGAGTTAGGTTCACACCGGAGTTAGGTTCACACCAGAGTTAGGTTCACACCGGAGTTAGGTTCACACCGGAGTTAGGTTCACACCAGAGTTAGGTTCACACTGGAGTTAGGTTCACACCGGAGTTAGGTTCACACCAGAGTTAGGTTCACACTGGAGTTAGGTTCACACCAGAGTTAGGTTCCCCTTTGCACAAGCCTCAGAACCAGGCACCTTGCCCGATCCTCATCCCTGCTGCAGTGCAGTGGGCCACCTGGTGCAGCCTGCAGGGGATGGAGACAGCTGCAAACAGATGTTCGTCCCCTGCCCCCGTGCAGAAGGTCTCCGGAGAGCCTCGGGGGATGCTCGGGAGGGGCAGTGGGGAGGCACGGTGCCTGCTTTGGGCACTGGCACCTGAAGTCAGTGAGCTCTCTGCGAAGAGAAAGGGAGGTGAGAGGAGCGAACGAGCGAAACGCCGAGCCTGAGCGCCAGCATCCCCAGTGCCGTTGTTTGCTGATGATGTGGAGCAGCCTGCTTGGAGCAAGGGGACAAGCGAAGGAGAGGTTTGCAGACACCCCTGTGGTGGAAAGGTTTATGGCTAAAGCCCAAAACGGCAAAGCAGGAAATCTGGGTTTCTCTCCTGGTTGTCACCATTGGTGGGGAAGTCACGTAATCTCTGTGCTTCAGTTCCCCGGCTCCGGGTGTTGTGAATAGCTCAGCCCGAGTCAAGAACAGCCCCCACCCTGTCAGGGGGAGAGGAGGCTGAGCACACTCATGTGTGAGGAAAGGGCCTCTTCGGTGTGTTTTCCCATCCGAAACCACAGCACTGAATAAGCAGATATTTCACTGCCCTGATGTTGTCAGTCTAATCTGAATCTTTCCACTCTGTTTGTGCCCTTATCTGGCCACAGCCTGCAGAAGGACGACAAGGAGCAGGCTCTGCTTCGCCCTCCTCATCCTTCCCTTAGCATCCGCTTGCAGCAGAAGATTAAATCTGCTTATCTGCCCTTCTTACTCTGCCTCTCCAGCAGCGTCATAGATGGATGCCAGATCACCGCCCTCATCTGAAATGCCATTTAGCAGAGACTACGAGGTAGTAAGGTGGTAAGGATAGTTGTATGCTTAAATGCCAGGTCAGGACCTAAAGCCAGAAAAAATAGCCTAGCATCAAATTATTGAGAAGACAGCTCAGGTCTAAAACCTGAACACGTGCCTTTTGAGTACAATTCCAGTAGTCAGAATGCCCATGGGGGCATAGCTTCGGCCCCACCTGAACATCCACCTGAGGCGATTGTAGCTTTAAGGCTTTGCTTATCTTTTTGATGCTGTTCATGTTTATTGAGAGTTTATTTCTTCATTTTCCAGGTGAAAGTTTTCACTGAGAGCTGAGTCTAACTTCTAAAGAATCCTTTCTTGTACATTAGAGGAAGAGTTGGCTTTCCCCAGCCCCCCTTCCTTCATGTCCACCTGACAAAGACGCTGTTAAGCGGGTTGTGGGGAATACAGGTGGGGCATATGACACAGATATTTGCCTTCACCTTTGTTGTCCTCATAAATTCGTAAGATCTTTCACCTAACAACTGAAGATTTGCTCTGTATTAAAACACTCTTTTTCTCTTTTCTTATAATTCTCTGGCCTTACCTTTTCTATATCAGAATTACTTGACTGTCTTTATCTTGGCACTTCGGCTCCCTTCTTTAGTTGCTGATGTAGTTTCCCTCTTAAACCTCATTTCCCCTGTAAAGCCTTCTTGCCTTTCTGCTCTTTTCCAGGAGCCTCATCTCCTTCCACAAACTGGAGAGCACATCTTTTAGCCTTCTCCCATAGTGGTTGACTTAATCCTTGGTCCTAGTCACTTGTGACTGGTTATTGCTTTCATAAAATCATAGACATTTGCACTGGGATTTTACTCTCTGATAATCTGAATGGAAGTAGCGCTGATGTTTGTTGCTACTACTGTCAATCTGTTACTTTTCACTGTGAAGAATCAGATTCAGGGTGGATTTTCCTCTGAGATCTTTACTTTGGAGACCATTAAGTTGTATTGTCTCTAGAAGGGGCTATATTTTTTTTAACTCTCTCCTTTGTTTTGTTTTGTTTTAACAGTCATGAATCCCAGGAGAGAAGATTTTGAGTTATTTTCCCTCTTTCTTCACCCAGCAGCTGCACAAGCCCTTTCTCCTGTTTTCCATCCCTTGGCTCCTTGTCCACAGGAGCTGCCTGTGATTTCTTTACCACACTGCACTGCACCAACTAGTACAGTTTTTCCTTCTCTAAGGCCTCAACATCAAATCTCTAATTACTCTAATCATCGTGTTCTTCCTGTGCTCACTAGGTTGTAACTCCGCTTTTCAGTGTCTCTCCTATTTCTTGTTCACCACTGTTTTTACCTACAGACTTTTTAGAATATTGGTGCCCTTCTCAGCCTGTCTGTACTGGTTGTTTCCTCAATTTTGTTTCGGTGTTTTGTTTTGTTTTGTTTTATAATATATACACTACATGTCATACTGGTGGAAATAGGCATCTGTAAAACCTTGGTGCACCCAGGGATGATGAGCCTTGCGTGCAACTGGTCCCTGCATCTGAAGAAAGACACAGTAGAACCAAAAAAGCTATAAAGAATGGCAATTAAAATGATGAGGAGAATGGAGCAAATTGCATGTGAAGAGAGACAGGAAAGGCTGGGTTGCTTCGCTTTGGAGAAGAGAAGGCTGAGGAAGTCTATGACAGAGGCTTACAAAACATTAAGACTGTTCTTCACCTGATCCCTCAAGAGCAGAAGTGTGGGCACTCAATGAAATATGAATTAATTTATAACAGATGGTAGCAAGAAAAATTTTACATGGCAAATACAGAAATTTGGGAGTTTGCTGCTGCCTTAGGTTGTGGATACAGACGGTACCATCATGTGCAAAGGACTGGAGAAAAACCTCGTGAACAACAGATCCATAAATAGATCTTAAAGGGAGGAAGCCAGGAAGTACCCCTAGCATCCCTAACCCTACAGTTGCTCTGTGGGGCACTCTGAGGGCGATGGGCCTTGGGCAGCACCAGGAGTTGTGTGCCCTCCCCAGCGATGGAGGACATACGGACACTGCTCTGACCCAGGAAAGCGCCTCCTGTGCTCGCCTGTCTGTCGTGTTTATTGCTAGTGATCATTAAACAACAGGACTCACTCTGTTCAAAGAGCAGAAATAAGAGCAGAAGCGTGGCCCTTCGGGGTGGAGGAATGCTCAGAGGTCGACAGAGTTAATGGCAGTCAGCAAAATTTCGGATGGCTCAGGTGAGACTGAGGGGCTGGGATGCTCAGCAGCAGAAGAGAGTGAAGATCTGATGGTCAGAGACTGGAACCTCACTCCAGAGTGCCGAGAGCAAATGTGACTCCTTCCACACCAACCTATCTTGTTAGATAAAAAATTCAAGAGACAAACAGCTGATTTATAGTTTTGCCCCATTACAACTCACTGTGGGTTGCAATGATAACTAAAATAATTCAGAAAGGAAATAGATACGGCATTCCTGAAAACTGTTAACAAATAGAGTCGCTGTGTGTCAGGGGAAAATTTGTTGCACACAAAAGGATAATTTGTGATTGAAGCCCGTTCCTGGTTTTACCCAGCCTTCCTATATGGCCTAAGGAGGGATGCTCACCTCTTCTGATGTCAAATCTCTGCCCATTGAGTGCAGGCAATACAGAACTGGGAGGAGTGGTTGATGCACCGGAGGGTTGTGCTGCTGTCCAGAGGACTGGAGAGATGGGCTGTCAGGAGCTTCATCGAGTTCACAAAATAAATGCAAAGTCCTGCACCTGGGGAAAGAAATGAGAAGTCCTGCACCAGTACAAGCTTGGGGCTGACCCTCTGGAAAGCAGCTTGGCAGGAAAGGACCTGGGAGTCCCGGTGCACGTCAAGTTGACCGTGAGCCAGCAAGTGGCCTTGCTGCAAAAAAGGCAGAAGGTATCCTGGGCCGCGTTAGAAGGAACATTGCCAGCATTGCCAGGGTGGTGATCCTCCCTTCTGCTGAGCACTCGTGAGGCCACACTCGCAGTGCTGGGTCCACGTGTGGGCTCTCCCGTACTAGAGAGACATGGACAGACCGGAGGGAGTCCTGGGCAGGGCCACGGAGGTGGTGAAGGGGCTGGAGCAGCTGGCATGCACGGAGAGGCTGAATCTGTGATTCGGTCAAAAAATGCACATTACCTCTGGTATTTAGCCTTGCCTGTTCAAGCTGTGAGCAGTTACAGCCACGGACCATCTCTCTGTATCTAGTACCTAAGAAACATGATCTTGACTGAGCACAGAATGCTATTATAAAGCCACTTATTCTTCTGAATAGATGTGTTGTAGTGTAAGGATACGGGAATACAGTAAATACATCCACTGATGCTAAAAGGTAGGAAAATCATAACTGAGGAAAATAAAAGTTTTCACGTTGTGTGTAATTAAGCTGTGGAAATCAGAAACACATAGGTGGCCTTACCCAGTATCCCAGCAAGTTTTAAAGCACCTCTGGGCACATATAAAGTGAGCAAAAATATCAGAAGTTTGTCATGGAGAAAAAAAAAGCTGTGCAAGACTTACTATATTCCATGTTTAGATAATCTCCAACCCATAATGGGGCTGGGGACCTTGTGGGAAGGTGGACTCCCTGCTGCTCCCCTTTGTGAAATCCTGATACCTCTGCTTGGCCCTTCTCCCAGAGCACTGTAAGCAGGAGGGGAATTGGCTCAGCTTTGGGTCTCGTCCAGGATGGCAGCTTTGCAACTTCTGCTTGTTCGTAACACAGAGAACGTTAAAACATGAAAGCATATAATTGGTAGCCACAGAACAGCCTTTTTAAAAACAAAGATTTTTTTGTGAAAACCTCTTTCTATTGTCAGCATTTCTGCATGATTCGTGTTTACCTTTTGCTAGCAATTTCACAAGCAGTTTCAGTTACTTTGTTTTCCAGAAACCCAGACTGAAACTTAAAAATAAAATTAACTTCTAAAAAGAACTCCAAGATACGCACAAAATAGGAAAAAAGGAGGGAAAGGTTTGCCTTGAACCCTGATAAAGAGGTGAAGTGTAATACTGCTCTGCTCCCTATTTACCCAGTTCAGCAGGCAGCTGAGTTTGGTCCTGCCAAGTAAAAACAGCAGCAAAATGTCCCTGTTCATACTGGTGTTTCTTTAAGTCTCTTTTGGCGGCTGTTTCCTTAGCTCTAAATTATCAAGAAAGAGACACTGGGAAAGAGTGGTTTCAGTTGAGAAGCTCGAGGCAGGGATCTTTGCTGGCATCAGCGGTGCCGAACTAAGTTGTCCAAAAAGCCAGAACCGAGCAGTGCTGAATGCTGCACGCTGGAAAGGGAGGGACTGGGGAGGTGAAAGTCTGGATGCAAGCGAGAGGTGGTAAAAACAGGACACTGGACTCCTGCTTTACTGCAGACGCCTGTGTTAGCATCTTTCTCTCCTACAGAAACCTTCCAACTGTCTGTGTTACTTGCGACTCATCGAGAGCCAGACTGGTCCCAGCAACTAGTCCCTTCATCACTGACACCCTCTGTAGCTCTTTTGTGGTCTAAAACTGATGGTGTCTTTTTAAATGCAGTTCCTGCATGAGGGCAGGCAGGAAAAAAAAAAAAACAAAACAAAACAAAAAAAATCCCAAACCCACAAATAAACAACCGAAAAACAACTCAAATCCTTGTTGCTTACTATTATTGCCCTGTCAGAACATCAACGCTGGAGGAACCGGATACCTTTCATTTCAGCAATGGGGGGTACTTTTATCACCTCCTCACATCATGAGTGAGGATAAAAAAAAGAGAAGGAAAAGAAATGCTTCGAGTTGAGTGAACCCTCTGGAGGTGCTGCAATTTGTCAGATTAGATCAAGGTTTTCTGAAACTTTTGAAGTGTCTTCAGATTAAAGGCTTTCTTGGAAACTGATGTCACTCTTTGCTGCTGGTCCACACAGGACTGTAAATCATATCCTGAAATTCATTGTCGCTGGACAACAGAGAAAGAAATCTCCACCCCAGGATGTTATTGCCCTTTAACCCGCAGTTTATAGGAGCCAGGACTGCATATATTTGTTGTGGTAAAGTTACCAGCTAGCCTTTGCACTTTCAGCCAGTTTGTTTTCTTTCTGGGCTGTTGATTCTTGCTTGGCATAGACAATCATAGTTGTGCATAGTACTGTGATTGCTACCTGCATGGCCTCTGTGATTTCCCATTGTCTGAAGAACACCGTGCTATTGAGATACTGCTCAAAAATGCAAAAACACACTGTGGGAATGCCCAGAAGAGACAGTTTCCCATCTGACTTTTCTTTTTGCAAAGGAAGATAAACACTAAACAGTGGGAAGAACAAAAACATGATGGGGGTTGTGAACAGGAGGCAACAGGAGAAGATAGAAAAGTTGTCCAGACGAAGGTTTTTGCAGAACAAAAAATAAGCTTGCCTTGAAAGTCACAGACATTGTTTTTGTGTGAAAATAAAACTCTCTGACAGGGTCCTCAGGCTTAATGTAATCTCACAAGGTATTTTTAGACCAGGGTGGCTAGTGCTACTATCAGAGTGTCTAACCTCAAATACCCATTAGTGTGCCAATTGCTTGCTTAGCTTTAAAGTCTCTTGCCCTGGCCTTCAGTAACAGCTAGGATTTCTGAGTCTGTGTGTATGAGCAGGACACTTCGCCTGACAAGAAAAGTGGAGGAATAGTACAGTCTGTAGAGGAAAAGAAAGCCTGTGAGTTCAAAGCAAGGTTTAGGCAACACCAATACCTACAAACCCAGAGATGAAAGACAGAAAATTTGAAGACTTTAAAAAGGCATAAGTATGAAAGGGTGAACAATTCCCTTTTTTTTTTTCTGCTCTTTTTGCATGATTCAGACAACGTAAACTTTCACAAAGAGATGTTTTAGCTGTACTTTGTGTATTTAAGTCAATCACTGTCTTCAAATGGTTGAGAGCAGTGGGCACGAAGAGTTGTGGTACTTCACCTAAAAGCTACTTTGCGAAGCACTTTGATGCAACAAATCATTAGGGTACGAAAAAGAAAAATAACTCAGACCTGAGACAACTTCAGCGTGACAATTCTGCACTTGGAAATCACTTCCAGCCTGTGCAGTGCTGTTCATTTACGAGGCAGAACGAGATGCTCCGTGGAGCTGAGCCCTCACCAAAAGTGAAGAGATGGGAGGAGGTCCAGTGGCAGCGCGAAGGTCTAAGCAGGCCCTTGGCAAGCCAGGCTGGAGAGCAGCCTTGAACATCCATCCTGAAGACACGTCAGCTCTAAAAGTTACCACCAAACTGCCCGATAATTGGTAGCTGATAACACCTTTTCTCTGACACTGCATGAGTCATCCGAGTTACCATTAGTACCCCGGGACCGGTGTGTAAATTAGGGGTCTAATTGCCCTGAGAGGTACCCCACAGTCAAGGAGGAGAAGAAAGAAATTCCAAAATCCATCCCAATCTTCTTCTGGATGTGTGTCTCCCTTTCACGGACTGCACGCCTGCCGTTGTGAATCAGCTACCTCGTTTGGTGTCTAAACTTAAGTAGGACAAATTGGCTTGGAGGTCGTTCTGTGAGAGGGCAGAAGGCAGCAGTGATGGAGCAGGAGATACAGCTCCGCAGAGGGATACGTCAAATCAAGAAAGGATACTAAGGCATGGAAATTGAGAGACGTGCCTGCAGCAAGGGCATGCTTTCTGCTGATGCCGTGTTTCCCAGTAGATCTCTCTTCCAGTGTTATTTTTGAAGCTTATGCAATCCTCCCCAGCAGTGTATCCGTGACTTCCAAAGGGCACCGGTGACAGGAATGCCATCTGATACAACAGACTTGTTCAGTTTCGCCTGTAACCCCAAAGACGGTTTATTTCAGCTGCCTGGCATATGCCTTACAACAGAGTGTGACCCGGTGCCTCGCCCCTTCGGTGGGGATGGAGCCAGTGTCTATGCCTGGTGCTATGGACCAGAAAGCGCCTTATCCAGTGTCCCCAGGCACTGTTCAGGGTGCCGGGGCCACCCAGCTGATGGAAGCACAGGGTGTGCTGTGGAGCACACCTTGCTTCCTTCTCGCTCGCCTCTTGATTCCGAGAAGATCGATGGATTTTCTGCACAGCAGCCCAGCTCTTTCAGACCAAAGGTGACGGGTCTTCCCTCCGAGGCTCCGCAGAACTGCTGTCAAGAAAAAGTAGAGGAGAGATGTGTCTGGTGCTGGAGGGATCTTTGAAGACAAGGATAGCTTACCTTTTCTTTCCGAGGAAATTAGGGCATCACACTCCCTCTTTAATCTCAGAGCTTTGTGACATCCTTCTTGATTCCTGTAATGTTTCAAAATGTTTGAGGGGCATTGGAGATAGCTTAAGATGGATATGTTTTTATACTCTTCCCTAAGCATCGCTACAGCAGAAATAGGATCTCTGGGCTGCACAGACCTGTCGATTAGTGTCTTCTTAACATGCTTGTATTTACTTCTACGCCAATATTTTCCACTAGATGAAAGAGATTTTTGGTATTTCACTCTAACATATTCACAGGTAACAAACATATCTCCTTTCTGGCTTTGATTTGCAAGACTAAGGAAGCTGACGGCTTTCCTTGTCCAGTCATAGAATTGGTCTTCTTTCCCTTCAGCATCCCACACTGTGAGAACTCTTCTTGGAGAAGTGGAGGGATTCCTGTGAGTACGCTGATGCGCACAGGTAATTACCAGGCACAAAATGTTTCTGAAAGTGGTGCCTCTTAAGGCATCCTGTAATCAGTATTTTTTATTTCTCCTTCTTAACACATTGAGGCTAGCATATAAAATGGTTAGATGCCCTAATAATGCTATTCCAGATTTTTAAAAGAAATTTCAAGAAATCAGAAATCTATAAAATGTTTGTAACAGTTCTGAAATCTAAACATTTTCAGTAAAAGCATTTCTATAAAATATACAATCTTATGTTACAAGTCAAAACAGCATTGGTAGTTTTGAGGATGTTTTAAATTAAGCTGATTTATACATGTGTTGTTTAATATCTCTAAGCAATATTTACCTCACTTCATATAGATTTCAGGTTGCTTTTGGCAGTTTATATATAGTAGCTAACTCCTGAACATATTTGTGAATCTGATTAATTTACTTCTAGTTGTTTTTAGCAAGTTAATATGCTTCTATAACTAGCCAAGATGCTAAAGCTCCCCCAAAGCATGCTAGTTACAGATGCAAGCATTATAAAGACTAAATAGTGTGTATCATCTTATAAATTTGTCCTTTGAGATAACGCAAAATGAGGCACAGTCAGTTAAGATATTAATCGTGTATGTTTAAAGTCCCTGACAATGAAACTATTTTATGAAATAGCTTTTAAGGCAGTTATAAGAGCGGTTCTGTCTCCATTAACACCCACACACACATTTCATAAGCCTCCATTTCACTCTGATAATTTTAGAACTGGATGGCTTTGTTATGAAGCTGAGAAAGCACCAAACTCTGTGTCCCTCCCGTGCTGCCTGCAAAATCGGGGAGATGATCTCCAAAAGGAGGTGTCCTTTACAGGAAAGAGAGCCAGGGGCAGCAGGGCGTGCACCCAAGGGATGCCTCTGTCTCCTGAGGAGCTGTCATCATTTTGCAAGGGGCGGCTGCTCCTGGGACCCTCTGTGCACCTTTTGCAAACATCTAACGGCACAAAAATGTTCTGCTGATGGCAGAGGTGTGACTGGGTGCAGAACTGCATGCCAAAAGCTGCATCACAACTGTCCGTTCAAATTAATGCTGAGGGGTGTGTGTATGTATATACATATAGCTATATGTACACGCAGTCACACCTGCATGGAGCTTTGGTGAGACACTGAGAAGCAAAGTGATGCTATGAAGAGGTCTGGAAGGGCTGTGGGGAAAGGCAGAGCTCCTTTAGAGGGCATGCTGTGGCTACAGTAGATACTGCAAGTGCTTTCCCTCCTTTCTCAGCATTGCTTACCCTTGCAAAACTGCTCTGCTGCCACGGCTGCTCGCCCCCCCTTAGGGCTCTGGAGCTGGGGTGCTGCAGGTACCGCCTAAGCGACCGCTCACCTCCCAGTGGAGCTGGGGCAGGAACTGGATCTTCAAACTCCTCTCCCTCTCTTTCTCTCCGTCCTTTCCCCCTTCTCCTTTGCTCTTACAGCTCATTAGCTCAGCCAGGATGTTGTGTTTCAATACATTGATTTCAAGCTTGGTCCCAGCACGTTCTCATAAGGGCTGATGAGCAGTTGTTGATCTGCACGGACACATCTTTCTGTTATTATCTGGAAGAGATCGCTGCTGATTGATTGACAGGAGGGTAAACTAAAAGCCAGCTAGTCTTCCCGTACCTTCTCTTTGACCCCCACCTGCTTTTTGGCAGTAAGAGGGAAACACCTCGTGACACTCAACGAGGATAAGACACAAATTTGGGTAATGAGAATATGCACAATTATAGGAGATAAGAAGCTGAGGTATACCCGTGCTCAGGCTTCAGGGGGAAGCCCAGCTCGTAGCTCCTGGGCATTTGGGAGAGACATCCTCAGCAGGCTGCGGAGTTGTCCGCTGTCTGGCTTCATTCACTTGCAGCTGAAGCAAGTGCCACTGCGGCAGGAGATGAACTGGTGATGCCGGGGCAGCGTGGCCGTGGGAGGGTGACCCACGGGGGTCTGTGCCCCGTGCACCACTGTCACACTCCCAGGCACCCCTCTGCTCCCGTCCTGACCATCCTGAGGAAGCTCATCTCGAGAAACTATCACACATCTTTTTCATTTTGACAAAAGTGTATCTTCTCTATGCCTGCATCTGTCTCAGGGTTTCCAGTGGGAAAAAAAAAAAAAAAAAAACAGCAGGAAAAAAACCCTCTCCAGAATAATGCCACCCAGCAGTGCCAGAGCTGCTGGGCAAACACAGCAGCTTTGGAGTTTTTTTGGTTTGTTGTTCAGATGATCCTGAAGTCCCACATTGACCCCAGCCTGATATTTTTCTCCACAGCAGGATGAGATCCCAGTGCCATGAGACACCCCAGCATAACCACAGTGCTGAGGAGCAGTCATGTCTCAAAAGCACTAGCTGGCAGAAAACCCGACCCCAGGCAGAGGAGAAGTGTTACCGGTTGCTGCCATTCCTGCTGGGTTTTGTGCTGCTGGTGTCAGTCAAATCTGTGGAGGATGGCAAAGGAGGGATGGGTGGTGAGGGGAGCAGCTTTGCCCCACCAGAGGTTGAAAGGGGCACACGGCACCGAAGGGTGAGAATCAGGTGTGGAAACTCAGTAGAGTAAATAAATTAAGCTGTGAGAAGCCTCCCCATGCCACCCCCACAGCCTGTGCAGAAAAGGGGCATTTCTGGGCCACCACCCAGCTGAGGGAGGGGTGGAGGGTGGCCAGCTCGGAAGGAAACTCTGCAGTGTTGGCAGTTGCCTCTGAGCAAAGGAAGCCCGTATCACAGTGGCCCATGATCTTCCCCCTTGTACATAATTATTTAGATTATTCATTTCCTAATGTTTGCTTTAGAGTAAGAGATAGATTCACCACTTGATATTTACTTGCATTTTGCCTTGGTGCTGAGGTCTATTCTCGTGTATTCTCCGTGTTGAAATGTAATAGGGGACACCACCTGCTTGCTAAAGCTTTCTCTCTCGGTGCACAAGACAGACAAAAGGCAGATTGTTTTCTGCAGTTTTACACACGGGAGGATGAGCAAAATGTGGGGTTGCACTTCAGCAACTCTTAAGCACATCCGCTTTACAGCAGCATGTGCTGAAGTGATTTGCTAAATCAGGCCCTTCAGACGGGGCCAAAGCCGTTCAGGAAAAAGGTCTTAGTGCCAGCTATTATATGGGGGCTGGCCAAGTCCAAATTTTCTATCTTAATTATATGGAAGTATTTTATTTATTAACGCATTCTTTCAAGTCATATATATAGCTCTTCCACAAGTAGTCCAGGAGATCAAGAAAACATTTTTTGAAGCTCCCAAGATGCAAGGGGACAATACAAGGAAACAATTACTTTTTTCATTAAATGGTGAAAACAAATAAAAGGGTGCCACTTCTCTGGAAAGTCACATTGGCTCTCCTCTTCTCTGAGGCTCTTCTAGGAAATAAGATAGGGTTTCTTCATTCCCTTTGAAGAGGACAATGTCACTGAATTTCAAGCCATTCATTTGCAGAAACCAAAGACAAATATTTTCCTGAACTTTGACTACCTGAAACTGGGAAAAAAAAAAAATGTTTATAAACAGACAGTGATGTTATTGATGACATGCTTGGCTGAAATCACAAAGGCTTATCAGTATTCAGGGGCTTCTGAAGTAGGGTTTGTAAATGTCTAATATGCGTGTAAGTGAGCAATTTCCTGTAAATCAATGTACCTTACTTTAGACTGCAGCTTAATAGCAAACCTACCCTCCAAAACAAATGACACAATCGGTGCTTTATCTCTACATGAATGGTGCCCCATACCATTTTGCTATTTGCTTTTTTTCTTTTAGCAAAAAATTTGTACTCGTCATAAGCTTCAATTATGGTAAATGAGCACTATAAATCTGGAATACCTGAATGTATAATCAGCAAACAAAGGCTGATTTCTTGGATGTTTTTATTAAGAGGATGTACCTTAATAAATAGATAGCAACGAATGATAGAGATGACAACAGCATGGCAAAGTGGAGGCTTGCTTTTTGTGGTCTTAAAAGTGCCTATTCTGATCATTTAAGAGATCAGAAAAGTAAAACGGAGCAAACGCTGCTTCGGGGCGCAAGTGAAGGAAACAGCCCCACTCCTTCTTAGCCTTCAGACCACAGAAGGCAGATGGGTAGAGTTTCTGTATTCTGGATTTCTGGTATTAGCATCATTTTCGTGGCTGGTCCCCCCCTCAGCTGATGTAAACAGACAGTATCCTGAAGTCTCTGGAGCCCACCCCACTTATCAGACCCCAGGGGGCCCTTGTCTATTTTTCAGAGCTGCCGTTGGGAAAGTACACAGTTCAGCCAAGCAGCAGAAGCGAAGCAGCAGACCAAAGTAGCTCTCACACTGCTGATGAGCCTGGTCCAAAGCTCCATCTTGCACTTTATTTCCAAGCCAGTGCCAAGGTCTAATGCACACAACTCCTCTTACGGAGCTTCTGCAGTGGACCTGTCCTGTCATCTCCCAGCCACAAAGTTGGTGAAATCTGTCTCTTGCGGGACTCAGAGGGTGCCCAACTGAATTGCTGTAAAGTGGGAGCCTCCGAAGCCATGGCTCAACACGAGCTTTCCCTTTTACACAGACCCCGGGGAGAGCAAACGGCCCAGCCTGACACCCCCGTGGGCCCCGGCGTGCCAGGGGGTCCCTCGGGAGACTGACCCTTGGGCCCTGCTCCCCGCCACGTGCACCGGGTGAGGAAGGTCAATATGGGCTCCTGTGCTCTTTGGACAGGTGCTGTTTGCCAACCTTTGGAAGAGAGCAAGGCTCTCGTTTCACAACTGAAGTGGGGGAAAACTAAGGCGTTTTGGAGTTGGCCCTGAGTGCACACATTTCTGTTGCTGAATGGGATATCTAAATTGCTAAGTCTTCAGGTATCCCTTTCCATCGGTAGCATAGGGTTACACAGAGGCTCTTACACGAGGCAAATGACAACAACCCCCCAGCGAATAGTTAGGGCTTAAGAACACTTTCAGACCTATGCATTTTAAATTATCTTCTCAAATTCAGAAGCATTGCCCAGCGAGAGGGAGGAAGTAGCCTGGACCATCTCACACAGCTAAGGCACCAACCAGGGACAGCAGAACTGAAAACAGATCTCCCTGAGCAGTGATGTGTATGAAAACTACCTGCCTGTGTGGGTATTCTGATGTCCAGACAAGGAGTTTATCGGTCATTGCCTCCCTTTGTGATAATTCTCTCTCAAAAGTGAAGAATTAAACCAGTGGGTTCACACATTATGGAGACAGGATAAATACACACCTGTCCACAAACTTCCACAGATTATGTATTAAGGTCAGGAATCAGCTAATTTATCTCCTAGAGCAGGAGACGGTACAGCAGCTATTGTCAGCTCTGCAAATGTCTAAAATCAGAAGTGCTTGCTGAAAAACCTAGCAGTGTGTGTGTGCTGTTAGCTAAGAGGAATCCCTGTTATGTATCTTTAGCCATACAAAAGACACAGGATTCTCCTGCTCATCTCTCTGATGAGTGCCGACACGCAGCACAGCTACCCACTTCGTGATGTCATCGAGATCAAAGGCAAAATCTGCCTGCATTTCAGTGGAGCAGTCAAGCACACACCGAGCTCCTGCCCAGCCACGCAATGCAAGGGCATGAGGGCATCAGGGTGGCGAACAAACGTGGGAGAAATCCCGGCAGGCTCCCCTTGTCTAAGCCCCTTTCCCTCTGCACCGCGGGCAGGCTGGACGCAGGATAACCGCCTCCTGGAGAACCGCCACGTCTCCGTGCATGGCGTGGTCACCATCCCCGAGGGCCGTCGCGCAGCACCGTGCTCCAGGTTCCGACCTTCCCACCAGATACCTGGTTCTGTGCCATTAACCCAATGCAGTGTTGTCTCAGGGAAAGCAAGGAGCCTTTTTCCCAGCAACCGTGGCTGGCTTGAGAAGTCCACCGTGCCAGAAGGTGCCTGTGGAAACTGCCCAGCCTGACACCCCCGTGGGCCCCGGCGTGCCAGGGGGTCCCTCGGCATCATCGCTGCTCCGCAGCCTTGGCCATCCTTTCGCTTGGGTCTCCTGAGCTTCACCATCCCCAGGGAGTGGCTGCAGCGGGATGCAGGCGGCCCCGAGCACCCCGGGGCGCTGCTCCTCCTGCCTGCACACCGGGCGCGGCTGGTTGAGCCGTCCCAGGGCCTGGGAAGGTCTAGTGCTCGGGAGGGAAAGCGTGCTTGAAGCCGAGGAGCACTGCTCGTGGCCCAGATGCAGCTCCCCTTTGTGAAGCCTCAGGGAACGGCTGAGGTCGGGCATGAGCTACACTGGAAGACTCAGGAATTCATTCCCTCGCTGCAAGCTCAGTGAGGAGGATTTTCTCTGTAACACCTGAATTCTGCTTTGTAATAAGAAACTAATTACCTTAAATGAAGTCTCGGGTGCAACTAGTGAGCTAGATGTAATGTATAATCATCCCTCATATCGACAGGATAGCAAGTAATTGGCTACTTTCCTGCAATCTTCACCTCGGCTCACCTTGGTATAAAATCACTTCACTGCTCTGCCTCAAACTTCCCTTCTGCACCAAGTAAATAAGGGTGCAATTTTTTCCATTAATTTTAAGAGGTTTTGAAGCAAGCCCTGCACATGTGGGAATTACAGTTGTGGTGTGATGGTGCTGCCTGTCGTCTCCTCTCATTCACAGAGCTCATCACACACCAGTCCATGTGCCAAGGACCAGAAATGTACTTATTAGCTCCTTGTAAACATACCTGCTATGTGATTACAGCAGGACAATGGATTTTTGTGAACCAATATTCACTGAAAAAGCTGATGCTTTTCACAGATCCAGGCCACTGACTCTCACCCAGAAAAGCCAACTAAGGTCAGGTCAAACCATTCAACTCAAGCAGTTCATAAGAGTTTCAGCAAAGCTGTGTTTGGGACTATTTAGCGAAATTAAGCAATTAATGCATTTCTGACAGTTACAAGAAGCTGGTGTTTCCTTTTCTGCTAATACTCCAGGATGCCTTGGGATTTTACAGGTTTACTACCTCTGTCTGCCTGGAAAAACTTGAGCCTGCCTTAGCTGTTTCCTTGAGCAGTGTGCCAGCTTCCATCTGGGGACTACTTGCTGTGGTCGATCCCGGTGGGTGTTCCTGGAGTAATTTACTCCATATATAATATTTCAGTAATCACTGGAGAAAAGCCTGGTCCCCAGCTGCGAGTTTACTGTTCCTATGTCTTTTCTGTCTTCATCTCTCAGTTAATGTTTAAATACTGAATAATTATTCTTTACTGAGGAATATTTAAGCGGGAGAGGTGTGCTTCTGAGGGCTCTTGCAAGAGAGATGGCTGAGGTGAATTTAAACAAGAGAGAAATTTGATTTAAATACAAACAGAAGTCAAAATGGTGATTTGACCTGCGTGTCTCATCCCTCAGATGAGTGGCCCTGCCACGGGACTATAGAATTGAAGAACAACACTACTGCCCTCTAGGCAGCCAACCCCTTGGACTGAAATCCAGGTGTACCTTTTCCTTGAGGTGTGCCTCAGCCATGTGCTTGGAGCCACCCTTACCTGTCCTCCAACCCCTAAGTGTCTGAAAAGTGGGACAGCTTCAGAGAAGAGCCCAACACTAACCAGAAGGTAGTCAAGGTGGTAGGAGTACTGCGGGAGGAGATACACTTTCAGCTCACATCAGGCAGGGAATAGAAAAAGTCTGCCCATCCTTTGGTCTGTGAGAAGATTTGTCCAAAGTCACTTGTCAGCTCCTCGCCACCCAGATGGGAGAGGAGAGGAGCTTGTAGATCCCAGCTTGGTTTTTTTTTTTTTTGACTCGTTACTTAATGCTGTCAAAATGTGACCCACTCTAGAGATACCCAGAGCCAGAGAGCAGGTTGCTAAGTGGGATTTTGCATATTAACTTTGTTCGTTGGAGCAGATTAGCTGGTCATATTTTTTTGAAGTGCTGGTCCATAGTACCTCTTTGTCCCAATTGTAAAAAACAGGATAGTTCCCAGCTTTTGGGACTGTTTGGAAAAGAATGACATTTTTCGTGAGGAGCTTGGAGTCAGCGCTACAAGGTGTGCATTGGTGTGCATGCACGTGTCTCGGTGAGTGTCTGGGATGCAGGTGTTAATAGATGCCACGGATACAATAAAGCAGAAGACTTGTTCCCTGGTGCAGTGATACTTCTTCCTGTTTATTCATATTACATTTATTATAACACTATCAGCATGAAGAGGGTTATAATAATGAGGGCAGCAGAGATAAGATCATGTGCCTACACAGGTTGCTGGTACCTTGCACACAGCTTGATCCTATTCAAAGGCTTAGATATACTTAAACCCTATCCTAATACTTTATCACTTTAAGCCTCTTACGGCTTTAATACCTCAAAAATCCACCCTGGACCAATCACCCTGACAAACTGGAAAGAGGGGGATGCCTGAGCCTTTTGATGGCATTTGGGCTTCGTGCCTTGCAGACCAAGATGAGGGGAGGCAGGGTCCTCAGCAAACCTCCAGTGGCCAGGCAGGGTCCCCCCAGGCCCAGGGGGCAGGAGGGGGCTCCCTGTCCTGGGTCTCTGGGAAGTGGGATGGTGCTGGGGGGCAGGGACGCAGGGACATGGCCTTTGCTGGGGGATGTGGGATGAAGGTGGGTTCACGGTGTCATAAACGAAAGCCTCTGCTTGGCAGTGGGCTGTTTGAAAGGGTGAGTTTCCCCCCCTGGTGCTGGCACCCTTTATCTTGGAACAGGCACAGTGCCAGATATCCACATCACCAGCATTTTAGGGTAGAAATTTGAGGGTAGGGATTATGTTTTTAGTCTGTGTGCTCACACTGCTTGGCATGAGAGAGACTCCACTCTGGCTGGAGCCTGTAGCTTCAACTGGAATATGAAGAAAGCAAAATGACAGCAACAAAGTCACTCTTTCAGATTGGGTTTGTTCTGCAGGGACATATTTTGCCTCTAAAGTTTGGGCATTGTGGATTGAGGGAAAGACATTATTATATGCCATAGTTCCTTTTCCTGAGACAAAATATGACTTTAGTAGCTTGGCATTAAAGGATGCTTTCAAAGTGTTCTTCTGCAGTGTATTTTGTTGCATATATCCACCGAGTGTGGGAATAAAGTGTCATACTTATGGGTTTACTCATCATGCGGCTTTTCCTTGTTTCAATGAAAATAATTGATCCCAGGCATGTACATGCAATAGCACTTTGCAAGGAGCCACACACTGTACCAAATGCTACATACTGTACTCACAGACTAGAACCTTGTGTCAACCCATGTGAATTATTTGCAAGGCAAAATACAGAGGAATCCTCTCCAGGGTAACACTGAGGTTACAGCAGTTCATTTAGCAAAGGGGAATCAGCTCCTGGGCTGGAAAAAAATGTTATGTGATCTGCTTGTGGGGTGGTTCTGGTTCAAATACAAGTGCGCCAGGAGCAAACGCTAAAAGGAAGAGTAAAACACATATTACAGGAGATCGGGAGCCGTGGTTGTATTCCAGCGCCCGGTACAGCCAGCCCGCTGGGGACAAGGTCCTGCGTGGCCGTGCGGGGATGCAGCGCAGAGCAGCACTGCACTTCGTGGTGCTGGAGGTGCAGACTGGGCTCCTCGCTTTCTCCCGCCCGCCCGCGGCCCCTCATCCCAGCCTGCTTGCAAACGTGCCTGGATGTGCCTGAGGGTGGCAGAGCTGCCGGGATGACGGGGCAAAGGCACCCACACACCCTCGCTAAGGATGATGACAGACGCGCGCGAGGAGGGAACGTGTTTTCGGGTTAGACACTGCGTCCCCAGCCCTGCCCACTCTTGTGACAGCACAGCCTCTTCAGCCTTTAAGTTCAGATACCCTGATTCACCACTAAACTTGTGTCATCCTGCAAAACCCTCTTGTGTTGTCGAGTCAGACCTCACTGAAATTGCTCTCTGTGAGCTGCTGCTGACGGCTGCCATACCCACCCGTGAGAGTACGCGTGTGTCAACCCGACCTATGCACCTGCCAGCTGTATCTGGGCCCAAACTGCTATCAGCTGATTTGATTTTTTGTTTCTACACCAAGACCCCTCTGGCCACATGCTAACCCTGTGCAGCAGAGCCTGCCCTGGGAAACCTCTCTAGTGCACTGAAACGGCAGCTTGGTACAGCTCAGATCCTAAAAGCTACATGGGGTGTACCTGGGGAACCTTGCAGCCCTGCCCCTTCGCCTCGTACCACACTCCTCCTCATGGCAAAGATGCAGCGCTGTCATGTTAAGTCTTATTCCCACTCTGCTCTCCATCCTGTTGGGAATTTGTCTTTTCCCAGGGAAGCCCAGGGCCTCATCTAACATCCTGATTGCCCACGCCTGATGGGAGGGCAGAAGGTGCAAGATGAGTTGCAGAGCCATTCAGGGCCAGAGCGTGCCTCTGTACCTGTCAGGGGTTGGAGTCAGCAGGGCTCCAACAGCAGCAAACCACGGGAGCTCCAGGGTGCTCAGCATTGCGCAGAAGGCAGGCTTGATGTGCCTCAGCAATGGCTGAAATGAATACACCCAATAATTAGTAGCAAATCTGGGGAAATCTAGATATCTAGATATATTCTTTTTCCTTTCCTTTCCTTTCCTTTCCTTTCCTTTCCTTTCCTTTCCTTTCCTTTCCTTTCCTTTCCTTTCCTTTCCTTTCCTTTCCTTTCCTTTCCTTTCCTTTCCTTTCCTTTCCTTTCCTTTCCTTTCCTTTCCTTTCCTTTCCTTTCCTTTCCTTTCCTTTCCTTTCCTTTCCTTTCCTTTCCTTTCCTTTCCTTTCCTTTCCTTTCCTTTCCTTTCCTTTCCTTTCCTTTCCTTTCCTTTCCTTTCCTTTCCTTTCCTTTCTTTTCCTTTTCTTTTTTTCTTTTGTTTTCCCTTATGTAAGAACTCCTGCAGCCACAGGAAATGGAGGGAAAATTCCTGTATCAGATATATAGGTGAAAATCACCTTTGTGAATGTCATTCTTTGAACATAACAAACAAACAAACAAGCAAAATGATGTCATCCTGTGACAAAACAGATTTTCCCATCTGAGCCAAATGCTGAGGGAGGGTGCGGGTAGGAGGGGTGGATTTGTCACTCCCCACCTGTGGCTTAAACCCCCACTGGGACGCGGGAAAGAAATGGGGGAACAGAAAAGCACTGAGGTGTGTTATCACGTTTAGACCTCCCGTGCCTTTCTCAGGCTGGCTAAAGCGTCCGCATGGCAGAGCCACCACCACTTGAGCACCCTGGGGCTGGGGCAGCCCCGGGGGTGCCCGTGCCCGGCGCCTGCCCGCACGGTGCGACCGAGTTTGCACGGCTTGGGGCAGAGCCTCCCCGGTGCGGGGCAGGCTGGAGCAGATGTTGGGAGGGTCGGCTGGACGGCAGTCAGCTGAAGGCAAGAGAGAGAGACCCCCCGTTTCCCATCCCCTGCCGCCCTCAGGCACAACCCAGCTCCTGGCCTGGCACTGCAGCTTCTCTTGCCTCTTCATCCCTGAAGAGGATTCGCTGCGCCGAACCGGGGGTGCAGTGGGATGAGTGAGACAAAACCAGAGGCCCTCGGCCTCCCCTGCAGATCCCTCTCCCCCTCCTCCTTTGCCCAGCAAGTGCCTGGCTGAGTTTTTTGCAAACGTCTGTTTTCTAAAAATGACTTGACCATTCATTCTTTCCATTTCTAGACATCACTGAGAAATGGAGGGCTGGGAGGGAAGCTGTGGCCGCTCAGTGCGACTGCCAGCAGCTGTGGTAAACCACTTGGACCTGAAGCAAGTACAAGGACATCTGCTCCAGCCTCCTCGTAACAGAAGCCACAAAAGTCCCTGCAAGATGCTAAAACAAGCTTGAAGACTGCAGTTACGAAGGCTCAGGTGCTCAGAGTCTTCACTTGTACCACAGCCAGAAAGCAGGAGGGACCACGCACATCTTAGGTCCTTACAGTGCAAGTAGATCGTGGCCAAAGTTGCTGAGAAATAAAAACAATCCCGTCCATGGTCCAAGAGCCAAAGACAATATGATGGCAATAGAGATGTATCTCAAAGAGTTGGAAACAAGGACTTTCTCCTAAGCCGTACTGGCGATTTTCCTGCAAGACGTAAACTTGACTTGTCCTGTACATTGGCAGCCACAGCTTAGAGTGCTTCCCGCGTGTCTTGGTTTCCAGTAGCTACTCAGCATGCTCCCAGGTCTTGGTAGAAGGTGTATTTTAAAGTGGGATTAAGAAAGGCAACACATCTGAGGTCAAGAAGATTAGCAGTGAAATTTTGTTTAGCTAGACAGATCATTAACGGCACTGTACTGCAGGACTACCAGCTTAGCTGGCCTGGCCCAGCTGGTGAGGTAACAGGGCAGTTTTGCACCTTTCAACAATGCTGCGGGTTCATTTCCCAGCAGAAATACTTGAACTCTGTCCAAGTGAGTGATTGAATTCTGCCTTTTGCTTTTCCCCCCTCAGCACAGGAGGACAAGCGAGCTTGCTTGGAAGGGAGCTTGCATTTCTTTCCGCCCTGCTCTCTGAAGGCATGTCAGCTCAGCTGCGTCTTATCACTCCAATCTGTGTGGGTCTGAGTGCCTGATGTTAAGAGAGTTCAGGACCACACAAAATCGTATGTTAAATTAGGTGGATAAATGAGACAAGGACCAAAGCTGAGGTTAACCCTGAGAATTGGATAGTGGGAAAGCAGATACTGCATTAGCCAAGATTCATGGCTGATGCTTTCCATACATATTTCTTCAATACCATGATGTTATGTTTTGTATTTTATAAAAACAATTTGAAAAAATTAATGAGATATTTTGCAAAATTCTGCTAATCAGTTTTAGCAGCATTGTGTGTTTCTTTTTCTTTTTTTTTTTTTTTTTTTTTAATCAGAACGTTATCCTGTCACTTATTTCACCATAACGATTCTTAAAAAAGGGTTTAAAAGGTTAAATCCCCTACAACAGTGTTGAGGAGCTAGTCTCTGAAAACATAGTTTTACAAGCTGCTGCCAGACAGTGAATTATGAAAGATTTATCGTGACCAGCAAGGAGTCCGGATATGGCCTCCTCTAAATGTCTTTGGAGTAAATATTTGGTATCACCTGTGTAAAATACCAATGCAATGAGCGTGTGTAGGAATGCTGACCAGGCTGCAGCATGTCTGACTGACCACGAAGGCAGCCTGGGACCGAGAAAGCTCTGATGAATGCGGGCTGGGAATCTTCTGCCTTGGTACAGACAGTGACAAAGGGTTTCTAGGATTATTCTAAAAAATAGCATCACCAGCCCCGGAATGTAGAAGGACTCTCATAGTACTCATACCCCCTAAAGCCTGAGTTCAAAAGGGGTGGTGTTCTGTTTATTTAAGCACCTCCCTGGTGCTAAGTAAGTTCCAGCTGAAGGCTAAAACATGGAGTCCTGGCAGCAAAGAGCGATTGTCCCAGTGCTGGTCACCTCTGTCGTGGGCCCAGGACTGGGCCAGCTGACACCAGGGATGAGCTGCATCTACTGCATTCCCTCCCCCCATCTAAGTTACGGAAAAAGTAAGAATAAGCAGTACCTTATGTCCACTGGAACCCAGCAGTGACGTAGCCTTAATTAGGCGTATTTTCCAGAATGTCAAGGTCTAGTTTAGGATTTGATTTTGGCTCCTTTTTTTGCCTTGATTTATCAGGGGGAAAGGCAATCCAGCGTTAAGTAGCTTGGAAAGCTTTTGCTCCCTATGGATTTGACAAGATCCTTTCTTGAAAGCTGTCTTTCTACACAGTTCTCTTCTCTTCCCCATCCCATTCCCTTCCTAACTGCTTTTGCTCAAACTTGAAAAAACCCCCGCATGAAACAGCAACCTTTTTTTTTCTTTCCAAAATATCAATTTGTAACAAAGTTATCTGTGAAAGCACAAGAGGACAAGAACCAGACTGAGAAGCTGAGAGTCGCAGCCTCAAATGGTGGCAGGAGTGCTGGGAGAAGAGTGAAAAAGAAAGGAACTGAAACAAGTTTACTGTGTGACATGATGCTGTTTTATGGCTTAGCAACGCCAGATTCAGCTTCTGCTTGTGAATTCCAAGAGTTTCAGAGTTTATGTTTACAAATAGTGTTATTTCAGAGAAATATTATTTCCATCAAACATGTATCTATGTACTTTCTAGTTGAGTGCCGGCCTTCTAAAGGAGGGAGAGGACGAATACTTCATGACTTGAGTGACTGATTATGCTTCATTAAGAGCAACTCTGTGTGTCTAAAAAGTCCATGGCAGGAGCAGGCTGCAAGAAAACACATTTCTGTGATCCTTAAAAATAATCAACCAATTCCCAGAAATTAGGGAATGATTGGAAGGCTATACTGACTGAAGGGTTTAGCCAGACAGATGATTCGGTTACACTAATTAGCAAAAATACGTGGAGAGAAGCTTGAAAAGCACTTAGCTGCTGAGTTGCTTAGCCCAGCAGTAGTTGTCGCTTGTTTGTATTAGCCGTTAATTAACTGATACATTTTAAAAGGCTAAATATAAAAAAGGCCCCTCACAAAAAAATCGACGGGGCCAAGCCGAGCGCTTTGTTTCACGGTGTAAAGGTCTCTGAGTAGTTATCGCCGTCTCCCCGGCGCTCACCTGGAGCCTTCGCCTGCGCCGGGTCCGGGTGGTCTTTGTCTCGCGGCTGGAAAATGACGGTTCTGTGAAGGCAAATTCTTCTGCAGAAAATTTTGTTTTCTTTGATGGAAGTTTCTAAAAACTGGTCAAAAGCCATCAGCCAAAAGCATTCTTCTTCAGCCTCTTTGAGACAAAATTTGATTTTCCATTTCAGAATAGCTTTTTTATTTTGTATTAAGAACTTTTCAGATGTCCTAATTCCCAGAAAAGCATAGCATTTTCATTGTACCCCCCAAAATTATCTGACCAGAAACATAATTTTTCTCTTTTCAATTTTGTCTCCTAAGCAATTTATTCTCTTTTTAAATAATTTTTGTTCCATTCCTAAAAGGAAAACTTTTTGAATTACCAACTTTACTTTGAAATGCAAAAATTTGGTTCCCACACAACCCTTCTTACTAGAGGGAATGGGAACAACAAATGTCCCTACCATAAGGAGCTTCCAGACAAAATTGATTTAAAAGTAATTGAATTTTGCTTTCTTTTTCTGCATAAGCTTCTGCTAGTGCTCACTATTGTTTCTAGAGCTCTGTTCTTCATTCACAGCAGACTCATACCAACCTCAAACCCCACTTCCTACTAAGCCTGGGAACAGAGATCCATAACTCCACTGGATAAGGAATACCATGGATTTGGTAGAGATACTGGGTTTACAACCTTTCGTAATCCTCCTCTCCCCGCTAAAGTCACCCTGTCCCATGGGCTACAAATGAGGAGACACCCTGCCTCTCTTTCCCTACTCCACCAGGTCCCGATGACCTCCTCTCCAATGCTCTGATAAATACTTGATTACACTCAGGTCAATTGTTCACAATCCATATTTAGCTTTGAAATTTGCTGCTTCTATTTCAACCCTGAAAAAAAGGCTTGCCTACCTGAAAGCTTGTCTACTTTTTCAAACTACCCTTGTTTGTCCAATAAGAGATAGTATCTCTGCCTACAGACTTTGCCCTGCTTTTTATCACAGCTATATTTTACAGCAAATATTACTCACAGGGACAGACGTAGTGAAGAAGAGCATGAGACAGCAGGAGAAGAGCAAAACACCGTCGTTATGCCAATAGCCCCTGTGTCGTAGGCACTGGGATAAGACTCAGTGGACCAAATACAGACATCTCTGTTGTTTGCATCCACTCTCTGCTGAGATGGTTCCGCTCTTGTCGTCAGGATAAGGCCAAGCTACTTCATACAAAACCTTGACTTTACATAAGATCTCACTAGAAACTGAGGTCTGCCCTTCCTGTTCCCTCTCCGGCTTGACGTGAGATATTAAAATAGGGCAAGAGGGTCTTCTAATTTGGAGAAACCAGTGCAACTAGAGCAGAAAACCCTTCTTCGAATATCCAGTGAAAACTGAAGCCAAAACCCAGAGGTCTTTCCAACATTCTAACAAACAATCCTGTTTCCAATTCTTCATCAGATAAGAATGTTTTGTGCACAC
Source organism: Tyto alba (assembly GCF_018691265.1). Lineage (NCBI taxonomy): Eukaryota > Metazoa > Chordata > Aves > Strigiformes > Tytonidae > Tyto > Tyto alba. Next base: position 666,359 of record NW_024881321.1, read on the forward strand.
TGGGCCAATTTATTCTGGAGCACAAAAGTCTGTAGCCGCACACAGCCCACCCCACTGTTTCCTGTGGGAGTCGCTGAAAAATCTTCTGTCCTTCCATTTCCCTGACTAAAATATTTCCAAACATTCTGGGTGGATCTTGCAGGCAACCATGTGACTGTATTTAGGAAGCAAATAGCCAACTGCAGGCAGTCACCGGGGGTTGCACGTTCATTCCTTGTGTATCCCACTGAGGTTTTTGTGAAAGAGAGCTTAACTTTTCTTTGGCTTGCAAGGCTCTAACCAATTAATTGCTATTTATACAAGGTAATTCCTTATAATTATAATAGGAAAAAATTTCCCCCCATCCAAACCCTTAGAGGGAGTGAAGAATATAAGAACAAAAAAGAGCACCTAGCCCTGAATATCTGACCTCTTCTAGCAAATTTTAGAATCAGAGTGGAGTAATTCGTCCAGGATAAAATCACTTCTACTTCAGGAGAGAATATGTTCCTAGGGAACTATCATGGAATCATGCAATCTGTTGGTCATTTTCCCCACCTAGATAAAAGCTAAATCTTAATTTCCTACAGTTCCTCAACTACTGTCTTGCTTCAGGAATACAGAAATGTGAATTCATCCCATGTACATGGACTCTTCTGTCAAATGAAATTCAATAGGGTATTCTATTTGTAAATCTTAAAAACAATTAAGTGGTCTAGATTATTCGACAAATCTCAGAGATAATGAATTAGTTTGAGAGCTGTATAGAAGAGCATCATTCAAATAAGATAAATTACCAAGCAAAAATTTCGTAACAAAGGAGACCATGCTGAAATTAAGCCTGTGGGGAAATCTTTTTTCATAGTTTGAAGTTTTCTCTTCCTAAGCCTGTTTCATCATTATAAGGGATAAGAGTTAATGATTCAAGTGAAAGGCTTAGGGTCCATGAGCTTCATTTTGGGCTGCACCAAGAAAGGCGCTGGGTCCCAAGAGAGCAATGCCAGGATTGACTCTGGCTCTGCAGAAAGCCCCCGGGGGCACCGGGTGCCACTGCCTCTGGCGTGCACATCTATCCTTCACGGGGATTTTGGAAGTGCTAACTGTGACAGTTGTCTGCAAAGCCTGCAACAAGTCTTTAGTGGAGTGTCTGAAAAAAGTTGCAGCAATGTGAGGGAGTGACAGTCCAATCTTGCGTGAAGAGGTGGAAGTGTATAGGGCGGCCCTGGCTATTCTGTTCCACAGGGCACTTCCTCACACCAGTAACGTCCAGTGGGTCCTGCAAGGGAGGTTTCTCCAACACCCGCATTGCTCTGAGATACAGGACTGTGGTGGCTGCGAGGCGTGCGTTATCTGGACCATCCCAAAATTGCTGTGTGGAGGTGATGAAGCACTGCAAGGCAAGTGCTGTAAGACAAGACATGGCTTTCAGTCTGGATTGAGTGCGTTGCCAAGCTCAAGCAGTGAAGGGCATGCCCAGATTGGCGCAGGTCCCATGAAGCAACATTTCTGCTGTGTTTACAGGAGGGAGGATCTGTCCTCTCCTCTGCACGTAAAGATTTAACCTTGCATGTTTGGTTTCAGTCGCGGATGACAGCCTGGGAATGGAAGAACACATCCAGATTTCATCAAGAGCTCCAGAGGAGCAGCAGTCCCCCGAGACCCAGCTCTTGGGAAATGACTGAGCCGGGCAGGGACAGGTGAGACTTCCCCTTCTCCGGGCTGAGGTGTAGAAGGCTTTCCAGATGTCATGGGTGCAAAAACCATGTATCCTGCAGTGTTCCTCTCCCATGGCAAGGGCAGAGTCGGCATCCTCTTCACACCGTAAGCAGCTATTGGAGCCCTGACAGAAAATGCTGCTAGCCAGAGCCGTCCTGAACCTCATTGGAGCCTTTCACAGCTCCTCCCTTACCCAGGTGCCTGTCACACTTCAGAGAGACCAGCCACCTCCTCTACCTATTTTTACTATACAAATCCATGAACTAAAGACACTCCACATCTCTAGGATGGTTTCATCTATAATTCATCAAGCAGGAATTTCCCTTCTCTTAGTGCTCTGTCCTTTCCTGGACAAGGACACTCAACAGACACTGAAAAACAACTTCACTTTTTCGTTCTACTTTTTTTTAAAGAGGAATTTCATGCTTTTGCTACTTCCAACCTACAGGATTCCTCTTCCTGTCGCCTATATAGACTGTTTTGTTACTAAATACAAAACATGACACGTACAACTAGAATAGCCACCAAGCTGGTTTGACGCAATCAAACCTGTTTCAGCCTGAAGGACCTGGTTTGGGCCTTCTCCATCTATACCATGCAGGGTTGTGATTCAGGCTGAGACAGCCAAGTGACCCTGTTTTGGAGCTGTGTCCTTGGCGATATTTTCTGGCCCAGTACAAGGCGTGGGGAAGCCTGCTGCAAGTCCAAAGGCAGCGTGTGACCCTTGGGTACCTCCGGGGCTCACACAGGAGTTTGTAGCACCTCGAGAACCAGAAATGGAGCTCACCTGTGCATCGGTCGAGTCTCAGCCTGTTGCAAGAGCCTCTCTGGCCAGTGTTAGAGGAGACATGAAAGAGTCTGAGTGTGCTGCCACCTCCCCCTGTTCCAGCAGCCCCGTCCTCCCCCCAGGCTACAAACTGCCTGGAGCTGCAAAAGCGAAATGTTTTCAGCACTGCAGCAGCTCTCCTGCTTTGTGCATCAAGAAAGAGACTGGGCCCAAACACCTCCCGCCCCGTTGCTTCTCACTCCCCTCCCTTGTTCTCTATCTCTGGAGATGAACACTTCCGCCACCCCCGGCTCTCTGCTCTCTCTTTGCTTTGGCGCGAGGTAATGAGCCTTGCCGTGCCATGGGAGCGTGCTGGCTGGGAGCGAGAGACGTGCGCTTGCACGGGTTGTGAAGCCTTTGAACTTGCAGTAACGGTGGTTGGCACCGTGAGAGTGAGCACAGTTCCCAGGTCCCTGACACACAGGTGAGTGGAGGCATGAGATCTGCCCTCACACAGAGAGCTGGCACATGCCCTTGGCCTCACGGAGGCTGCGGTACAAGGAAACAGCAAATCTGCTTACAGTCAAAGCTTTAGGCAAAGTTGTCTAAGTACCTGTCTGTGTTCAAGCCAGTAGATCATTAACAAACAGCTTTGTATTTCACGGGGCGATGGGGATAGAGGGGATCTCTTCAGTGGGGCTTCCTGGATGTCAAACGTAGGAAGTGCCCTACCCTAGGGGATAAAGAGAGAGCGCTTGCATGGCACTATATCCACTCCAAATCCCAAGGGGGATCTCGTAAGGCTGAAGATAATTACATACATTAAGATGCGCCCAAAGGATCAATGCTCCCTGACGTCTTTGTCTCTGTTACTATATTTCATACACAATGGGTTATTTCTTCATTATTGCCATAGCAGCAAATACTAAACAGTTTCCAGCACGGAAACTATATCACCTTTCCTCTGAAATAATAGCTAGGTCGGAACTTTCATGCCTGACAGGTGGTATCCACCCAAGCAAATCAAACTATCGTCGGATTAAGATTAAATTTCTCTCTCTGTGACCATTCAAAGCAGTATTTAAATTATTACAGCTGGGAAGAAAACTTAGCCTGAGAACTAGGCCACCTTTCAATGAAACCCATCGTTCACAGGTGGGGCTATCTCCTGGTAGGAAGAGTCCTCTAGACCGCACCGAGGGTGCTGATCACAAGGCCACCACGCAAATGCAGGTTGAGGCATCAGAGGTAGTCTCCAGAACACGAATGCACCCAAGATGTTGTAGTATGTCCCTCTAGTCTATGTTGAAAAGGCAGACACCCAGCCAGGCAAACCAGATCATCGTCTAGCTCGGCACTAGGGCAGAGCCCATCTCCACGTCAAGTCTCTAGAGGTACCGGCTCCTCTCCACCCACTCTTCAGGTGGTGATAATAGATTAGAGCGTCGGCCCCTTTCCATAACCTAAACCAGTGGCAGTAGTGTCAGAGTTTGGTACCTTTGGCAGGCAGACTAAACTCACGCTTTGATTTTTCATAGGATGCCCTCAACCCAAACATAATGGATTATTTTCTTCTCTTTAGCACGTGGCTTTCCTTGTTGGGAACATTCAGCTTATTTGCCTCAGGAGGGGTTGTGCAGCTCTCTCAGTTGCCCTGGTCAACCCCAACCTTCTCTATACTCTCACCACAGCCATTGTCTTCTCCTGCTGGACCCATTTTTTACCTTCCCACCTCCTACCTTTTCTGCCTGTAAAGCAACGTGTCTGCAGCCAGACCAAGAAAGCTGACATGGCAGTTCAGTACTGCTGCAGTGCCAGTTTTGAACACTGCATAAGCTGAGCAAACTTACAGAAAAGTTGCAGTAAGCTTGGAGACAAGTTGTAGGAGCTGGTATATGATTGAATGATGTACTGTAAATTCTTCTAGGCAGGACAATTGGGAGCCCAGTTTCTGAATGCTCTGAACTGCAGCCAAATAAATTATCCAGAACTGCAGTATATAAAAAATAACAGCGTCATCGTCCTAGTTTCACAGATACGTGATAGCAACCACTGCATCTCTTATTTCATTATCATCGTAACAGCTCCATCCTCAGAGAAGCACTACTTTATTCACAAGTTTAATGCACAGTCTCAGATATAAGACTGGATATGTAACAAAATAATTAATATTTCAGAGAAGTACTGTGCAGTAGAAATATCCAGGGCACCCCAAAGCATCCTAAAAAATTGGAAGGTCTCCTGTGAAAGTCAGGGAGTTTTGCTGTTGGCTTCAAGGAGATCAGCATGTAACTTTAAAAGGTGCAGCCTGTTCAAGAAGAGGTCACCAAGTTTTTGCCATGGTTTTAAGGTGCTGCTGCTATAAAATAAAAAACTCTGCTGCCATTAAAACACCATCCAAAACACGATAGCCTTGATATTGTTGAGTCTGCAACAGAATATAAACACAGTCTATTGGCAATGTTGCATGAAATAACCGCCTTCGAGTGACCTTCAGGATGGTAGCACAACAGATCATATTCTTTATTATTATTATTTCCAGTCTGTTCACCATAATATCTCAAGTATGAGACAGATAAGCAAAATTGCATCCCACTGAGCTGATTTTTAATGTCTTGATTTGTTGAGTAATAGGGTGGCTTGTTGGCATACATGATTCTCATTCACATACATTGGTGTTAATTGCAGGAGAGTATCCTGAGCAGCTATTTTTTAAGCATTTAATATTCACGATTATGGTGAAGAATTTCCCAGGCTGTCTTGGATGTAATTAACAGCTTGAGCAAAACATTGTATTTACTGTTCTTGCTAAGCTCTTCTGAATACAGTCTCAGGGTGGTGAACTGACTAGTGCATGTAATCTTTACATGATCAGACTGATAGTGCATTCTAAGACAAAAGTCTCTCTTTGACAAGTAATGAGAAGAAGCCTGGTTTCCGGACTTCAGTGAAGAAGTCCTTCAGGTAGTAAGAGGAATAAATGCCACAGTGTGGTGGGCTGCGTTTTAACTCTGTGTGTGGACTTGATCAGCAGCACTGGAAAACTCTTTTAAACAGTAATTCATACAGTTCGGGAGGGGAAAAAGCTTCTGTTCATTGTTTGCACATTAGAGTAAATAACATTTGATGACAGGAAAAGGAACATTTGGCTCTCTCCACACCAGGACTCCGAATTTGTCTTTTTAAATTACTCACTTATGGTTATGCAGTGGATTCCTTAATGTCTTTTTTGTAGCATCCTGTTTTGGGAGGCTGCTGTATTTTCTTTTAATTAGCGCATCCCTGGCCTGCGTCGGGATGCTGGGCAGGGACTGGGAAAGGTACAGGGGCTGAATTGATGCCCGCCTCTGCCCCACAGGAGCTGTCAGCTTTTAAAATAACCTTGCTTGATTACAGGATGGCCATGGAGTTACTGGCTGCAAGGACCCAGATCGTTAAAATTGGACTTGAATAATATAGCCCGACCCACTTGCACAACCCAAATGGTCACTCACTATTTTTACAGAGAAAATCTGGAAAACGCTTAAGGAGGCTGAGTGAAGTCTCCATCCACTGGAGGGTCGTTCTTCTCACCAGTTTCTCCTCTGCCTCTCACCAACATCTTCTCACTGGAAGTGTCAGGTTTAATGTACTGGTACTTTCTGATGAAAAAAAAACATTTTGACCCTCCGAATCCTGGCCAGTTCTCACCTGTGGGTCTCCTCAGCAGGTAATACTGCTTTTTGGGGTCACCCATGGGTAGTGCCACCTGCACAGGAGACTCATGGGTGTAGGACTACAGCTGGGGTAAAAACCTTTGCTTGTTATTAACAAGCACTCAAATCTTATGTTTAAATTTCACTGTAAGTGCTCCTCCTCACTTCTCCCTTGTTTCTTCCAGACGATAGGATGGCTGCCAGCCAAGCAGCTTTTTTAAGCCATGTATTTTAGACAGGTGCCTATAGACCCTTTTTTTTGGGGGGGTGGGGAGTGGGAGGTAACGCCAGAAGAAGTCACAGCTGCCGAACCTGTGCTGGGTCACGTAGACTTTGCAGCAGCCCGTGTCCCAGGAGGAGCTCAGTCCCACGGCTGGGGAACCTCTGCACCAACACAGAGCTGCAGTGTGACTCACCATCACCCCACCAGGAGTGTTTGCATTCTTGCTTTCCTTAACCATTTTTGTTAAAGTTAAAAAACAAACCAGCCACATAAATCTTGCTATTGGTTTTGGAGCCTTCATTTTTTTTTTTTTTTTTTTTTTTCCCAAACCCCAAATATAGAGCTGAATCGAACCTGACAGTGTTTTCTTTATGTTCACCATAATTTTGCTACAAATTTACCACATGCTATGCTGGAAATCTGCCTGACAAGTGTTTTTAATTTGAAGGGAAAATACCAGAAGTAGTTAGATCACTTGCAAATTGATGAATGTGATCTTTTTTTTTTTTTGTTATTCTTTGCAAAATGGTTTGCTCTCATTTCCAACACCTTCTTGCAGATGTTATCAGTATGAGAAAATCAAGGTAATGTTGAAGTAGGTTGTTCACAGTTCAGCTAAGTACACCTCCATCCTTTTGCAAGTTGTTATTTTTTGTGTGTATTTAAGTGCATGAATGGCTTACAAATTCAGCAGTATCCCAGACTGTGACTTTAGATAAGATTCTGCTACTTTATATCCCATTGTATACTGTGGGACAGTGCATTGCAGCTCCACATACCGTACCCTGACTAGCCAAGGCTGTTAAAATCATGTAGGTACCCCACTCCCACTGCTGTTCTGGCACCCGACTCTTCCCATACCCCAAAGTGCCCTAAACAAACATCCTTTGTTACACCTGTTTTCTCCACAACTGTGGATTTCCCCACCTGAGACCAGTTCTACAGGGACCTAGGAAGTCAAGTGGAGAGACAAAACTTTTGAATTGTCCTAGCAGATTAATTACAGTAACTTGTTTTCAGACCGCAAAAGAAAAAGATAAAAACAAACCAAACCAAAACAGGAAGGGAATGGAGGGAAAAGGACTGTGAACACATCGAGTAGCAAAATAAAAATCCCCTAATGAAGACAGAATGAACACTTCAGTGAAGACCATTTCAGAAAATATCCAGGAAACATAAACACATGCTCATCTCATCTCCTTCAGGGGCCTGTTGGAAAGGAAACGCAGCTACAGAGGAACTCTCAAAGCAAAGCACAGGATTTCTGGTTCTCCTCCTGTTTTTCCCTCTTGGCCACAGACCAGAGCAGCACAGTGGTATTCGCGATAAATATTTCTCACTGGTCAGTGCCGTCGAGAGGTACAGGGTAGGTGCAGCCCAAACAGCATGACTGAGCTGTCCTGCCCCTGGCAGCCAGCATCCTCCCCATGGGCAGAGCTGGCAGGAGAATACTGCCTACAAGTACACTCCTGCAGCACCAGACGAAGCAAAGGCATGGCAGAGCGCTTCCTACATGGGTGTATTTCTCATATCTGTGTGGTGTTGGGGCAGAAACGACCCTCTTGGTCAGATTCCTGAAACGGAGCTTCTGCCACAGGTCAGGCTGTATTTTTAAGACGCGACAGAGGGTAGAGAGGCAGGGAACATCCCGCACGCAAATACAACATCCACCCCAAATCTGGCAAGGGGTTGGTGAGTTATACATTTACTAACACGTACAGTATTTTTTTAACAGAAAACCCGTCATATTTTGTCTCAAGCACCGTAATTTTACACAATAATATAAAGTGCTGACAGTAAAATTCAGTTCAGTAGCTACTGTAGAAGCTGTTTTCACCCAGGAAAGGAAAGAGTCTCTTACCAAAGCTTGCTATTACTGCGCTGTTATGAGTTAATACAGATTGCAGCTTGTTAAAAGGGCTGAGATGAACCAGCAGATATATGTGGGGAGGTTTATGCTAGCACCTACTCCTACAGGGTATGAGTCAGGCCAGTGCTGTTGCTCTTTCACTTTTATAAGCATTAAACTTTGCAAGCTTTTGAGCTACTCTGAAATTTCAGGTACAGATTTTTTAACTGACTAGCCAGCTAAAATGTCTGCAGACTGATAAAAATGCAAAACAATCTTTAAAAAAACTAGCACAGGTAAGACAGCAGAAGAAATAATGATAAAAAAAAAAAAAAAAAAAGGTGAGTTCATGTAGGAATCACAATGCAAGAATAAAACAGCAGATCTAAACCTTGAATGCTTGAGGAATTATACAGATGTATAGTGCTTTAAGGATGATTTGCTAACTTGTCTCATTCAGGGATTTACTTATTACCTGTAACTCAGGCCAGCCTCTTTCTTAATTTGAGCTCTGACCCATGGGGTTTAGATTATATAAATTCAGTGGGTACTGCTCTCCTTTAAAGCAAACAATAAAAAAACCAAACCAAACAAAAACAAACCAAAAACAACCTTTAAAACACTGATTGAAGCATGGCAACATGTGGAAGAGATGAGGCACATCACCTCACCCCGCTGCTCTGAAGAGAGAAGCAACTGCTTGAAGGAGGAAGGAAGGTGGGAGCAAAGGCTTGTGTTTGAGCTGCCTTCTCACCGTGGCTAAAGAAACTATTCTGAGTCCTCCGACTTGTGAGGAAGCTGAGGAGAAGCAGGAAAGTCAGCCTCCCTTTTCAGGTTTGTGTATCTTGTTTCCCAACCCATTGCAATGCACTCTCTGCTTTCAGAACTTACTTATTTTCCATCAGGTTTCTTTTCCTTCAGACAATTAAGTATTATAAGGAATTTTTATTTATCTGGTTTTCCCTACTATATACAGTTAGAAGTAATTTTTAATTCCTCTTCAAACCCTTCTAGAATGTGCACATACATGGAAAAGGCCAGTTTAACTTCAGAACCATATCTAAAGTCAAAGGGACAATAATGATACCCGCCACCTTACACATAATATACGTGTATAAAATTGTTGATGTTTGGGATAAATTTGAGGTTTAGAAACAGCCCCCAACCCATCAGCAAGAAATCAGAGAGCTCATAAGCATGGGTCTTCTACAGATCCTTGTCACAACATGACCCAGACCTCCTGGGAGAGGACTGGCACCCCAGAGCTCTTCGAACATCCTGGTGGAGGTACTGAGCCTGGCAGTTACGGCACTCCTGAAAGAAGGGGGAAGTCTATGCCTTCATGCAGTCTTTAAGCCTGGTTTCCAGGAGCTATGTACCTGCCTGGGAAGTATTTGAATAAGGCAATCGCATCCGTGCTGCCCAGACTGGACTCCTGCACAGCCAGGAAGGTGAACACGAAGAAGCCTGTAGCAGCTGGCAGAGAAAGCACAGGAAAATGAGGACTGTATCCTGGTTGAGAGACATCCCCTGTGAAGCTCCCAACAAAAGAAGGAGAGCCAGAACTGGAATTCCTGAAAGTTTTAAAGGGGGTACAACTGTGCAGAAGAAGCCACAAGAGACCTTTGATGTGAGAAGAGAGACAGGACTTTTTGCAGAATCTTTTTCCGACACACCATTTCTTTTTCTGTACCCAGCCATTTCCAGTTTCAAATTCTTTGTGCCTTTCTTCCTTCACACATAAAACTTCAAGTAATAATACTTTAAAAAGTGTACACGTCAGACAAAATTCAACACCTCTCCGGGTAAATACATCCCACTGTGCCCTGTAGCTTTCATTGTGAATCAGAAGAGATGACTAATGCCATAACTGCTTATTAAAAAGAAAATTAATCATTTCTTTGTGCACTAAAGTCTTAGAATTTTTTTAACACTTTAAAACCAAGGAAAATTAGCTTTGATGAGATACAGCAGAGGCATTTGGTTTTTTGTAGATGTAAAAGAGCATTTTGTTCTCAAGAGCTATTGCTGATTTTTCTTTTTGCTTGACAGATGAGCTTATCAAGTGTCACTGACATTTTTGCAGTACCGTGCTAAAATATGCTTCATTTGCTACTCATCTGAGAACTTCAGATATGTGTCATTCAGCAGGCACTAAAGGATTGATCCAACAAATCATGTGGGCTGGAAATGCCTCAGTTTCCTAGAGACCTCTTGGTTTCATTCTCAGTGTCTACACCAAGAGTAGCAGATAACCTGGTGAATAGAGCTCTTTCCCAGACAGTGGGAAGTGATGATCTGAACCTCCTCAAACTGATCCAGGATGTCTTTCACCACCTGTGATGGAAAACTGTTATGCACTTTGGTCACTCTGTAAGGAAGCTCAAAGACGTGCTTAGGCATTTGGTGCTTTTCTGGGTAAGAATAAACTTAAACGGTGAAGAAGTGTTGCATCCGTTGGTTGCCCTCTGCACCCATGAGCACTTCACCCTCAAAAGCCACTAGCCATTCTAAACAATACCGTAACTGGGGCCTCAAACAATTATACTGGAGTGACAAACTAATTAGAAATTAATAGGAAAAATTAGGGTGATAGAGACCACTGCAGTCACCTCATCCAGACCTGTTCTCAAAGGAGAGCCAACTTCAAAGCTAAATCAGAGGCTGAAGGGTCCTGTCCCATCAAGATCTGATTATATCCAAGGATGCACATTTCCCCAGAGTCTTTGGACAACCTGTTCCAGTGAATGACCAACCACCCGAACTGGACACAGTTCTACAGGAGTGGTTTCACAAGCGCCAAATGGAGAGGAGAATCACTTCCCTGAGCCAGCTGTCATTTGATAATACAGCTCAGGAACCTGTTGACCTTCTTCACCCAAACTCATTGTCCACCTGGCCCCCCAGGTTGTTGTCTGCAGAGCTGCTTTCCAGTCAGTTTGTCCACAGCCTGTAGCAGTGCCTGGGTTTATTCCACCTTTGCACTCACCTTCGCTGAACTTCACGAGGTTCCTGTCTGCTTGTTTCATCAGCTTGCTGAGGTGTCACTGAATAGTAGCCCTACTTTCTATTTCCTCCCCCCACTTTGGCGTCATTGGCATACTTGCTGTGGTTTCATTCTGTTTCATCACCCATGCCATTAATAAAGATATTAAACAGTATCAGCCCCTTTTTCAAACCCTAAGGAATGTCACTTATAACTGGTCACCAGTTCAAGCCATTGGCCTTTATTCTTTCAGTGGGGAGGCCCGGCAGATTTTTTTTACCAGCCCTGTAGTCCATCCACTTAGTCCAGACCTCCCCAGTTTGACCACAACTCTGCTATGGCAGCCTGTGTCTAAGGCAGTGCTAAAGCCTTGCTAATGGTCTTCTCTTGTTTTCTGAGCCAGTCATCTCATCAAAGAACACAGTCAGGCTGGGCAGGCATGATATGCCCTTGATAAGCCCATGCTGGCTCTTCCCAGGTTTCTTTCTCTCCTTCATGTGCCTGGACATGGTTTCCAGGACAATTTGCTCCATGATCTTCCCAGGGACTGGGATTGGGATAATCCTGACCAATAATCAATTGACTGGTTTGATGGTCATTTCACAGCAAAGCTTCATACTCTCAAGCCACTTTTTATTGTCCAGAGTTGAACCCCCTTTCCTCATCTCCTCTCTCTGACCTTCTTAAGGTCAGTCCATGGCACCAGCAGTCAGTCAAGGTTTCCTGTTGCATCTCTGTGATCCCAGTGGCACCACAACTCTGTAACTGACCATGGACTTCTAATTTCCTCTTCAGTTTCCCATGCTGTGTATTTTGCCACTTGAGAATACACCAAAAAAATAATAATTAAAAAAAAAAAAAATCAGGCTCTGAAATGACTTACAGAAATGCAGAATTGGTATAAAATGTCAAAGTATAGAAGGATTTTTTTTTCATTAAAACACCCATAAGTTTGTTCATATTTTTCCTCAGCTTAATCTAAAAACCTCTTTTGCTTATTGCAAATAGCTTAGCTTTTCAGGACAACTATTTCTGCTGTGGTTAAGAGATAATAGCTTCATTAAGTTATACTGTAAGCCATTTAAATACACACAAGTAAGAAACACTAGAAGATTGTGGCAGGGATACCATTTGCTACCGAGCAGTTCTATTTCCTTCTCTCTTAGCAGCAGACACCGGCTCAAGAAGAAAACATTCAGAGGGTGATATTTAGTTCCAGAGGTTATATTTGTAGTTTCTATTACGAGATTAAAGCACATGAGCTCCTTTGCCCTCCAGTTCTGGTTTTCATGGGCTCTGCAGAATTTGAGGACTCTTAACTGTTGGAAAACAGTCTTAATATATAACATCTTTGCCAGTAAATGTATCCTTTCATTTAAAAGATTTGGTTGTTAAGTTTCTTTACTTTACGGAGATTGATGAGATTTACCTTACACTTAGGGCTATGCAAATAACTGATTTTGCAGTTCAGTGGCAGAACACAGCTAAGCCAAAACTAATATTTGGAGGTTTTCTTGCCAAAATGAAAAACTGAAATATTTCATTTTCTTGTTGAAAAGAACATTGAGCTCAAGCAGAAACCAAATGTTTCACTTTGCTTTATTTTTAATAAAAACAAAAGAAAACGAAGGGATAGAGTCACAAAACCAGCATGGAGGGAATTTTCCATTTTTACCTGTTTTCCCAGTGTTTGGCAGACTTTTCCAGATCACAGAATCACAGAATCTTTGAATTTGTAAGGGTCATGCAGAGATCATCTAGGCTAACCCCTCTGCTCAAAGCAAGGCAGGCGAAGCAACTTAATCTGCAGTGAAGATTCCACATGAATCCACACTTTCCACAGGATCTGGATGGGGACAACCCATCCGTCTTTCTTCCCATGTGTTTGCAATGTCACTTTACTTGCACCAAGCCTGAGTTACTGCAGGAAGGTTGAGCAGGAGGTGAAACTTCACTCAGGTACTAGGATATAGGTTGTTCCACTAGTTAATGAGGTGACCATCCTCTACAAAAATGTTTTCTGTCATAGAGAAATGGAAGAAGTCCTAGCTATTCTGCTACTTTATACTCTTCTGCTGCAAGGAGAAGATACACAGCGGAGTAGCTGGGAAGACAGACAGTTCCCACACTACTGAAGTAGGTTACATGAAACAGCCTATTCGTGTCTCTTACAAAGCATAAGTCTTTGATTTTTAGCTGTTTGGTACGGGTTTCCCACAGTGAGATTCTTTTTAAAATGAAGAGCACACTCTTGAGTGACGGGATCTGATCCTGCAGCGCTCACTCCCTTCTTGCTTCTGGTTAGCAGAAGGGGAACTTTGTGTTGGACGAGGCTACGTGGGCGAGGAGGCTCATGCTCCCACAAACACTGGGTCATGTGCTACTCTATGTTCATAGCCAGCTCTGGATCCAAGCCTGGCTCTAAAAGGGATCCTCAGAGTTGAGGGTACCTCAAAGCTCCGGTGCTGTGCATCTCTCATTAACGTAAGCTTGCCCAGAGCTGAACTGTGGGAGAAAGATTTGACCTTGACCACTTTGCGGACATGCTGCTAATACAGCTCAGGAGCAGGGTGCTGAAACAAGAACAGCATCATCTTTCATCCCGCTGAGCAACAGGTTTGACTGCTCATTTGGTGCACTCTTCCTTCAGCTCATCCCTGGAGATGGATGGAGGCTGAGCACGTCCCGGGGCGTGACACACTACTCAATAAGGACCAGATCTAGCCAGTCCCTTGCATGTGCTGCACCTTTACCTGTCTGCCTTTTTTTTTAATAAGGAGATTGCATGGGGCAGCCTATTTCCACACATGAACTGTTGCACATTTGGCTGGAAGGTTTTGGGGAACGGCTTAGTCCAGAATTTTGCGGGGAAAGACAAGAACTTCTGTTCTAGCATGGTGTTGGTGGTAACAGAGGGGAGCAGGCTGGATGCACTAGATGACTTCTCCAAGCTCTGTTTCCTGCAGTGCTTCTCTTCAGCTTTACCTTGAAACTCCCAGCCTTTGTTTCTCCTCCTCCAGAGTATATTCAATTCTGATGTTGGCAAAAGGCACTGTGGATAATCTACAGCTTTTCCAAAGGTCTAACATATAGGCAAAAGAAGCAGAGTGGAAGGGCAGCTACTCTTCAAGTCTGTACCCATCTTTCTCCCACACCATAGTAACAGCAATCCATTCAGAGTATCCAAAATTTCTGTGGAATGTGATCAATGAGAGACCTGCTTTTCTGTTTAGTTTTGAGTTATAGCTGAAGAGCGTAAGACTAGTAAGTCCACTATGTAAAATAGCTCTGCAGTGCCCTCAGAAAGAACAGGAATTTTGCTCACAGCCCCAAATTTGAGGCTTTATTTATTCAAGGCATTATGCACACACCTTGTAATGGATCTTCAGATGCCTGATGTTGGGGGATCAGGGGTAGAGAAAATGAAATGGCACCTCAGACAGCACTTTCCCGTGAGTCATTAGCAGGGACGGATGGAGAAGTCAAGGACCCATGATGCTAAGGCCTGAACATTAAACCACTTGCTGCCTCTGGGTTGTAAATTTTTTTTTGGCCTCTACTTTAGACATGACTACAATATGGTTTATAAACAGTGTTGCAGACTTGAACAGTATGACTTTTTAAAGCAGTTTTACAGAAACAGAGAGAAAGTGTTAAAGCTGGTTGCAAGTTCTTCTGATAAGTGATTCAGAAACTGTTGGACTCTACAAAATTAGTCATTTATTAAAAGGTATAAGAATAATTTCTTAACCTATTAATGAATGCACTCTACTGTAAAGCATGACTAACTTCCCATAAAAGAAGATCAAAATTGTGGGTGCACATAGTCACTTTGGTATCTTCCTGCCATAACTTAGTCTGTTTCCGCACTGTGCACGGGCACATCCAGGAACTGAGTCTGCAGGTGCTCAAAAACACTTGCTGAGGGCTGACCGACTCCCTCCTTGAAGGGAAACCTTTTCTCGGAAAGTCTCGCTCTGTATTTATTTGGAAGATGGAGAAAGCAGCAGCAGCCTCTCTCATCTGCTTCACCAAGCCTAGGCCTGTTCCCAGTCATGCTATTAATCTCAACCTCTTTTTAACTCTTGTGGCTTTTTCGACCCAGCCTTTATTTTATATTTAGGCCATTTTCTTGTAATGAGTCACAGCTGTGACTGTCATTTTACTACAGTGAAATGTGTCGACAGGACCAAGAATAGCAGCTGTCTGTCAGACCTGCACCTAATGTGTTAATGGAGATACCGAACACTGGAAACAAAACAAACGGCAGAGAAATGGAGAATGCGGCTCTACAGTGAAAGTCATCTTAAAAACAGTATGCTTATTTCTTTCTTCCCTAAAAAAGACAGTAGAGATTTTTAAAAATGAAGCTCACTGGGGCTTATCCTGCCCAGATCTATCTAAGGGAATGGAATTTACTGGGATAAACCCTCTGCTGGGAGAAGTGGGAGATCCAGGGTTATCCGTACCTTCTCAGCATCACCCCAGAAAGATGTTCTGACTGATACCAGCTAAGAACTTGTCCCTTCCATCTTCATAAAAAAATATATATATATATATGTGGCCTGGGAGTGTAGCATGAGACTTGAGAGGAGATTGGATCAGCTCTGCACCTTCTGCACCTCTTCAGGTGACACGGCTGCCTCAGTTCTGGGCAATAAAACTTTCCAGACACAAAGATTTTCACTTCTGCGAGAGTCGCTCAGTTTTGAGATGTAGTCCATGGTGCAAAGGATAGCTCTCACTCAGTAAATGCTGGGGTCCCTAAAGGATCCGTACTGAGGCCAATACTGTTTCTTTGTATCTTCATTATCAATCTAGATGATGGGACAGAGTGTGCTCCCAGCAAGTCTGTGGATAACACCAGGTTTTTGGATAACACCGAACCGGGAAAGTGATCAGTACAGTCAAGGTCAGGGCCACCATTCAGAGGAATCTGGACAGGATGGAGAAATGATCCGACAGGAACCTTATAAAGTTCAATAAGAGGAAGTCTTGTATCTGGGATGGAAACAGGACAACTTGGGAGCTGCTTGTCTGTGAAACAGCTTTGCATAAAAGGATCTGGTGGGCAACAAGGGCAACATGGCCTTGCTCCAAAAAAGGTCAACCACCTCCTGGGCTGCCTTACCAAGACCATAGCCAGATAGGTCCAGGAAAGTGACTGTTCCTCTCTGGGACTTGTAAGACCACATCTGGAGCACTTTGTGTCTAAGCTCAGGCAAGAGGATGAAAACAGAAACTGTCTTGGCTAGGATCCTTGAGGACTTCATCTAATAAGTGCTCTCAGAGCAAAGCTATTTCATGTTAGAAGGTTCAGTGCAATAGGACTGCCAATGGCAGAAACCTCTGGTGGTTCTTCAGCTAGCATCATACTGGTGGTGTTTATCCCACTACTGGCAGTAGGATTTCACTTTTGTTTTTTTGGGGTTTTTTTGTTTTTTTTTTTTTTTTTTTTTTTTCTGAGAGGAGAACAGGCTAACATGTGGCTGTCAGGCCAGAGACTGTAGGATGTCTTGAGGGGTTTAAGGGCAGCTATTATTGCTGAGGCGGTATTACCTGATCATCAGCTGGGCTGAGGCAATCCAGAGGCTGATGTGAAATCCAGATCTTTAGCTACAGGTCAAAGTGGCCCAGCAAAGGAGAATTTGTTTTCATTACTGCAAGAGAGCCTGTGACTGCTGGGCACCACTGTTATCACTGACCTGCAAGTAGTTTTGGAGCTTGCCTGTCCCTCAGCTGCCATGGTATGTGCCTGGTACCCCTCAGTACCCTGCAATTTGGACATGCAGCTTGGTGCTGAGGAAGCTGTTGCTCAGTATATCTGCCAGCAGCCAGGCAGCAGAGCCCAGTGCCATCCTGCACTGACACAGCTCGTCCTGCCTCTCCTGAGCAGAGGATCACCCACCTCCACCTATGGAACAGCACGCCGCTCCACTCCCCCAGGAGCAATGTAAAATGTGAAACGAATATCAAAATGAAGAGAGAAAGCACAGGAAGGGGCAGTGGGTCTGGCACTCACTTTGGAGGAAAGAGCTCCGGGTCCAAGATCATTTCCCTGTTCTGGTCAATGGAAAGTGACTCAGAGAGGAATCCTTGCCACTGGACTTTCATTCTCATCTATCCCTGGGCTAGTGTTTACCAACTTTAATCAGTCCTCTGCTTAGTGATGGCCTATTTTGGATCCCTTTCCAGGTTGGATCAACTCTCCCAAGCACTACATAGGGTCTATGCATCTCACACCAGGTTATGTATTACACTTTGAAGCTGAGGCCTTGTGGCACCCTCATTGCTCAGATGAGAAAATCTTTTATTTGATCTGCTAATCAGTTTCTATGCACAGAAATCTTTTACTAAAGCCACCGAGTTTTCCATGGTTTTAAGGACTAGTGTGTAGTAGTAATAGCCTACAGATGATGATGACAAACGATGATTAAGTGAGCCCTCAGTATCTGTCAGGAAAATTTCAAATGCCTCGACAAACCCTGTTTCCTGAACCCAAAATAACTCATAGTAAGTCAGTAGGTCGGGAGGAATTAGGCACAAGCGAATAAGAGAGTTTGCATTAGCTTGGCTGAGTCACTAGTGTTGGGACAAGTTTGAAAGGCTACAGGTCCCCCGAGGCACAGGCCCAGAGGAGGTAGCAGAAAGCACTTCAGCATCTCAACTGCTGCTCAGGTAGTTCACACTAAAAGACTTTAGATCAGGGTTCCTGACGTTTTCTTCTGGGAGGGCTGTTCAATAAACTGAACCTCGGGCTGGGGCCAGATATCAAACTTCATGGGGAACGTAATTCCTTTCTGTTTAAGAGTGTAACGTAACAAGCTTAGAAGTTGAAGCTGAAGTAGAGAAAATGCAGTGGTATTTTTCCATGTTTGAGGGAGACGCATGTGGGTGAATTCATTGCCAATAATTTCAGACAACCTATATTCAAAACCTGCCTCAGCATGAAAGACAGAGCAAAGGTAGTCCCCAGCACAGCTCTGCACGTGCCACCCTTAAAGGAGATTCAACCTGATTCCAGCAGCGTGGTGTGTCTGGAACAGACCTTGAAGCAGTTTGTTAACAGAGCACAGAGTAACAAAAGGGCTCAGAGGAGTGCTTAGGGCCAGAAAAGTAGCAGAAATTAAATTAATTATTGCCCTTTCCGGGAGCCAGTCTGAGCTCATCAGTTTCATACACCATTACAGTGTTTTGTGGTAGGAAATGGAAAAAAAAAAAAAAAAAAAAAAAAAAAAAAGAGTAGTACAGTAATTTATGCTGTACCTTTTAAAGAAAGAAAAATACTATCAATAATTACTATCATGTTGCTCTTGATCATACGGAGAAAGAGATTACCAGCTTCAAGGACACATTCCCTCTAGTACTGATTGGAGTGGAGTTTGTTCAGTCCTAGACAGTACAATATGAGCGTGATGGACCTAGTCAATAGATTCTGAGAGTCTAAAACCAGGGGAACCTGAGACCTTTTGTGAAATAGCCCATAGTGATGCACCCTGTCATCCTTACTTGGGTTCAACATTTGGGTCTGGCTGAAAGCTTATTTTTCAGAACGACATCCAGAGATGGAAAAGCCATCACTTCTTTCCGTAGCTTGTTCCACTGATTGACCATATTTATCTCCTGAAATCTTGGTCTTTCTAATCTGAAGGCCTCTGATTCTGCATCTGTACATTGGCCTGAGTTCCCAGCCAGAATGAAAGCCCTCACCATATGATATTTTGCCTTCCCAAGAGACAGCAGTACCTATTATGGTAATTCTCCAGTAACCAGGTCACAGCTAAGCCTTGGTTTGGATAAGCAGACCTAGCTCTTCAAGGCTTTCCCTGTAAGGCATTTTCTCCAGACCTCAAAGCATTTTTACGACTCACGTTGTGACCTTGGACACAAATACTGTGCTTCAGGGAACCTCTGGAGAGAGCGAGCCGAACCCGTGACAGCATGGCTCTGCCTCAGATTCTCCTCTAAGAGATAAAGGAGCTGGGATGAAAAAGGTATGTGTTCCCCAGGAATGACGGACGTTTCCTTGAGGAGTGAGTTTCAAAGCAATGCCTGGCACACAAGATGCCTGCTCCTAATCTGAAATAACTGAATTACTAAAATATCTGAAAAGACAGATCCAATTCATTATGCAAAGAGTTAAATCAGGCAACACAGACAGATAATAACTAAGAAGTGAACTTGTATTTATGAGCTTGTGTTCACAACCACCACTGTCAACTGACTGTACCACGTGTCAGTAAATAACAGGCAATGTTGAGATCACACTCTCCTATTATTAGAAACGTAATAGTCATATCTTGTTTAAAAACCTGTTTTTAAATCTGTTGCCACCTGGAAAACTAGACTAAACAGATCAAGAGTTAAGGTTATCTACAAATATTCTGGGCAGAAACATAATTAGGACTGTAATTAGGATTATCATTTAGTAGGCAATGTAGACAAGCCTGAGAAGATAAGCCGCTATCAGTTGCTGTTGAGGGCTAAAGTGATTATTAAGCTCATAGGTTTGGGCCATGTGTTTTCCTGGCAATGTGGAAATCATGTTGAACAGCTTCCAAAAACCCAAAGGCAGGACTGCAGGTGGTTTCTCCTAACAACCCTTCCCCGCACGGCCCCACCAGCAGACAGGTGAGGTGCTCAGGTGGGCCAGAGCTCGCTCGCAGCCCTCCAGCGCCAGGGCGGTGGAGCATGGGGGCCAAGGCTGTAACGTGGGGCGTAAATCTGCTTGCCGAGCAGCCCCCTGCTAGTCCCTCCTGGTGTGAACCTCCCCCCCGAGGACCCATGCTTTCCACCCCCGCTGGTTCACTCACATTTCCAGGACACAGGGCACCCAGCACTGCTGCACGACACCTGCGAGGGCAGGCTGAACACCTGGCAATAGGCAGGAACTCCGAGCTGAGGTGGAAGACTGAAATAATTTTTCTATCAAATCGTGGTGAACAGGTTGAGCCCTTAAAGAAACGTGTTGCAGGATGTGTATAACAGTCAGGGTGAGAGCTCCACGTGCCCCGGCAATGCATGAGGACATGTGGGAGCCCTGCTGGGAGCATCTCCCAGCGGGCTGTAAGGTGACAGCAGAGGGAAGCCAGACCTGCAGCACAGGGTGTCCTTCCCCTCTGCTCCCCCTCACCTCTGCCAGTGAGACGGGCAACCCTCCAGCACCCTCATCTTCCCCTGGAGTTGCATTTCCCAGCTTTCTCAGGTCTGTATCACACCCTCCACCAGGGTTCTGTTGCTGTAACCTCTTGCCACATGGACACCTGTATGGGATTAAGTACTGGGACCCGAATGCTTCCCCTCCTCTTCCTGGCACTGGCAGGGGAACCAACGGCACCTTATTTGCAATTCACTGTCCGCATTGCACCCAGAGTGATGGGGGAGTCCCCAGCGGGGTCCTTCCAACACACAGCAAAGAACAAGGAGCTGGCAGAGAGCAGCCTGGTGCCACAGGCAGCTGGCAGAGGTCAGCACGTCTCCGCGGGGGCTGTGAACGCCAACGTGACTGTCACTTGCTCAGACAGGCTGACTAATCCAGAAGGCACGGGCAGCTCCTCGGCAGCCCTCCCTTTCTGCTGCTGCGCCTGCAAAGAACCCTGGAGAGATCAGGAGGGAGTTAGGAAAGCCACAGGTTTGAGGGGGTTGGTGGGGCTCTTCCCCAAACAGTCCCGTTCCTTGGAGCGGAGCAAGCATGCCTGCTGAACACCGTAAACCACCAGCAGCCTCCTGACTCTTTGAAGCTGCTGATGTTTTGCAGCCTGCCGAGCTGCTTAGTGAGAAACCCTCATTTTGTTTCCAGAAACAGAAATAAATTGAGTCAGAACTTGCTTTCCTTCAGATAACTGATCTTTTTCTTCCTCTGGAAATACTCAATGGACCTGTTTTTATCTGCGTGGTGTTTACTTTCCAGGAGGCTTTGCCATGTTTGCAGCTCCATGGGTTTTTTACCTCAAACTACTTCACAAAATACACAGAGAGCCCAAGGCCGGTCCCTGCTGTTGCAAGGATAAATCCACTCCCCAGGCAGAAAGGATGGCCCTCCTCGTGACTTTTTCTTTTCTTGGTTCTGTTTTGACATTTTATCTTCCTTCATGCTACATGAACAGGAAGCTATAGGGGCAGCCACAAATCTTCTCGCTGCCTTGCGTCCTTCAGCTCCACTATTTTTACACTGTCAGTTGTTCTTATACATGTGCCTCTACATTTATGGGATAAAATGAAGATGGCAGAACATCTCTTATTACAAATTCCATCGTGTTTAAGACGGCCAAGTGCCATTCCCTTTATTCAAACCTAGCCAATATCTTTACTACGCTGAATTTATAGTAACCATAATTCCAGAAGATCCTCAGATACTTCACAGTGGTTTTTTTCAGCATGAATAGGTTTTACAGCTGGGCGAGGTCTTACATTACAGAGAAATTTATGCTTAAACATCTGCTCTTAAATGTCCTTCAGCTAGTAGAGGTGGTTACAAATCCATCCACAGCACCCGCTGGAAGATATAAAAAACCTGCTACCCTAGTTTAATGCACCGAAGTATTTGTTATTCCACTGACAGTCTGGATAGCAGGAAGGAAGATGTCAGGAAACTTTAGATTCATGTCAGACCTCTCCATTTCTGGTTATTTCTCTGTGGTAGGAAAAAGCTCTCTCTATTTTTTTTTTTTTTTTTTTAATATTTTTGCTTTATACAGCCTGTGAAATGTGTTCAGAAGTTGAACTAATTCAGTGTTGCTGTGAACACACAGTCTTGCAGGTTCTAACAGGTAGAAAAGCCTGCTCACTTATTTCTGCTTGCCCTAAAACTTTTGATAAGGATTTGTTGAAGCTCATTTGGCAGACTGACTACACACATAATAAAATCTAGTCCTTGACACAAGAAGTGCATAGCTGAGAGCTGAAACCTACAAAAGATTGTATATATGGTTGCCTTTACTGCCATGAGTAGTGTCTTGTTTGAGGTAATAGGGCAAGCATGTCTGTGAGTATTGATGAATTACTAAATATTTTCTCTTGTACATCTTTGCTTCTTTTTTTTTTTTTTTTTAAAAAAAAAAAACAAAAAAACAAAAAAACAAAAAAACAAAACAAAGCAAAAAAACAACCAAACCTGTAGAGTCACCTTCAAATAGATCAGCCTGGCTTCATATTGTTTCCCACCTGAACAAGGTCCTATGGGGTCGTTCTCCATGGAGCAGTGGTTTTCCCAGTGGTTTTCCAGGTCTAAGGGCCAGATTCATTATTTAATTTAGCACTGCATTGATATAGACCTCATCACAGTTGTATCTCAGCATCTTTGGTGTCGGTCTTTCTAGTAAGATAGTCCATACAGTCTTCTTCCAATCTAATGGCATAGAAATTCCCTGTTGCATAAAGTTTCACCTTGATAGATTTCTAGCATTACTAAATAATAGCAATTTCATAATGTCAAAGAAGTTATGTCTGTCATTGTGGAATTACATAAATTTTGTTACAGTAATTATGTAAATTGAAAAATAGCAATTTTACAACTGAAAATGTAAACTTCTCTAGGTTAGCCTCATTGGGGTTCTATAAATGCTCAATGTTTTTATTTACTATGCCACAACGTCTTTTTCTCTGCCAGCACATTTAAACATGAATACCTTCTTTTACAGTGCTGTTACAGAGTTTCTACATCTACAACAGTGCCAGATTCAACCTCATGGTCTCTTTGAGCATTTTATATAGTGATTTTCTTCTTTAATCAGTTCATTCAATGTTGAAATAAAGCTGGCACCTCACATGGGCTAAACATTCCAAAGGGTAGACTGGTGGAGCTCCAGATGGAGTTATGCCAACTGACACCAAACAAGGATACAGCCCTTAGAACCTAAAATCTCTGTAATAAAAGATTGGAGCCCCACACAACACTGATTAAAGCCATTTGGGTTTTTCCCATTAACTTTAACAGTACGTATATTAAGCTGTCACATTTTTCCTCCTTTTCTCTCAGCAAAATTCTCTTCTTTAGGGCACACTGTGGCTCTCTTGTATGTGATGAAGAGCTGTGTAAGACGTTCTCCCCCATTCTTTATTTGGTTCTTTTGTAGGCTTTTGCTATGGCGTGTGGGGCTTCCGCCCTGGTACAAGTGCAGAACTGGCAGAAGATGCTACACTGTGGAGGAGAAGAAAAAAAAGCAAGCAATGTGTGTCGAGAGGAAGAATTTCCATATTAAATAATCACTGCTTTGCCAAGCTGCAAAAATGTCACTGGAAATAATAGATCTCCATCTTTTTCTTTCAAAACACTTTTGGTATTTGTTAATAAAAATAGAATGTATATTTTATAAACAAACTCAACATGCCGACCTCTGAGAGTCTAGGTGGAGGTTATAAAGCATAGAAAGAGTCACTGACTTTCTAAATAAGCCTTAAATCAATGGCTAAACCTGTGCTGATTTCTGGGATGTAAAATCATACTGTAGAAGGGCAAAATTGGAGCCTAAATGCTACACTAGGCTGAACTCGGTCTAATCAAATTCATTTAACCCCATTATTTTCTTCCTCGTGTATCACAGATGAAAACAATGGAGCCCTCTTGGCAGGAGGCCAGCCCGAAGCCATCTATTACCCTCCATGCTGAAGTTCTGACAAGGAGAACAAGGCAACTGTCCTTATGGTAATTGATATTAATGACTGAGGTTAGAGACCATCAAGACAGCTAGGGACTTAACAACAAAGAGAAACCCCAGCCCAGCTCTGCAGCAATAGGGATAGAAGTAACCTGAAAACAGATGGATGAAATGGGAGCAGAGCAGTGCTGTCCTCTTTTAAACAAAATATTTTATTTATTTTGTCTTGAGAATTATTTAGATAAGACGTCAACATACATTAAATGATAAAAAGAATTATGATTGAAATCGGCAGTATCCTGCTTTGTCATTATTGTGACGTGTCCTGCACTGCCTCTGAATGGGCTGGAAGGCTGGAAGAGGAGGAGGTGGGGCTGGCCACCTCCCCAGCGTGGGGGCACGGTGGCCGGGGGGCTGCATCCCCAGGCATGAGGCAGTGCAGGGCTGAGCTGCCCACGGGCTCAGCCCCAGCTGTTTCCCAGCAAGTCCTTGCCTGAGCCCGGGTCCTGCCCCACACTCCATTCCCAGGCTTCTTACGACACGCCTGGTAAGGTCATTTTCAGTGTTTTGTGAAAGTCTGTGCTAATTTCATCAGATGCCTGTAGATTTCACACATTTTTGTGCGTTTGTGCAATGCTGGAAATTAGCTCTTGCTTTCAAATTAGCTGGAGCTGTTTTAACCAGCAGAACCCGTAATTTGCATTGGTGAAAAGTGAAGTGATTATACCTACTTAGTTTTACTTGTAACAGGCTCTGCTTATTTGCTTTGAGGTTTACTTTTTAACACAGAGACATGTTAAAATGAATCCATTAAAATGAAAAGCCCTCCTCCCATGAAAACTGAATGCACTCGAATTAAACATGGCTCCAGGTTGAAATGAAAGGATGGAGAGGCAGTCCTTACAGTACAAAAGACAGTTTCTGTAGCTGGGAACGAGATTTTTTGCAGTGCTGCTTGGTTTAGTTTGTGACAGGCTTTGGTTTTCAGTTCACGAAGGGAAAAGAGCTCAAGGGGACAAACAGATGCGAGGGGCCTCTGTCCTATCAACGTGGGGGCATCCACTGTGTTGTGACCCTGGGAGTGATACACCACTGTGTGCTCTCTCACGCCTAACTTGGGCTTCCCTGGTCTTCTCCATGTGTTATTTTCTCCTTCTGCCTTATCTTACTGTTAGCTTTCTTACTCCTCAACCCCAAAACTGTCTGGAGCATCAAGCAGATCATGAGAACGGTGATTAGCATATACCGCTGTTCTGCCTCCTGGATTGTTGTGTCTTTTGGCCACCCTATCATCAAGGTGTTGAGAAGCTCGGCATTGCAACATGCACTGTCTGTTAAAAGAAATGTAGTGTCTATGTTGTTGTTGTTGCTGAGTAAAATGCTTTCCTAAGCAGGTCCTTGAGAAATAACATTCTCTTCTTGACCCAATTATCCCCAAAAGACTGAGAGATACAGTCAAGTGTATCACACTTTTGAAATGAAAACAGTACTCAGGCTTGCTCTATAATTTCTGGTCTCTCATCTAAACATCTGGTGATGTTCCCTTCAAATCTTCCATGCTTTTGCACCTCTGGAGTTTTTTAGCACAAAGGGAAAAGAGTGAAGGCTTTCAAAAAGGAAAATGTGTCTGTACGTCCTCACTTTTCAGGAATAAGCAAATCCCTGAGTTACTACACAAATATCAATGTCTGAAATGTTCTTGCTTTCCCAGACTCTTCTTTACTGTCACTCCTCTGAAGTCCAAATAACACAAAGCATTTACTTAGTATAATTTGTTTGGGTTGATAGTTATTTAATGACACAATAATCTGAAGTGCCAAAACACAATTACAATCTGATTCCAGCAGTTATCTTTAAGCCACTGACATAAGAAATTCAAAACCATGCCCTAGTCTCCTATGAGAGGGAGTGGGATTAAATTTCAGGAAGCAAATACCGACCTGGTAGGGGAAACACCATGATCAGGCAGGTTGTTTTCCCAGGGTGTGCACTATTTTTTTTGTTTTCTTTTTTTTTTTTTTAAGATCATGGAGCAGATCCTCCTGGAAGATATTTCAAAACATATGGAAGGAAAGGAGGTGATTATAGAAAGACAACCTGGCTTCACCAAGGGCAAATCCTGCCTGACTAATCTAGTGGCCTTCTAAGATGGAGTGACTGCATCAGTGGACAAGGGAAGAGCTACACATGCGATCTACATGGCCTTCTGTGAGGCCTTTGATATGGCCCCCACAGCATTCTTACCTCTCAATTGGAGAAGCATGGGTCTGATGGGTGGACTGTTAGATGGGTAGGGAATTGGCTGGCTGGCCACTCAATAGATCCATGTCCAAGGGTACGTACTGGGTCCAATACTATTTAATAACCTCATTAATATCATCAATAGCGGGATTGAGTGCACCCTCAGCAAGTCTTCAGCTTACACCAAACCCAGTGGTGCAGCTGACATGCCCAAGGGAAGGGATGCCATCCGGAGAGACCTTGACAGGCTTGAGGAGCGGGCCCATGTGAACCTCATGAAGCACCTAAGTGAGAGCAATCAGCACAGACTGTGGGGGGAATGGATTGAGAGCTGCCCTGTGGAAAAGGATTTGGTGCTACTGGCGGATAAAAAATCAGACACGAGCCAGCAATGTGCACTTGCAGCCCAGAAAGGCAGTAGGAGCAACAAACATGTCCAGCAGGTCAAGGGATTTGATTCTCCCTCTCTACTCAGCTCTCATGAGACCCCACCTGGAGTACTGCATATTGCTCCGGCCTCCTCAGCACAAGACAGACACGGATCTGTCGGAGGCGGTCCAGAGGAGGGCCGCAAAAACGATCAGGGGGTTGGAACACCCCTTCTATAAGTAAAGGCTGAGAGAATTGGGGTTGTTCAGTTTGGAGAAGGGAAGGAGCCAAGGAGACCTTATTGCAAACTTTCAATATATAAAGAGGGCTTATAAGAAAGACTGCAAATGACATTTACCAAGGCCTGTAGTGACAGGATGAGGGCCAGTGGTGTTAAACTGAAAGAGGGTTTATCAGACTGGTTAAGGAAACAAATTTTTATGATGAGTGAGTGTGGTGAGACAATGGAACAAGTTGCCCAGAGAAATCATGGATGCCCCATCATTGGAAGTGTTCAAGGACAGCTTGGATGTGGCTTTGAGCGACATGATTTAGTGGAAGATGTCCCTCTCCATGGCAGGCGGGTTGGACCAGATAATCTTTAAGTGTCCCTTTCAACCTAAGATTCTATGAAATCCATGGTTTACGTGTGTGCGTGTATATATATGTGGCATCCCAAACATTTCCAGATATTTAGTGCCTTTTTTTCCCCTTCCTTGTACTAGCATGCTGCTTGAGGTACTTCTGAGACATTATCATTATCTCTAGGGATGCCACAGTTGGACTGTGTTAGAAGTTAGTTAGAATAGGTGAGTAAATGTGTTTCATTCAATCATGGTTGTAAAATTCATGGCCACAGGCTCAGTGGCATGGTGTGACTTCTGAGTCAAAAGCAGCTTGTGAGCAGTTCATACAAGACCACCTTAAAAGGCCATAGCCTGCCGCACATCTGGGCAGGTGGATAATCCTAATCCCCAGATGTGGAAGGGCACAGTGAAGCCCACTGTGTGCCACCACCATCTCATGCTGGGAACCTCTCCCGGAGCATTCACACCTCGCAGCCTTTCGAGGTCTCCCATAAATGTCTTGTGGTTGCCAAGCGTGGAGATCTTGGCTGTGTTTTGCAGAGTAGGAAAGGTCACTATCCCAACTGTACGCAATGTCTCTCGTCCCCATCTTGGCAAGTTCACCTTGCTCACTTTGTCAAGCTCCCTCCTCCACCTGCTCCTAAGCATTGGCTCTTCTTTCTTTTTATTTTTGTCTTATAATCTTTATTTACACCCCTTTTCACACTCTGTCCTCTGGACTCAGAACTTCTTTCCCAGTGGAAATTGCAATACCTCCTTTCAGATATCTCCATAGAAGTCCTCCCTTCTATGAATTGCCCAGGTACCAGCCTAATTTTTTATAGGTCATGTGTTCACAAACAGACCTTTTCTTTGTGTCTCAAGAGAAATCTTGGCCTCACAAGATTGTTGCCATCATTTACAAAAGTGGAGATTATACATTCATATGAATAGCCCATTTGTGCCAGATTCTGTTAGAAGCAGCTCACAGGACAGTTCACTTAAAAATTAATCTTCTAAAAAAATGAAAAATTGACTAAATGAAAAAATGACAAAAAAAAAAAAAAAAACAAGCAACAAAACAGTTTTGGAAATAGTGGCATTTACTGTCTGAAGATCTGGACCTTCCTGCTTAAATCAGTTATTTCTTTTTTAAGCACTGTGGATGACTTAAGGCACTGTATGAATGTCATCCATTTGCCCGTGTTTTTTCTGAGCAAAAGTGGATCTGTTTCACTTCTGCTTTAAAGAGGTATTTGGCAAGTAGTGAAGAAGTGTCTTGGTGCAAGAGATTGGCATGCTGTAGCTTGGGTTTAAATCTTAAGGCTCACAGACAACGGTGAGCCCACTGTTACGTTATTACTTTTTGTGTATTTTTCATCTTACCGTGATACAAATGGGTCCCAGCCTAACATCTTGTCTGATCCATGACCACAGGACGACTTCTGGGTCATGACTTCAGGGCCTGGCTCGTGTGTGATGGAAGCTGGAAGAGCGGTGTAAAAAACACGTCCCTAGTTGCTTGGTTAGGATTTTACTTCAGATAAGGGTAGGCTGTTACTGAAGAAAAAAGCCTTGCTCATGATGCTTAACTGTGCTGGTGAAAGCCTGTCAAACACCACTTCATCCAGAGCTCTGCCCTCCAGATAATGTAATGAATCTTGTGAATGGAGTAACTGATATACTTCTCAGAGCATCACCTTCCAGCTAGTCTTTGAAAGATGAGAATGACACTGATGTTATTAGTTAGTAGGGACTACATGATTACAGAATCAGTAATGAATTTAAGTGCACTGCCAGTACTAGAAAGGTCATAAATAGCTATCAAGAGCCTTTATCTCCATTTCCGAGAAGATTTAAATACCATTAAAGTGAGCAGTGGAGCAAAGTTTTACCACCTCCTATTGAGGTAGCCCATTGAAAAAGCCCTTGGTGTTAAAGGTCCAGGTTTTGCCAGACTATCATTCCCATAAAAATAATTTTATTCCAGCTGGCGATGATTTTTAGATCAGTCATTCACAGAGGTTTAGAAAGATTGCATATGGCTTGGAGAAGGGAAGCCCTCCCCATTTATTACTTGCCTGCCAATAGATCAACCAAGAGGATGTAGCCTACAAACGTGCATATGGATACCCTGCGGTGTTTCAAGGCCATTGTCATGTCTCAGTGGTGAACTGAGTTAACGTATAATCTGGAAGAAGCAGTTTCTTTCCTGAAAAGAAGAGGGGACACAGTCTCATGATATTGCTTCATAGCTGAGTTTATCCACAGTTACACGCTTGATAGAACTTAGATGATAACTCGTACAGCTGAATTTCAGTGTCCACATGATGATTAATTCTTTGCTTAGTGGCTTAAACTGCTTTCGATTACTCCAGCTTCTATAGCACCTCAGATGAAACATAGGTTCTAACATACTAATTGCTAAGGTTGGATCTGGGCAAATAGTGCAATGAATTTTGTTGATGAAGATTTGGAAAACTTAGGTGCAGGATTTTGGTTTCTACTCCCTTGGCACAAGGTTGCCGAAATTACTGAAGCCTTACCAGTGTAAAACAGGAGCAAATTTTTTTCTCTGATGTTTTTTATTTGGTAGACATATGCACTAGCAGGAACTCAAAGTCCCTTTTCTTGTAAAGACGTGATGTGCAAAATGTGAGGCTATAGTGTTACCTGGTATTATAAATCCCTCTGAAGCAGTCAGAGTCCAGTGAGTTCTCAGCAAGATGGGAACACTGGCTCATTCACGTCACAGGTATATGCTATTTTTGGCATCCAGTTGACTTTTCCTTATTAGGAAAATAAAAATTATTCAAGTAGAAAGTTTTTCTTCCTTGGAACATATACCAATTTGGCTGCTTTCAGCCAGATTGATTTCCTTTCACCTGCAAAAACTTACTTTTTTAAAAGTCTGCGGCACTCTGAGGCCGGTTCATTTCAAGCTCCCTCTGTCTCTGTGCTTTCTCTCCGACTGTGGAAAAGTGTTATCCCTTGGGAATGATGATGGATCTGGTTATGTCCCCAGAAGAGAAGTTACCATAGACAAATGAGGGGTGGTGAATGCACAGACTGCATTTGGCTTTCCACGAGCAAAGAACACACCCAGACACAGTGGTGGCCACGCGCTGGAGAGGTGGTGGGGGTGCCACATCTAGGCATTGTGTCCATACCACACTCAACGTTTCCCTTCTACATAACTCCTCCTCCACCTGAACTCCTGAAAACAAGCTCTGGAGCTGGCTGGGCCAAGGATTTTCAAAGAAGAACTGAGACAGTGTTGATTTTGTGCCTTCCACGGAGATTAAGCAGAAATGTTTTATTAATAATGTCTGGAAAACTTGTTCTGGCTCTCTTTTCTTGTTTTAATTGAATACTGCATCTGAACACTACAACAAATCCTGATTGAGAGCAAATCAGTTCTAACACCACCACTCCAAGATGGTTTTTGCTCTATACATACCAATCCATTTTTGCACAAAAGTAGCAACTTACTAAATTAATACCTACTGACGCACATCAGCATAATATATAAGCAGTAAGAAAAGCTGTGTCAGTCTATTCTTTATAGACTTTACTGAGGGGATGAGATTACACAGTTATTGTACAACATGACTTTTCCTTATTAGGAGAATAAAATCCCTTCCATTGGAGAGTGTCTCTTGGTCATCTCTTAAAGTACTTCAGATTTTCTCCCGTCTCTTCTTGCTATTTAAAAGGAATGTAATTCACATCCCTAACGGTCACGGTTTATTTTCAGGACTAGATCTCTGTCAGGACAGCAGGCATACATTATACAAAG
The DNA here is from genome assembly GCF_018691265.1 of Tyto alba. Lineage (NCBI taxonomy): Eukaryota > Metazoa > Chordata > Aves > Strigiformes > Tytonidae > Tyto > Tyto alba. The sequence goes on from NW_024881321.1 coordinate 697,144, forward strand.
TACAAGCATCAGTAAGATCGTGCAAGGCCAAGTGTAGCTCCCATTTTGTTCTGAATGAAGGGAATGATAAATGAAAGATGTAAAGCTCTTTATTTCAGTACGTGTTTATGGTCCCAGCTGGAAATCAGCTCCTTTCCAGATTCTCTTAACACAGAAAGTGAAATTGAATTTGGTCCAAACCATTCAGGATTTTTCTTTCTTATATTGAGCCTAAACTGCTTTCTGAAAGTTTTGTTGGGTTTAACCAGAACTAAACAGGAACAACTTCATCCACAGCTGAGCCTGAACTGGAACTGATCCCAAGTAGAGACTGCTTTGACTCCCCAGCTCACAGATGAGGTTTTGCATGTCCTGACACCCCTTGAGACCTGCTAGTGGTGCTCAGCCACCAGTTGTGGTTGTTCCAGAGTCTAAGTGTTTCTTTACTCTCATCCCCCACTTAAAGACTGATGACAGTGAAAAGAAGGATTCATCTCATCTCAGAATTGGACGTTTGATTTAAGCTAGTAGTCTTCTCTCTTTACAGAGATAGACAGAGACATATCCAGGGGAAGATTCACAGAGAGCCTAAATGACTACTTTAGAGACATTTCGTGATTTTTCAGAAGAAATTTGGATGAAAAAAATCAGTCAAAAGGTCTACACATGTAGACACATCTTTTTGATATTTCAGCCAACTGCTTCTTTGTTCCATCTCTCTCCAGCTTCCAACTTCACTCTTCCCGAGGCACCTTTGAGCAGTAGCAAGAGCTTTGTGAAGCGATCGGCTTCCATGTCATGTGGAAAGTTCACATTTTTCAAAAGATGACTCTTTTCCTCTGTTTCATCACAAACTGGCAGCACCAGTCTGAATAAAGCAGTGGAAAATATTCACTGGAAAGTCATCGTGAACTAGCAGAAGAAGGGACAGAAGGGGATTGTTTGATTTTTATCTTAATTCAAATTTCAATGATTGTATCAAAACAGGATGGTAAGAATCTCTCTCCCCCTTTGTCTCAACTCTTGTTCCATCTGTAACTAGTCAAGAAGAGATTACAAAGAAAGAATGGGTTGTTCAAACTTGTTTGCCCATGAAAATATCTGTTGCAAGGATTATTTTTTTTTCCTCTCAAAGATCTAAAATGCTTCATTTTACCAGCGGGACTGGATGAATGCCGTGAAGTAGTTATACACAAATAGTTGAAATTTTTTTAATGAATCCACATTAGTTATGTTTGCATTTGCTCTGGTTTTGCTTTCCACAAATATTCATGCAATTCATTTTTTAGAACAAGGTCCTTCTTAAGGTAAATATTAAGTATGAACACTCAAATGTATGTGAAAAGGGAATTTTACATTGCCTTTTTGCAAAGCTTTATAAAAATAAAAAACTCAGAAGTATTAGGCTTATTCCTGCTATCAAGGAGCAGTAAGAACACGGAGCAACTGAAGTGACATGCCCAAACTGAAAAAGCCATATCTGATTTCAAGGATGAAATCCTAGTTCCCCTGAATTCAATAAGAGAATGCCCATAGATTTCAGTGTGACAAGATTCTATCATACTTCTAATATACTGAGTCCACTTCTTTTTGCCTAAGGGTTGATTAATGCTGACTTAATAAATTCAGTAAAATCCCTTTATATTTTGGGGACTTTTAAATAGCAGAGAGTAGGCAAACCATCCTTTTCCATTACTGTTCCAGACTAATTTTAGACAAATTTCAGTCTATGCCACTGCCAAAAGAGGTATTTCACCACCCTGGCTATGCCTTCCCATTCCTTCCTTCGCACCTGGCACTCTGGTTGTTTTGTTTAGCTAGCCCGATGAGCTGATCCAGCAGTAAAAAAGGGTTGTGGGTTTGTTTTGAGAAAGATTGGGTTTGTTGTGATGAGCCCCCGATCTGGCTGGCAGCTAGGCTCTACAAAGAGACGTGCCTGCAAGGGGGAGGTGGCAGGAACACAGGGTCGGGGGGCAGCATGGCACGGGACTGCCTCTAAATTTCTTCTAAACCAGCAGCACCTTCACCCCCTGAGATAATCCCTTAGCAACGATGAGGAAGAAGTGTGGAAAGAGACGCCTTTAGCTGCTCCTCTGACTCTTTTGGACGTCTGATCTCGAAAAGGGGGGAAAAGCAGAGGTGCCGTTTCCATTTTCAGTAGCAGATGAGGGGCATTCAGGTGGCAGGCTGCAAAGCAGCGCATGAAAACCTCCTGCTCTGGAAAACGAGTTTCTTCGGCCCTTCCTCAGAGTCGGGGAGGTACGTTCTCCTTCCAGCTATCGCCAACATTTGTTAAAACAGGGGTGCGTGCCAGGGGCTTCACCTCCACCCCATGTGCTCGCCCCTTGGGATGCGCCTGTGCCCCGAGGGGGCTGCGAGCCCCAAACCTGGCCAGCGCCGGGGGGGCTCTGGGGCTCCACACAGCGCAGCCGTGGTCCCATCTTGGAGCCCCCCGGGGATGAGCTCTGTCCTTTCCCCACTCCCGCAGCACAGCCCCCCCGGCTGCTCCCGCTCCCCCGTTTTCAGGGGGACAAACGCCAGACTGACCTCAGGTGAGTGCTGTTAGATTCACAGCTCTGCTACCTACCTTGGCAGTAGCAAACAGCCCCAACTGCCCCTCCCAAATGCCAGCTGTGAAGTCGGTGCCTCCACAGAAGCAGGGCAGCCACCTCTTTGGGCTACCAGTGGAAACCCCTCCAGCACCAGGATGTTAAACCTCTGGCCCGTATCTAATCTGGCCCATCCACCCCTTCCCACTGCTCACTGTCGATCGCTCCACAGCTGTAGATGCGTTTCGCCAGAGCCAGACTTAGTCATTTCAAGATCCCACAGGAGCACTGTTTCTAGACCCTTATAATTTTCCATTGTGCCTCTGTTGAAATAGAGAATACTGGAAGTCTTTTATGGAGCAGGCTTATAAAATATGAACATCTGTTTGTTATGAAACTTAATGCTGACAGCTTTTAAGAGCCATCTAGAAAGGCATTTAACTCACAGTATTCTCTGTGTGCATTGGAACAAAAGGTTTATACAGGTATATTGGAGGAGGCATCTGCTTCAGGTAAGATTTGTTTCAAGATAGTGCCATTAGGGACTTAGAAAGGATTCGAATCAAGAATGTGAATTCCCCAGAAACTTCTCTCCAAGGCACACTTAAAATGCCAGATTTCCTTGGTTCAAGACCACTAACCATTGTTACCTGAATATACCTGCATTTCTTCAGTTCCGTCTTTCTACTATCCGAGATGCTTGCGCTATGAAGTGAAAATCACTGTTATTCACTAGCTGCATGTGGTGGTTCACAAGGTTATGTGTTAATATTCTGTGACTACAAAGAGCTCCCTCAGATAGGTTAATTCCAATGGAAAGTTAACAACATACTTATCTTTGAAGTGATGCTATTGAATTACATTTGGTGTAGCAGTCTGTTTTATACCTTGGTTTTACATCATGCCAGCTTAATAAGCAGCATGAGAACAGGAAAAGAGTAAACAGTGAGCTTTGTTAAAGACATTCTTTAATCCGTCCATCTATCCAAGGGGGATGAGAGAGTTACTCTTTTCTAAAATGCATCTGTCACATTAATAGATCATTTGGTACGTTGCCATATGTGAGTGTCAGATATTGCCAAAGGCAATATAATATTGTTAATAGTGGGATCCTAGAAATTAGAAATGGAAGAAGCTTATTAGATTTACTGGCTGCCCTTCTGTCGATATACTGTTAAATGACTTTCTCTGGTGTGTTCTGCAATTGCATTTTAAATGAGTCCAAAGTTATACTCTGTTAGTCAGCCATCAGGGCTGAGGAACTTGGAGCCAGAGGAAGTGTGCAGGTTAAGTCTCAAGTCGGAAGAATTTGTTCCCAGTGGAAATAATATTTTTTTGCTGAGACGGATTATTGTTTTGCCATTGATTCAAACGGAGCCAAGAAGACTCAAACTGACAAAGCCGTGTCTCAAAAATAAAGTGCAAAACAAAACATGCTGGTGGTGCTTTAAAGCAACACTGAAAAATAGTTGGAGCATACTGTGGCTCTACGTTCCCCAAGTTTCTGTATTTTTGTCGTGTTTTACGTACTTTTTTCCCCTTCCCCCTTTTGCTTTATGAGCTACCAAGAAAAACAGGGGAGAACACAGGAGACACAAACTAACTGCTTCCCACACCCAGAGTTAAAAAAAGGAAGGTTTCTTCTAACCTACTTTAGTTAGCTTAACTCAGGTGTAACTTGAAATATTAGGAGACCTAAAGGAAAACTGAACAGAGTGTAATTTTTTAAGTTTCTAGTGTCTACTTGACGAGATATTCCAGCTTAAACTTTGACTGACCTTAATTTGTGTGCACATTGCCACTTTCAACACTGATGTATACAAAACCATCCAAAACTGTAAGCACAACATAGCCCATAACACATTGTCTTTCACACCATCATATGAAATGACATCTTGGTAAATACTACTTTTTGGTGTAACTTACTATTTGTCTTACAAAGCAAGACAAACCTCAGGTGACATGGGCAATCTCGGTTCACAGTGGCTAGACCACACACGGGGAGATTTATTTGTGAGATATGAGTGCACATGCATGCAGAACATACAATATCTCCTGCTATTAATAACGCACTGATACGATTATCCTTGGCTCTGGTTGGGCTGGCTATTATTAAGCTTCCAACTTGTTATCTTTTGTCTATCACTTGTAGCTTTGAGAGCCTTAAGTCTCTGAACACACTGAAGAGGTTTCTAGGGATAGGTTCTTGCATACCACAGTCATACCAGCCAGGAGACATATGGAAATGCCTTATCCCCTCCCTCCCCTCCTATGCCAAAAGATGCAAAGGGGTGAGGGTGTAAACCCAGGTCTCAGCCTCACCGGCAACAGGGCTGAGCCGGGCTGTGCACCCCAGACCAGGGCCTCAGGGTCCTGATGAGTTGTCCAGAACGGCATAAAGAAAACGCAAGTTTGCTACCTTAGTTTTGCAGTGGGCAGACCTTCTCTGCAGCCCAGCTTGTCCACTGCTTTCCCAGCCCGCACGGCCTCTCCGAGGCGCACCCCCAGTTTGCAGACCCGTGCTACGAGCTCCAAGTCAACTCCACTCTAGCATGTAACCACGTTAAATGTGATTACTTTGCTCATACTAAGCCTCCTTCTAAATAAGCCAGCCTTCAGAAAATGAGAAACCACAAAAATACCTGAAGCAATTTATTTTTTATCGACGTGATGCTACCAACTGTAAGTGCCAGTTTAAATTAAAACTCGCTACCAGTGATCAAAAGATGCACAGCCAGCCTACTGCTTGCAAAGCTCCTCTCACTCGTGATGTTTTGAAAACAGGAGTAGACAAAATCCAAGAGATTTCTTACAGCCTTCTGGCTGTATTTAAGGCTGAGGGGAATGGGCCTTCATCACAGTTTCAAACCACAGTGTAAACAACAGTTCTTGTTGCTGAGAAAAATTATGGAGAGTCTTAAAAGATCAGGTGAAGGAATTAAATATAGAACTCACTACCTTCCTGCAATCATTCAATATATTATAGCTTATATTTAGTCAGAAAAGAGCTCATGATGAACATACTTACAGCAAAGACAATTATTGAGCAGAGGAGGCAACAAAGTGGATTACTGATTTCTTTGCTTTTTTGAATAATCAGCCTTGGTTATTTACAAAATATTCCCCCAGGACATCACTTAAAATATTACTGAAGTCACATTCTTTAACAGTGAAAGTTATTATATTTTGGGGCTCTTTTCACAAAAATGCGTCAGAATGGCTAGTTCTATACAATAGGGAGGGAAATTAAACTGTGGTCACTGATTCACCGCTTTTCTCGTGCTTTTCTTCATTTCCTACTGTACTCAGGGAATAAGGGCTGTCTTCCATTCCTGGACTCTTGAACTCGTTTTGGAGGAACAGGGTGTCCTGGACTGTGCACAACTCAGATGAATGTGAAAGACGATCAGGGCCAATGGGGTTTCAGGGGCTTTGTGAGTATTTGCAATATACTCTGTTCTGCTGCAGTCGCCTTTGCACACACCCTAAGGAAGAGCTTGGGCCCAGCTATAAAAGGGCCCGTGTTCAGTGGAAATCCTCTTTCCCTTTCCTGCTCCACAAAGCTCATCAGGACTCTGCAGGGTGGCTCGGGAGCCCCCCAGGCCGTACCAAGAAACTGAACTGGAAGTTACCTGTGGCAAGTCAGCCTTGCTTCTAATTTCAGGGTGTAAACTGGAAGTAATCAAAAAAAGGTGAACCATGCTAGATATACTGGCACTGATAAATGCATCATTTTCAGAGGGTGATCCCTGCAGGCTCAGCACTCATGGCTTGACCCCTTCAAGACAGTCTGGCCACATATTGCACCATTTAGCACATTTCTGGGCTACCAGTGATGCTCCTGCAGTTCCAGGACGTCAAAATTATTTCGTATGTAAACCTGTGAGGAGATGATTTGGTTCACATAGCCCAAAATAATATGGGGGATGTGCTATAGGATAGTGTATTTCAGTATAAAACTGTAAGATTGAGCTATTTGCCATGGTTCACGTCCTCAGGGCCTGTGGAGGTGTCTGTGCTGTAAATCCACCCAGGATACTGTTGGAGGGCTACATGGGGCACACAGAAACCAACCTGGGGGGTGTCTCATCCACACTTCCTTTTGGGAGCGAAACCCAGAGCGACTCCAGAAATGCATAAGGCTGCATTTCAGCCCGAAGTAGCTGATACTCTTCAAAAGGGAGGCTGGGAGCGAACAAACATTTTGGCACCGTGGGTGCTTTGGATGACCTTGTGGACGACCAGCACACCAGGACCTGGGACCACTCTTGGGAGCTAAGCTGTTTGGCAGTGTATGGTTGCTACCCATGCCCAGACATGGTAAGCTGAGGAGACTGACGACACGCACTCCGATGTCAAGATCAAAGACCCTTTATTATTCAGAAAGCTGCGTTTTTATCCCCCTACCAAGTTGTCAGTCCCCCCAACATAAGTGCTTATTGGTCAACACACATTACTCACACACCTATTCTAACATTTCATTGGCTAGCTTAACTACGCATGTCTTTTTTTTTCCCTTTGTCACAATAACTTTTTTGCTCCGGGCGTTCTTCCAAAGTCCTCTGTTGTTCACCGATAACATACTTATTTTTCTATTCTTCCAAAACCTTATTTTTCTGTTTTTCACAAACCTTCAAGGTCTGTTGTGACCTTATTTTTCTGTTATTCAAAAGCCTTCAAGAGCATCATGGCCTTCATTGATGTAAAATGCCTCCACAGTAAGCCAGATTAGATTCAAAACTTCCTGCCCCATACACCTTGCCTCTTTGCAGTGCTATATAACCAGTAGCTGTCTTGGCAGAATCCAAAGAAACAGTTAAAATTCTGAACAAATGGTCCCTGGGCAAGACTCTCCTCCCAGATCAGTGTATGCCAGCACTCAGCGTTGATGTTTTGCCTTTCCTACATGTGAAGATCTCTCACAGTTGACAGTATCAAAGAGCAGATATCAAAGCTCAGCGGTGCCTCGCGGATCTGAGAAGAGTACTTTGCCCCCTTACAGCAATTTACACAAGGTGCAATGTATACTACACATGGCATGGAAATGAAGCTGTCATTTTCATCAGATTCCTTGTGATATTTCAAACCTCAGGAGTGAACACCGAGCAACATGTTCGTGTGACTGGAACCTCTTCGTGCATGCAGTCTCTTGCTTTCACACATTTTGGGGCTCATCGGGTATTCCTCTTACCAGTGAATCAGGTATTTGAACATTAAACTTTACAGAAATGGCAGGGTAGAGAAACTTTGTATCTGTTCAGGCCTAAGTGCTCTTTCATTTCCTTAATTTTGAATTTTTTCCCCAGACCCACTTGTTCCTCAGTGTTTTTCATACTGCTGTTCTGAAAACAAACACAAACTAGATAAGACTCCCTCTGTCTATCAAAAATTAAGTCTAACCTAACTGGAAGGCAGGAAAAAAAAAAAAAGAAAAAAGAAAAAAAAGAAAAGCAGCATAAATATGCTTGCAGCCATACTTTAAGGCAAACTTCAAAGTAACCCCATGTGGGATTCCTGGAGGTAGTTTGCTGGGGTATGACACATAGAGGCAACATCTCTGTGCAGAACTGCATACATGAACATAAAAAAAAAAAGTTAGGTTATTTCAGTAATTTATCTACAACTTTGATGTAGCTGTCATATTGCTAATAATATGTGTGCCATGCCATTTGGGAATTGTATTTTACACTACTAGGCCAATATCCATTGGTATGTCTTCTGGCCCTTGGAAGAGACACTTCTATGAGGGATAAGAAAAGCAGAAAAGGACATACATATAAGTAATATATTTTTTACATCTGAGTTCTTCAAAACACTAGTATCTCTGAATACATCTTCTGAACACCTGTATTCACCTACTGAGAACCTGCTCCATAAATAATCTCTCTCACTCTGTAAAAATTCCTTCATTATCCAATTTGAGAGAAAAAAAAAAAAAAAAGACTCAGGTAAAAATTCCTGTTCATTTCTCTCCTGTTTTTCCATAAGCCTCAGCAGAAAAAAAAAAAAAAAAAAAAAAAAAAAGAAAGAAGAAAAAAGGCTAAAAAAATTCCTTTCCAGACAGCTTTCTTTTTCCAGGCACTCACATCACTGTAAGCATACTGAACTCAGTAGGAGACAAATTAGCCCCACTGGTTCTGCTCCTCAGGCCTTACAGTCAGAGGACCAGCCACTGCACATATACTGCTTCTCCTGTGTCCTCAATGGACGATAAAAGACGCCCCTGAAGGAGGAGCAAAAGTAAAGACATAAGGCTTAAAGAAAGGGTAGAAGTGAGGAAAAGCATTCAGGAAATTCAGATGCAAGAACGGAGACAGCTGTTTCAGGTAAGCATGACATGAACAGGCACAAATCGGTGCCCAGAGCAATGACAGGCAATGTGAAGAGCTAGTATTTTAGGTCTTGAATTTGTTTTGGGGTGGTTTGGCCAGAATAGTAAACACAAGCCCATTTACCATCAGCATGATGCCTTTCCCTGGTTGTTTGACTATGCAGAAACTGTTGCTGAGGTCTCTGCTGTAGGTCTAGCTGAGCTCCTGCACTGACCTCTAATTAGCTTCACATTTATGAGGCTTGGGAGGGATCTCCCCTGCAATGCAAGTTGCTAAAGACAAATGGAAGCACAATATAAAATCCTTTTCTAGTGATGTTTCTCCAATGTCAGGACTTACTGCTAAAATGTTAATTTCCAAACCCATTACTGTCCTCTCTCTTCCTTTATCCCACTCCAGAGGCAGAGGAATATGAAATCCTAAGTTTCCTCATAGGATCTGAGACTCATTCACCGTGGGTTCCCAAACCCTGTTAGAAGCAGAGCATGCAGTCTGGAGAAGGCTCCTTGGCAGATAGATGCATTTTTGTCCCACCAAAAGAGGCAGAAAATGCTTTCATTTCATATGCACTTAACTATACCAAACTTCCACAGAAGAGAGACCAGGTGATGCAGACATCTGGATGCCTTTTGTAGGTTAGAGCAAAAATAGGCAGAGCAACAATTAAGCAAATGCATTGTATGGAGCTTGAGGTCTTGATGCTGTGAGAGAGAATTTTGGTGAATGTAGTAAAAATACAAATTAGGCAAACTGGAATTTTTTGATTGTTGTAGTTGAGCATATATTTACTAACAGAAGTTAGGCAAAAACTACCGTATTTATTTGTTGAGCAGAAATTTAATGTCCACAGCAGCTCAATCTCTTCTATCTTGAAGTGGCAGTAATCAAACTTCAAAGAACAGATCAGGCATGTAAGGAAGAGGGACAGGAATTTCTTGGAAACACACAGTTAGATTTTTCTGATTCTCATGAAGTTTTTATTCCTTTTCTTAAGTTGTTATTAAAGCACAGCCTCCTTCTTCTGTGGCCTGTAGTAAGCGTAGTCCTTTCTCCACCGTCTCATTTCCATTAAGCTGACTATGTATTGGCTATACAGGAGTCATTTGTTTTTCCTGAATTTTAGCATTTAAAATTTCTTCCTTCCAACAAACACTCAAACACAAAACTTTCATCGAGTTCTGGGATTGGAAGCAAACTTCAAAGAGAACAGTATCCACCCCTTCCTTAGTCAGCTTTACCTTTAGCCTTTGTCCTTTCACCTCCTTCCAAAATGGTGACAAGAAAATACAGTTCTATCTGACGTACAGCATGATATAAATATTGTAAATAACTAAGTGTGAATAATGCAACTTCAGTCTCATTGCTGCCTTCTGCAAAGATTTACCAACGCTGGCAACTGTTCCAGTTAAGCAGAAACCCACTAAACTGGTTCTGATAAATAGGATTTGTACAACACAATATCACTCTCGCATGCATCTTCCTGTCTGGGTCCCTAAAGAGCCACCAAAATGCTGTGGTCTAGAAATAAAGAGAAGGAAAAGAAAGGAAGAACAACCCCTTACCCCGTTAGGAATTACTCCAAACCACTGTAAGTGTAGTGGGAAGGGAGGGAGGTTGAAATTTCAAGCAGAGGTACATAATCATAGGTACAGAAAAGAAAACCAGGAAGGAAAACTGTAGTGATGGTCAATAGTCACAATATGTCATCAAGAACTAACAGTTTTCCTCTGCTGAGAATTATGTGTTTTGCTGGGAAGGTAATACACACAGACATAATTAAAAAGAGCTGGATGAGATCTCCAGCACTCAGGCATATCATCCACCCTGCCACACCAAGCAGCATGACTCAGACCTGTGACACCATTCAGTCTCCGAGTCACATTCAATAATACTAAAAGCAATTTTGAGAGCTATGCTCTCACAACAAAATTTCTTTTCCTTTCCCAGCAGCAGATCCTATCCTGTAACTTAATGATACTTCCCTGTTCTTCCCCTCCTCGTGTTTAATGTCCCAAGCCCTTCCCTTTCTCTTCATCACACACTTACTTTCCAGTGGGTTTCATCTGGGGGAGCAATGCCTGCACTGTTCTCAAAGAACAAATAAAACTATATACTCCTGCATATGATACAAGACCCACTTGCATTTTTCCTTCCTTAGCCATCCAAGGGAACTCATTAAAGAACAAAACAAAGATCTCACTCTCCAACCAAATAAACTAGGTCAAGTTTAGCACAGATCAGTAACTGAAGTGCCATGTTCTGGCTCTACTGTTCAGGCAGACAGTAAGGATATACCCAATAAAACAAACATAAACCATTAACATGGAATTGTGAACTCTAATAGGCTCCAGCTTATTGCCTTTGCAGGAGCACACTGTGCCAGTGAAGTACAGAAATTACGCATTCAGGCAAATGGTCTGGGGGATGGTGGCAGAGTGCAATCTTTCAGACCTTTAGAGTTATTTAGCGGCTCTCAAAACACACACACAACAACTCTGATAATTATGCTCACTGCAAAACCTAGGCATGGTGCACTGGAAACCTTTTAGGGGCTCTTTATCATTTCCTGCCTTTGCCAGAATAAGGCTAATTTACTCCTATTTCAGCGGACTCAGGCAGAGTGAGAGAAGAGAGACTGGATTGTCAGCATTATTGAAAAGATTCATGATTAGTCACACTCACTTGAAGACAAGTTACTTGCCAGACACTACACCACTCATTAAAAGACCTGCAAGCTGGCAGCCCTCCAGCAGCTGCAAAACAGCTCCAGGGCTGGCAGGCCCAAGGGGACCTCTGAAATCCCATGCTCTCCCACACCCTGGAGTGTGAAAGGCCAGTTCAAGCATGCCTGGGAGCAATTGGCACCCCAGGAGTTCAGAAAATTGGTCTCCTGTTCTACAGTGAGAAAAAAAAAAAAAAAAAATATTTGGGACTCCAGCTGGTGCTAACATGGAGGTAAAGCTTTTGAGGGTAGTCTGAAACTGGTACCTTTGCATGGCCCCTGTTTCTCTGCAAGGCTCATGCTTGGGAGGCCAGAAGACTCAGTGATCTGGGAACTCGGAGTGTTTCTTAACCTGCTTCAGCTCTAATCTGGATCCTTCAGGAGACGTCAAGGTATGTTGAAAATGCCCTGCCAGCTCAGGTCCATGAGAGCTGGTTCCCTATTTGCAGTTTCATTTCCATGCCTTTGACTTTGCCATTGCTCTTACGTGAGGACAGAGGGGAAACAACACTTCATTCCTCTTCCCCACACGCTCGAGCGTGCATCTCTCTGGGTTTGTCCTTTCTCGCTCGGTGCTAGCTCAAGCTAATTTTTCCTTCTCTCCCAGCACTTGCCTAGTGCTGACTTCCCACCCTCTCTCCAGAAACATCAGAAGAACCAGATGTCCACGTGTACCTTGAAGGTTATTTTAAAACAGGGGATGTAAGAAGCAGTATTAGCAACCCATGCTTAGCTCGCTTCACCCCGGCACTTCCCGAGGGGTGCAGGGGCGAGGGGTGATGAGATGGCCAAGCCAGTCCAGAAGCCCCCCTGGCTCCCAGCTGCACCGTTCCCTTCCTCTCCATCACTTCTGGTCTCACCATCACTTAGTTCAACTCTCCTCTCCCACTCCCAGCTCCAGCTCCTGCATTCATCCTAACCCCCAAACATTCAAAAAGCTACCCAAGCCCCGCCGGCTCCCGCAGCCGGACGGCACCGGGGGGGCGGGTGGTCCAGGGAGCCGGCCGAGCCCCGTCCACCGCAGCGGAGGGAGACAGCCCCTGCCCCCCGCTACTCGGGCAGGCCCTGCAGCCTGGTGGGTCAGCACGGACCTGGAACAACAGGAGTCTTACGCTAAGCTGAGGTCTGAGCCAGAAAAGACATCTGAAGCACCTGCGTCCCAAACGGAGAGCAGCATGTACGAGTGTGTATGGGGAATAATTACTTCTCCTAATAATCTGAAGCAAAGTAGAGTTTCCATGGGGAAAAGTTCTTTTCAGTTAATGGCTCTTGCTTTTCTCTGTCCCTCTCTTGTAAACAAGCTTTTAATAGAAAACTAGTGCACAGCATGCTCCTATTATGCTGGATTTGTATATTGTATGTGCAGGGGGGGATTCATCTTCATACTGAAGAAGTTAAACTGCCGTGTATGAATAGCAGTCCTCATGGAGAAAAAAATCCTCTTCACTCATCAGCACCAAGTTTAAACCCTGAGTGGTTGTACTCAAGCTTTTTTCCAGTCTGCAGCAGCACCGTGTTGTAACATTTGCACTGCACGAACATCTCTGAGGAAGCCTCACAGCGTGGTAGGGATGGCAGTATGATCTTGTCCCCTCCGTCATCCCACAGAGCTCAGCCCCAAGCCACTCCCCAGAAGAAGGCAAGGGAGGACCACTACCATTAACTGAATCCCAGATGGCACCTCTCCCCCTTTTCCTGGCCACAGGGTAGCTCTGACGGACTTATTGTCAATTTTCACACGACGGAGATCAGGCGTTATGAGTTCCAGCTTGAGTTTTTATGTACTCAGTGCTCAGTACACGCTCTGGGCCTGTGCAAGTTTAGGAGCTGTGCGAGTCACACCTCATTTCTTCCAGCCATCTGCCATCATCCCCACTAGAAACAACCTGAGAGTGCTTCTAGGACTAGCAAAAGGTCGCCTCTGCTTCGTGGAGACCTGGTGCGTGCCAGAAGTCACATCATAACTTTCTGCAGTGGTCCTCATTTCCACTCCTCAGGATATAATATAATATAATACCTTGTCCTTCCCTCCACCCTTGACTCCCAGAAATACTGATCATGAGACTACACTCTGAGGTAGCTCAGTGAAATCATTTGAACTCAAACCAAAAATATTCTCTTTCCCTAAGTATTCATCTGTCTACCTATCTATTTATCCGCCTAGCACCTCTTTGTAGGCAGATTGATTTTTTAGCCCCATCCTTCTACCAACACAGCTTACTGCCGATGGTTGTTCTGGCACGGCTGAGGAGGTGGTGAGCGATAGGGCTGGTGGGACACAGGAGCACAGGAACACTTTAAACTGGATTAAACCACTGAGCTCAATACACTGTGTAAGGTGTTACCCTGGCCCAACTGCGCGACTCTCCTGGCACTGTGTGCTACCCCATTCTTTGCCCTGTAATTGCACATTTTGACTTTCCATGACAAATCTGACTAAGAGCTTCCTACACCTGCCCACTCCCAGCTGCTTGCTGCTGTGTCCTTCCCAGCTGCCTCTCCAGTGTGCAGATTCAACTGTACATGTGGCTACTATCTAAAAATGGATGGGTGTTGTTTTCGTTTTTTTCCTTTTCGGAAGGAAAGGAAATGATTTGGGTCATTATAAGCAAATGCACCGAGCCGAGAAGCAGTAAAATTGGAGCTGAGGGGAAGTTTCTGGGGAGGCAGGACTGTGAGGCAGGACAGAAACATATGATTAAGATGCAACATGGAAAGACACCTGGAGAGGCCTGGCCTTCTATATCCATGCAGTAACACAAAAGAAATCAGGAAAATCCTGATGCAAAGTATGACACTTTTCTTTCCATTACTGCAGATTCTTTTGACATCTTTATTCCATTTGCTGACTCAAATCAAAGTTGCGAAGGATTTAGATTGAGCATATATTCCTTGTAAGATGTTACCATATTTCAATAAGTGCAAATAAGCTTCTTCTCTCTCTTGTTCCTAGCCCATTCAAAAGCCCCACAGGCTAAACATTTAAGATACAGCAGCCTGGACCCCTTCAGCTGAAAGTGGTCTGATTCATCTCCTGTACTTAACGCACAGCACTACCTCAGGCTTCCACCACTACAAGAAACAGCTTTTAAAAATAAAATAACCTATATTCTGGGGAAAAGTAAGATTCAATATAGAGGTTTTCTCCAGCTAGAACCTACATTTGAAAGATTTTATCCTCTTCCTTCAAGCACGCTCTGTTACAGAAATCCCAGGACAGAGGAGCGCCGCTGTGGGAGTCGGGATGGTGGGAAGGGCCCGTTCGCTTCCGAGAGTGCACAGTCACGCACACGTCCAGGGGTGCATGTGCAGGACATATTTCAGACAGTTGCTAATGCTGGTGTGACTCGAACAGCATTTTAAACGGCAGTTTCTCCCTTTCCTCACCACAGACGCCTCCAAATAACTTACAGTGACAAAGTTTCTAACCATTTCCCTGAATAGGTGACCTTTATCATCCTTAAAAATCCCCTCGTCTATGCCATCCCCCTTTGCCACTGGCACGGATGCCAGCCACCCTCCCGCTCCCACACCGCTGTGCTGGACTCCCCCTGTTCAGCAAGGATGCTTTCATTCTGTCCAGGGGGTCTCACTGGCCAAAGCTGAACCTCTTGGTGACAGACGCTTGCCCAGGGTTTTCTGGAGACCTCTGGAACCACCGCAAAGCCTGCCACCGAGCTGCCACGTCCCGCGGAGTGTGGAGGGAGCCTCCAGCTCGTGTCGGGCGAGCGCTGGTGTGTCTTCAGGAAGCAGAGGGCAGATAGCGAGCGCGAGAGCGTAGGACGTGTGAGCCACGGCAGAAGGTTAGCGACGAATACCAAAGAATCCCAAAATTACGAGTTGCAACCCACAAGCGGTTCGAAGGGAGTTTCCATTTGGGGCTGTGACTCAGCAAAGCTACTGTCACAGGCAGTAGCGTATCTGTCTCAAGTCACCACTAAAACCATCTGTGACAATCGGCCTCTTCTCAGAGGAGCCATTCCCTTGCCCCCCCTTGGTTTTTCATAACTACCATTTTGCTCTCACGTAAAATGTTGACAAGGCAAGAAACCATCAAACTCTAGGCTCTGTCAGGCTTGGCCTCAAAGTTAGAGCACAAAACCCATGGTACAACACCTCAGCTCCTTCTGGAGCTGCGCTCACGACTTGTTGAGGAAAAGTCTGTTCAGGAGCAACCTGGCCTGGAAACTGGCTGCGAGGTGGGTTAGCTCGGCGTGCCGGAGCCGTGCGAGGTTCACCATGAGATGGCAGCCTTCCCCACCGCCGCTGCGCGCCCTGCACGCCGGGGAGGTGATGTGCCAACCCCAGCTTCAGCACAGAGCAGTTCTGTCTTCCCGGCAGAGATGGGCTGCCAAGATTTTTAACAAAGGGCTCCCTCAAAAAAAAAAAAAAAAAAAAAAAAAAAAAAAATCAGCCTTGCTTTGCAATACATACAGCGATCCTTCGGTGAAATCCTTTTCGTTCTTTCAAATACAACCCAAATCCAGTAATTACACATTTTCAGTGCATGTTCTCCCCACACAAATCAACCAGCTGCAGATGGTCCCCACAGCTGAACTCGGCAGTCCTTGGCTCCACCGAGCTTGGGCTCAGCGTGGCACATCTCTGTCTCCCTGGTACTGCTTTGCACTTGGTAAAGGCCCCCAGATGCTGCCAGCCAGATCACAGCTAGAAGGGCTCCTTCATGGCTTGAGGGGCAGCAGGAGGTGGGGTGGACAAGCACTATCCCAGTCAGATATTCCCATGTCTCCAGCGCCTTCTGGAAGCACATGCAACATGATGTCAGTAGAAAGTGCTGGCACGAAGGAGTAGGACTGGAGGGCTATTGGCCCCAAGGCAACCCAATTCTGGGAAACTCAGCTTCTTTTGAGGAGCCTGTCAGGACTCACACTGTGGAGCAACTTGTGCCATCCCTTTCTTAATGGACACAAAGAGACCAGCAGAGATCTACCTCATGCTGGTCACGCCTGCATGTTATATCACAGGGAGGATCCAGACCGATTTGGAAACATCAGAAGATCTTCCTACTCTCCTGGTAGTTGTGCAAGTCAGAGGTGACCTAGGCTACACAGACACCACAAACCTACAAGGAAATAATGAAAAGAAGTCAGCCACAGAGCAGGGTTGTCCCTTACCTTAAATAGGTAGAATCACTCCACATGTAGGATTGTGTCAATTTAAGCTTCTTTCAGTGAATTTTGATTTGAAGGTGCACTAATGTGAATGTGGAGAATCAGCATTGTCTTGGATGAGTCAGAGAAACCCTCATGTTTCAGATGCTGACTTTGGTCCCACCACTGTGAATCTGGGCTTTCACACTTCTGCAGCAGTAGTGTGATTTCAGTGGGATAATTGTGCAACCATGATCAAAATCTGCCCTGCTCACCCCAGGGTGTTGTGCTGGTGTTACTGACAGCAGCATTTGACCTCTTGCAACTTCACCCTCACTGGGTTTACACGTGAACAGAGGTTGGCTGCTGAGCGTTCTGCTGACAACAAGAGGTGACAGAAGGATAAACGAGCAGGACTTGCCTTCAATATCAGCTTCACTTATGCCGCTGTACAGCTGTGTCAGCAGGGGTGCACGTGTGGCACAGCCTGCTCCCCTCTCCAGGATCTCCAACCTTCATTTTGAGAGCTAGATCAAAAGCAACTTCATTGCTTTCAACAAAGTGATTCCCAACCGGCCCTCTCATAAAGAGGGGCTGACTCCGTCCCTCTGTTTTTTCATTAATGCCACACTTGATGTTTTTCTAATTGTGTTAGTGAGTCCCACTATGCCTTTCACAGCTTTGTTCAGGTTAGAAATACAGTGGGTGACTTTAAAATCACAGGCAGCAGCCAAGCTTGTACACTAAAAACATTCAAGTATAGATGACTTTTCACCTTTACTTGCCAGAGGCCAAATTCTTTCAAACAATGATAAACCTTATTTAACCAGGAAGTCTTCAAAATTCTGGAGTGGGCCTAAAGGTCATGAGGTCTGAGATGACCTTGAAAAGTGACTTTTATCTCGGTGGACATCCTGGTGACTCAAGGCTTAAACAAATACATTCCGATATCTAATTCTCCCAAGAGCAGGTCTCTGGTGCCAAAGGTTATATACTTAGTGAAGTATTCTGTGCAGACATGCAGTGCTGGGAGCCATTGTATGTATTTCCTCATAATTAACAGGGATTACTCCCAATTAATATATATAGGTCTTTAGGAGGAGGAGGAGGAGGATTTGGAACATCAAGAATATGCAGGCTTCCTGCAAAACACATGGTGCTTGATATGATGGTCAGAAGATGCGAAACCAGAGGCAGAAGGATGATCACACGTTTTAGGTACAAGCATAGAGATTTTATTACTTTGGAGGAAAGCAAGCAAATAACATGGATGCAACTGCACCGAGGGCACTTATGCACAGAGCAGAAGCTGGCAGGCTGCGCGTGAAGCTGCAGCCACTCCTGCTCATGCTCATGAAAATAACACATGGGACGAGCAAACAAGGTGGTAGAGGCAGAAGACAAATGAGGGAGCGGAGTGAGAAGAGGCCTGCGCTAGAGCTGGAGCTCCGAAACCACCTAAAAGATGTGGAAAAGAGAGAAGTGGCAGCAGAGTTAGGAGGCTGCAAGCTTCCAGCGTCTCAAGGCTCTGCATGAGTAACAGGCTGAGCACGCAGGGCTGGGTGGAGAGCCACGGGGCCGTCACCCAGGCAGGGCAGCCCCGCTGCAGTCCCATTCATCCGGGGGCACTTACTCCAAGAATTAATTGCAACAAGAACCACAAAGGTACAAAGGTGCTTTCGAGGTGCCTGAGTATTGCTGGTCAATCCAGAAAGACTCTGTCTGACCGTAGGTACTCTGGCATTCAGAAATGTCTACCCCTCTCTGATTTTAAAAAGTGGCTTCCCTTTGCTTTCAACTGGAGCATCATGCTCCATTTGTTTTGACATTGCTGTCTGAAACTGTGATTACATAAACCTGAATCTTCTATATTCCTTGGCCTGTGTTGATCCTGGCCAGATGTGAGGCTCCTGCGGTGCACCCAGCAGCTACTGTGTGTCATATGCATGGGTGGTGGGTATCTGTAAAACCCCTGTGATTCCACACCAGCACGGTGTATAAATATGTGCAGGTAACAAGCTGATATGCTAAATTCAGGACTCCTTCTCTACAACAATCTTCCTTGCTTTCCTGCTCTTCCTTGCATGCTTTCTCTCCTTTAGTTCAGGTCTCTTTGCCTCTAATTCTGGTTTTAACATTGTTATATGTAGACATGTATGTGAGTCATACGTGTGAACCCTGGCATTTCTACTCCCTAATAATATGCCACTTTTATCACAGCCAGGGGAGGAATTTAGAAGGTGCTTAATCCTTCCTGTGTATGTTGCAAACCAAAGGACGTATACCAGGAACCACAGGCTAGTCTTCAAAGGCCTAATCATTGCTACAGAAAGCAATGGAAAGACTTGCCTTGAGACAGCTGTTCTGCTTCTGTAGATCAGCCCCACATAATGAGTTCAGTGCAGAGTGTGCCTGTGAAGTGAGTGGGGGGAAAGGGCAACTGCCAGCAAGTTGCACAGGGAACCATCTTATCACACAAATAGGATATGCCACATAGAAACCTGGGTCTTAAATCCTGTCTCTGTCAGGAACTTGAGTGCTTTATTCTTGTCTGAAAAGGGATGTTTCCTTCCACTTAGAAACCACAGCTCTAAATCTTTTTCTTGGAGTTGGTCATTTAAGCCCTTTGAAACCTCCCCCAAAGAACATCTGACAAAGAAGATGGGGTTTACACCCACATCATCCTCCTGTCCACTAGCTCAACATTTAGAGCAAAACTAAATCCCTCTATTTCCCTCAGGAAGTGGAGGGAACTGCCCAGACCAACCCTGTCTGCTGTGGGACTGTGTAGACGGGGAGAGCCAGCACTCACTAACCTGCCAACACCACTCGTCGTGCTGAGCCCAGACCCCTTCAGAAAACCCTGCTAATCCCACTGACAGGATGAACTGGAGGTCAGGCAGCAGAGGGCTGAAGAGGATGAGCAAGGCAGGTCCTAAGGCGATACCACTGCAGCCAAGACGGAGCCCTTTCTGAGTGTATGCAGGCAGAGGTCTGCTGGGGATAGGATGGTCCCACTCGATTAAATAATGGCTGAAATCAGAGACCAAATCCAAACTGCCCGTTACAGCCTGCTTCAGTGCCCACCTTCTTCGTTTCTGCTCTTTTTCCTTACCACACCATTAGTCTTCACTTCAGGAGGCAGCTCCTTTTGTTCTGTGCAGTCTCAGACTCAGACACGGGTGGCTCTGCCCCACCTCCTGCAGCTCCACGTCATGTCCCTTCCCTCGCGTCCCTTCTCCAAGGCCTCTTGCTCCTCTCTCTGAACAAGGTGATCGTGAAAGGCTGAAGTGCTCCCGCGTACAGGAGCAGACTCTGAGGCATCTGGGGAGCTTTACCGTTGAGCACGAAGGTCTCTAGGGATGGCGGGTGCCGCCAGGGTTCAGTGGCAGCACATCTGGGCATTTGAGAGCCATAGTTTTGCATGCAGCATCTAAACCATCCTGCGGTCCCAGCCACAGACCTTAAAGCCTGACTCCTCAGACAGCAGAAACCTGGCCCATAGGGATATTGGCTGCCTCCGTCACCTGTACGTTTCCAGGAGAATTGGGTGCTTTGCTTGTCCTCTGAAAAACAGGGACGCCTGCAGTAAAGATTTCTCAACAAAGTACTGCCACGGAACTGGTGAAACAAAACCTGTCTATATTAGTCTGTATATCACCAGACAATACCACCCTGATACAGATTGATAGCCATATTCAAGGCATGCAAACAGCAAAGTGTTACTCATCTAGAAAAAGGGTATCAGTCTGGTTGCAAGGCTGGGCTAGTTATTTTTTTTGCTATACATCAGCAGTTTACATAGCAAAAGCTTCAGTTCGTTTAACAGCAGAGCTCGTTCAGAACAGGCCGGTGTAAGATATGGCATTTGTAGGGCAATCAGCTTACCTTGTAATTCTGTATCACTCGTGTGTCACACCAAATTTATACCTGTAAACTTCCCCTCTAAATTCTCCTGGCATTTCTATTAATTTTATACCCTATCAGTTCACTGATGTGTTTACATATCCTTTCCACATTTAGATTGGTTTTTGACTCCAAAGAATCACTGAGTCAAAAAGTTCTCTGCATGATGGCTAATCAAAGACTAAGCAGGCTTTGCACTTGGTAGAAAATTGCAATAATTCACTTTCAACTGAGGATTGCTTTCCTTTGGGCACAGAGGCACACAGACACATCCTAATATTAGCTGTGTCAGATAAATCCGGGAGTATCTAGGCTAAGCAATATAAATAAGATGATGTAGGTAGGTTAACTTTCTGTGGTAAGGTCCAGAGCTAAACAATTGTTTTCAATATTCATTATATTCAGCCATAAATCCCACTGTTGGCTTTATTTGTGTGCATCGGGTTTTCAAGATTTCTGAAGCTACAGGAAGTAAATAGAAAACTTGGTGGTGTCAAATGGCAGGTGGAGCCTCCATCTCCCAATGCCTTTATCTAACATGCGGTTGGTGCTCCTGCAGAAGTACCCAGGGCACCAGGCATGCCGGATGGGAGAGGGGCTGGCGTGTTCATCTGAGCCCTGCTCCGGCAGGATGGAAGGACATGGTCAGAGAGCTTGTAGGGACACAGAGGTTTGCAAGCTCTCCTGGGTTTGCTGCGACAAACCCAGCCCGTGGGAGATGCTCCTATCTGTATTTACATTGTTTTGAAGAGGACAGCTGGGATTCAGATGACACTGAGAAATCATCTTTTGAAGGGTTGATACGTATTTACACTCCTCTCCTCAAGGTAACACCAATAAAAATAATAACAAATAGTAATGAAACATGACCATTCTTTGGGGAAGGAAGTGTATTGGCCAAGACACTGAAGAGATTTATTGCCAGAATAAAAATTATAATAAATAGTTTTGAAAACAACTCCGAGGTAAAACATTTCCTTCTCATCATGAAAGTTTACCAGTGTGCTTAGGAAGGATGCATATACATAAAGATTTTTCACTTCTGACATTCTAACGGTTCTCTACTAAAGGGCACCACAATTCTTCACTCGTTTATATCCTCGTACCGTCCTGGCTACACCAACTCTACAATATGTGTTTGCATTCTTGTATGAGTAAGTGGTGGTGGAAGTCTGGCTGGAAAAAATAATTACTAAAGTTGCCCAGTCTTTCTCATCAAGACTTTTTAAATTTTTTTTTTCCCCCTATAAATTAATTTCAGCTTTAGTGCTGGACTTACAAACATCCAGTCTCTGCCTCAAACTGACTGAAACCTCGTCTAGAGAGTGAATCAGCCTATGATTCATATTGGAGCTAGGAGAAGAAAGGCAGAGTCTGCTCAGTGCCATCCCCTCAGAAACCCTTCTGGCATATCCATATGGCTATTCCATTTGCTGGATTGCCCCAAAAAGAAATGTCACTTAATTCTGGCAATATTCGAGAAATGGATGCTTATCACAAGGAACTGGCTAGATATCAGCTCATTTGGTACAACCAGGCAAACTAATCCACTATGAGTTGGCTATAGTGTCTGTTTGGGAGTATCCTGGTTGGACTCAATCATCTTAAAGATCTTTTCCAACCTAGGTGATTCTATGATTCTATGACCTACAGGGAAATACTCTGTTTCTCCCCTGAAACACTGTGTTAGCTTTGAAATTAAATTGTTCTGAATGAATGTGCTCCACTGATTGCTATGGCACAGATATTGTATGCCATAAATTCTGCCCTCTTACTTACCACAGGCAGATTGTCCTTTGGTGACAGTAATGCAAACCTGGGCTGAAGATGGGGAACATCTTTCCGTGGCCAGTAAGACCCTCTCTGTGTGCAGCCTCTTGTGGAGCCTTGGAGATCACAGATTTCCAATGAGTTCTTGTGATTATTAAATGTTCTTACACAAGTGAAAGACAAACAGATGACTCACAGAACGAAGAGAAATTCAGATTATTTTCCCCATGGAAAACTCCATGTTTGTTTTGTCTCTAATCAGAATGAAAGTTAATGTGTTAGCATTATCTGAGGAATCTCAAGTTCCCTCAAAACTGTTTCTCAAATGTAAAACAAAAGTGTTTCAATTCTATAAACTAAAAGAAAGAGTTTGGCTATTTCCAAATTGAAATATTTCATTCTATATGTCAATGCATTTCACTGATGGTCCATTCAACTTAAGTTACGCTCAATGCCTTGGCAAGGTCTTGGTACTCCACTGCCTTTTGTTCTTCTTTTTCCCCAATGGATAGAATTTCCTAGACAAACTATACTTCCTATAATGTGTCTGCAAGGGCTCCCTTGATACCAGCTACAGGTCTCAGAATGCACATGTAGTTTAATGGAACATCTCTAAAAAAAAAAAACAAAAACAAAAACAAAAACAAACCCCCCCCCAAAAACAAGCAAACAAACAAACAAACAAAAAACCCCAGAGGTTGATTTTCCAGCAGGATGCATACAGAAAAAGAAAAGAGACATGGAAAATTTTTGATACTGCAATTTCAGTGGAAGTTTTCCAGGTGAGCAAGGGCAAACCCAGCTATTTGTAATATTGAGAGTAGGCTGAAAAGCTAAGAAAATAGACCTGGACTGTCACATGCCCTGCCCCTTCCACCCACCGTGGCTTCATCCTCATTCTTATCTGTGGCAGTATTTGCCAGCCCTAGACTCTCCTAAGAGGAAAGCAGGCAGGTGTCTAAATTAGAGGGGAAAAGGAGGAGGAGGAGAGGAATTAACTTCCTGTAGGCTTCCGTTTCCATAGTTCTGCTTCTATGCAGACAGAGACAGAAATCCAAGTACATGAGCTAGGAGTAACTGAAGAAAATAAAGAAAAGATTGCTCTGAGCTCTTCCTTTAATCTATTCTCTCAGACAAAGGTTAAATTACCATTTGAATGCCACTGTAGAAGAGCTCATAATGTTGCTTTTATGTTCGAAGGATCCTCTCTCTTGATAATACAGTCTTTTCAACTCCAATTAAGGAAAGCTGTGGTTCCAATCATCTCTATGTTGAAGATCCCTGTTTTTGCCATCCAAGAGCTGGTTGCCCTGTTGTTCCCTCATCGATTGCCTGCAGTGCTTCAGGTGGTGCTTCAGAAACAGCTGACCGTGAGGATATGCTCCTGTAGTTAGAGAGAATGGAGCTATACTTTGAGGTCTTTATGAAATTATGCCAAGTGGCTTGTGATTTCCAACTCTGGACCCCAGGGAGAAATCTGAACCCCTGGCCGAGAGCTGAACGAAAACCATGGTACTGTATTACTATCCAAGAAAGCATTTTTGGACTACATTTGAAAATACACTCTCCCTCCTGATTAGAATGCTGTGTTTTCGTTGCCATTTAGAATGGATTTAGCTATCTACGGAGGTTATCCTGCAGACTTTCCAGGCTTTCCCATTGTAAGTTATGTGTATACTAAGGAGGAAATCAAAACAAATGCATATTTGTCTTCAGCACTGACAATGGTGTCAAGTGGAAGACAAACACAGCCAAAGCAGCAAAAGGAATAACAAAACTACTTACAAAGCACTGAGCCAGTATATACAATTTTTAAAAGGGCTGCTAATTGTTCAGCACAAAAAGCCCCAGCGCTGCAGGTTGCAGCAGGAAAGCATTTGCCAAGTGGTGTATCGGGGTCCAAGAGTGGACAAGGCATAGTCCACCCTAGCATCAGTGTTTGCTCCTGACTTTCTCCATGCTCACAAGCCACTGCTGACGGTCCTCTGGCTCAGAGGACCTGCTGCAGCTGTATCACCTCCTTCTGCAGCTGGTCCTACACTGCGTTGGACAAGCAGGTGAGAATGTGTCCAACTGACCAGGGTCCCAGCAGAGGAAGAAGTCCACCTCCATTTCTCCTGAATGCCCTAGTCAGCTTCTGAGAGGTCTCTCTATTCGTGAGTATCGGATAGGCTGAGCATATCTGGGAGGACATTTGTGGCATCTCTGAGTCAGGCCTGTGTTCCTCTGGTGCAGAAACCCACCCCTAAAGGGAACCTGCATCCAGAGGCAGCTACCTCCCAAACCAGCAAGGCAGAATTTCATTTAGGCCCTCGCATATATTCCTTCCATGAAGGTCATCTTCACTGCTGGCTCAGGGTATTTACATACTCCATATTCCCACTTATGAAACCTTTACGAAGATAAGAGCAACCAAGAAGGAGAATAGGGACAGATTTTCTGGACATGACGCTGGAGAAAGTAACAGATCTTCACACGCATGCCAGGTGCTGATGGCGTGACCCCTTTTCCAGTGATCAGGCCTCCTCAGAGAGGTCAGGGTGGAGCTGTGTTCTGATATTCTACATTAATTAATGGCTGGAGTTGATGTGACTTGTGGAAAAGAAGCAGGGGCCTGAATCTACTTATAGCCTCTGTTCAGCTCTGTGTCCACCCTCTGTAATTTGGGAAGCTCCTCCTGTGAACACTACCACACTTATCTCGAAGTCCTGAGTAGCTCCACACCTACGCACTGCACAGACCAGGAGAAGAAGACTGGAGGGGCTGCCGATTACACAAGACGTCTGTCTAGCCCTTCTATGAATCCCACAAAGCTCTTGGATTTTGGCATGTGTGGCAATAAATTTTGCAAGACGGTTCCGTGAAAGGTCAAAGACCTCTGTCCTGCAACTCAAGTATGTGAGCCTATGCCACCTCATAAACGCTGGAATTATTGTATTGCAGTAGCATTGCAAACACTATGGCTGTGCACACACGAGGAGGAACTGTAGCGTTCTATTTTATGTCTCAGCTCCACCTTTGGTAGCATTGCTGGGAACCATCAGAACGGCAGCAGGGAGCCCCCCTCCTGTGTGGTAAGCATGCAACTAACTGGAGGCAAACCCCAGAAAGGCCCAGCCTAAAGCAAAGCTCCTACGGGAGCATCTCAATGCCTCACTCAGCCTAAACCCAACTAACAGCCAAGAGCTAGAGGCTCCTCTGCGTTTTCCCCAGGGTTGCTGATCCAGTGAGGCACACTCTGGATATCCTCCCCGCAGGCTGACCAGGTTGGGGTCTGTGCGAGATTCAGCCACTGAAGGAAGAGTATCACTTACCTTATCCCTTTCTCACGGGCTTTAGTTAACTGGCGAGAAATCTCACCCTGATTGTAGTCAAGCAAAATAAACTGAACCCTTGATTCCCCATTTTCAAAGAAAGGCTTAAACCACCAGGTTACAGGACTGCTTTGAGCATGCAAAGTGTGAAGGAATGGATGACTGACGTGAGCAGCAAGAATCTCCAGCCTCACATTTAATATTTTATCTGGAAAATTAGAAATTTTTTGAAACTTGTGTGGTGCATGGACTTGAACATGGCTCTTCCACATCTAGTACGATGCTTCAGCCATTGATGGAAACAATTGCTGTCCTCTTTCTTTCCTGGTTTGTTTCAGCAATACAGGAAAGCATAGAAACCCTGGGCGGATTATGTCTTTAGGAGGTGGCTCACAGGGCTAACCTAGACATCAGGCATTACAGAATTTAGCATGGCAGCACCCCACTTGACCTTTGTGTCTGGGTCCCCACCACGTGCATGTGAATCTCTGTTATCTGGCAGTTCAGAGGAAAGGAAAGAAGTTCCTTCCAACCTGGCAGCTTGCTTTTCTGAAGACATTATAGGATACTCTGAGCAAGAATTTTAAACATATTATTACAGAAATGGTCAAAAAGCGAAGTTCTTCTTAGGTTTGCACTGCAGTAAAGTACAACAGTGGTTAGCCATGTAGCAAAATCGGCATCACACTTTAGCTCTAAGCTCTCAGACTGATACAAATAGCTACAGACCCTTTAATTGTTTTCAGACCCTTTAATTTATTCTTTGGTTTTCGTGCTAAACTAATCTATGCATCTGTCAACTCACAACACAAAACTCACAGGACTTTATGGCCAATTAAACTCTTCTGGCAGAGGAAGAGCTCCTAGAATTGGAGCAAATTGTACTAAAAGCTATTATAAAGCCTTTCCACATTGTCACAATGGGGAAAAAAAAACCTTCAGCTTGCATCTGGATCGAGCCTCTTGCAAAAAACTCATTGTATCCAGCCAAAGATCTTATGTATCTTAATGGTGTCTTTGCTTTTGATGATGGGTTGAGGAAGGAAACCAAGTAGTTCTGGGTATCAGTGGTGCTCCATATTCCACAGATCTGTGTTTTGTGGTTTATGGTGATCTCCAGCTAAGGCTATCGCTGTGGCTGGGGCACACATACGGTCTCTCTTCTTTTGCTGACAACATACGAATTCACTTGCCAGGATTCCTCTACTTGGGACATTTGTAGGAGGTATCTGTGGAGTTTTGCACCTCCACCTGGGTACTTATGTTCTTGAAACAGCGATGTAATCTCTCTTACATTTGTCTTCCTTTGTTATCTAGGGTTCAACTTGGCCAAGAATAGAAAAGTGATTAGTGAGGGAAGATCAGACAGACTGATCACACCAAGTGATCCCATCATTCTAATTTCTCTAGGAAACCAGTCTAAAAAATGAACAGTTATCTAGAAACCAATAGTGTTCTAGTGTGACTTCACAGACTGCATCTTTCCCAACAACTTTCAAAATTTTTCTGGAAATACATTTGAAGAAATACATGGTGTTAGATATTTGACTCTTAGGAGTCACACTTGCCTGGACAGAGGTAACGTGATCCACCCAGGATCACAAAGAACATTTTCTTTTCACAATATGTTAGCAGCAAATGGGGTTTTTCCCTTTTTTTTTTTTTTTTTTTGTTTTTTTTTTTTTTTTTTTTTTCCTAGAACAATGAACAGGAGTTATCTCTTACATTCAAGTGAACATGGCCCCACAACATTTCCTGCATTAATTCCCTGTGGAGAAGGCAGGATGTTTAGGAATCGTGATGCTGAGGACAAAGGTTGGTCAAAATACTGTACCAGCCCACTGCAGGAGTGGAATAATGGCTTCAGTGGTATTTTCCATCAGAGAAAACCAAAAATAAATGTAGTTCAACTTTGTTCAGTGGTGAGCCAACAAGAATCACTTTTTCCTCTGACAGAAGCCTGTCTCAAGTCCAGGACATGTCCAGACAAGGGTGTATTTCTCACTTCCCTGATCTCCAATACGAGGCTAATAAATTTTCAAAAAATCAGTGCCACAGTCGGTTAACATACATATTGCTCAGTGACAACGCAGACTGTTTGATCTTTGCTCTAAGGGTAAAGCACCATTTCAGGGTTGCTTGGCAGCTCTGTTTTCCTTCCCTTAGAAAAAGAGATGGATTCATTTAGAATCGCGGGCCAGGGAGAAGGGAGCTCAGGTGTGGCAGAACTGGCAGGTGGCTAGAGCTGACTTGACAGCAATTAAATGTACAAATCTTTGATTAGGCTCACGGGAATGGAATCATTAGCTACAGCGAATGGACCAGCTTGCTTTCCACTGCCTCATTAGACATAATACCGATATCACTTTAAAAAGCCTGGAAAAAAAAGCCCTCCCACACAGAATTAGGAAAGTTGAGTTTCAGGGGAAAAAAATAAGCTAGTGTAAGCATTATCTAGCCGAACAAACAGAGCCTGGCTTTTCTGCATGGTCACTGACCAAAAAAGCCTCATGTTTGCTGTGCTGTGAGATAGCCCCGTGCCCAGCACTGCAAGCAGCACATTCACAGAGATCAACAAGTTGCTTTTGGCCACCAAAATTTAGTAACGGCCTCATCAGGCAGTGTCCTGCTGTGCTCCAGTTCCGAATATCAGTGCCTTTAACAACATCCTACCCTGCAAGTGAAGACCTTCGGTCAGTCACACAGTGGAATTATCAGGCTGGATATAAGTTGCACATAAATCTCCGGACTAGCAGGCTTAGCCCAGGGAAAGATTTGGCTTGGGCTTTATTTATCTTCCTGTAACATGACTGGTTGAAGAAGGGCTGCAATAACAACATTCGGCTGTAAATTAATGTCCTTCCACCCTGACTCTACCCTTGCTATTTCACGGAAAGTTCATAATGAAATAATTTGTACCCATTCGCCCTTTCTCTTCCACTCCTCCTCCAGTTCTCTCTATCCCGCCGACATAATTTCTCAGGCCTGCTAAACCAAAGAGTCCTCTGAACAAAGAAAGTCAGAAGCAGCGCTTTCCCCCAGGGCCCTCAAGTAGGGGTTCAGGCCAACAAGTTGACCACACAAAAGCAGTTCAGGACATAGCAAGGGCAGTGGCTTCTTGCCTTTCACGTTGCTCAAGCAATAGGCAGCACAGATGAACTGGGGGAAGAGGGAAATCATGTCTGCAAGTCAGTGACAACACTTCTGGGCCAGGGCTTCGCCCTCTACAACAAGAGCAAGATCAGGAAAAAGGATGCCACGCTTCCTTGGGATTAATGTTGTCCTCTTGTAACCCGGGGCACTGAACTATTGTGCACTCATTACACCATCCCTCGCTTAATTGTGAGGTCTATGTTCAGGCACCTCTGGATCCCACGGGTCTGTTCCCCTGTCCCAGTGGTCAGACAGTATTTCAGTTTCCATGACTTTCCCCCTTCCAAAGCTTCACAAGGACAGGACAACATAAAAGATCTCTGTGCCACAGTTGATTTATATAAGGCACTGGGTGGAAAATTTCAGTTTTCACACTGGCATAGTTTGAAAATAATTATGCAGCCTCACTGCAATAATAACCATGTAGTCCACCTTCTTTAGGTACATTTGTTCTTCACAGGCCTTCTGAGATATAAGAGCTACGTATGGAACAGGAACTGAATGGAAAGGGATGTTTCCTCTGAAGAAGGAGGTTCATATAGTCAAAGAAGTCTAAAACATGTGGCATAAATCATCTGCTGGAGTTACCAGTAGAGAGATGGGTAACTCCAGTGAAATAGAACATCCAGAAGAATCTCAGTGTCTCAGCAACTGCCAAGGCCAGCTGAAACACAGCCCGTGTTAGCCAACTAGCTCACACTTAAGCTGAAAGTCTCCCATAGGGATGGCCTTTCCCAAGACCATGCAAGCAGAGGACTGACTGGATCTTGCTGGTCTGAGATGGCATCTAAGCAGCTCAGAGATTCAACAAATACAGAGCAATCTCATCAGCCATGCAGCACTGTTTTTCTTTCCAAAATGGTGATGTTAGAAATACAAGGCGGGATTTGGTCAATAATATCCCTGGAGCGTCTTTGTTTTATTTCAATGAGCAGCAAACTTCCATGTTGAAACAAAATATGCTGTGAAAAAAAAAAAAAAGAAGCGGTCTTTGGGGGAGGGTAAATCCCAGGAAAGAGGGAATGTAGAAGAATAAGGATAAATTTAAGGGGAAGGAGAAAATCAGAAAAAGCTGCTAAACAACTTCTAAATTATTCTACTCTAGAAAACACAAGCTGCAGTGCTTTTGCTCTTTCAGTGTCTGCCTCCTCTGCATTTTAAAGCCAGCTGAGTGTCTAGCCTGACAGGCATTTTTATAAGTCTTCCTTGATTCTTACCTGCTTATGTATGCACCTAATTTCCTTTGCAGACCTGGCCTTGAGTGATTTCACTCTAGAATCAGACCTCTGAGGATCCTGCGTTGCATTGCAGGTCACTCTGCACAGGAATTAAAGCCTCACCAAGCTCTGACAGATGCTGAGGAGAAGGCCAGCCCAAGTTTCTCCCAGTTCTCCTCCATGCCCCTCTCTCGGTGCTTGCTCCTCTTCAGAGCAGGCAGCAGCAGGAGGCTGACTCCACTTCAGCAGTCGCAGCTCATCGCCCGAATTCTTAACTGGAGCTGCTGAGGCAGAGGCACAGGCCCTCTTCTGCTGACTCTGCTGTGGGGATGGGACGGTAACCTCCAGCCAAGGAACGGAAAAGACATTGGTGGGCTG
Source organism: Tyto alba (assembly GCF_018691265.1). Lineage (NCBI taxonomy): Eukaryota > Metazoa > Chordata > Aves > Strigiformes > Tytonidae > Tyto > Tyto alba. The sequence goes on from NW_024881321.1 coordinate 727,575, forward strand.
CAGTAGCTGAAAGAGCCACAGAGAGTTTCTCTGGAGGTCATTTGTCAGAGTGGTAAGTGATTTAAAAGCCTTGGAAAAGTTCACCCTCAGTGACTTAATATGGCTTTTCCATCTCTAACTTCTGTGGCTCTGAAGAAAGTGCTAACAGTGTAAACAGCGCGGCAGAAACCATTTCCAGTCTTTTTTTTTTTTTTGCTTCCCATTCACAGCAAATATTTTGGTAAAATGACCCATTAAAACAGAAGATTAAGCAATATCCAGAGCTGTAACTGCAAAACTTGCAGTCCTCTACCATCCTGCTGCCCAGCCAAAAGCTGTGGCACAGCCAGGATGGAAACAGGAGGAAAACGTATTTTTCACCATGTGTTTTGACTCTGCCCTGGGGCTTAGATGACCTGTTGGTAAAAATTCCTGTGTCCTGTCTCCACAACAGACATATCAGTTGTAAATTTTCTGTCCAGTTTTGCCATTGTGAGTAGGGCCCTGGTGGGAATTAATGGCACTGTATTATTGTTGTTGTTGGCGGATAGCCTCCAAAAAAAAAAAAAAAAAAAAAAGAAGCAGCTTCCCCCCCACCCGGGGGGGAGCGCTGGCGTCGGAAATATTTCTATTTGGGGGTAGTTCTGTGTTTTGAGACGCAGTCAGAGGGACGAGGGTGTCAGGCTCTCCGGTGGGTACCCCACACCGGTGCAGGCAGGGGCTCCTGAGCGTCCCACCGCCAACTCACCGCTTGGCTGCTCAGCATCCCGTCACACGCGACGGGAGCCGGGCCGCGGAGCGGGGCAGCGAGGCAATTTGTAGCCATGTTACATTTCCGACTTCAAAACTCTGTTTTTACAACTATTGGCCTTGCCTGCCCCAGGAGCTCTGGCCTCCTCAGCGGGGCTGCGTTGTTTCATTTCTGTCAGCAGTGGGTCTTTTCTCTTTGCTCCTGCAGGAAGGCTTTTGTTTCATGTCTTTCCTCCCCTGCCGCACGCTGTGCCAGCCAGGCAGCCTGCCGCGTGCTCGAAATCCTCCTTTCCCCTCCTCTCCCCCGCGCCGCCGCAGCCTCCCGCCCTGCTCGCCCTGCAAACACTCATTAGGTGCTTTGGGCGCAGATGCTCGGGGTCCGCTGCCGCGTTTGACCGCAGCCCGTTGTGTGATAAGAGGGTGGACACCTGGACGGAGGCCAGTCCAAGCATTACAGCCCTCTCTCTTACACTGTTTACTTTTGTGACAGTTTCTCCTCTCGATTCTCATGTCTGCAGTGTTGATCTAGGAGGGTGGCCATCTGGATTCCTGCCTCCACCACTAGCCTCAGCTCGGTATCCACCTCCTCACTTCTCCCCCAACCGATTTTAACAAAGCTGCCTCCGCTGCTACCCATGGCGGGGCTCACCGTGGCCAGGGGGACCCAGGTTTCATTTGTCACCCTTGGTTTTTGCCCCCTCCGGGTTAAGCTGGCCGCAGGCTCTGTGCCACCGTGGCAGATAGAGCCAAATCAAGATGAACCTTCCGCTGATAACGAACTGAGACTCATCGAATCCTCGGTCCAAAAGGAGGCACAGCCCATGGGAAGGGATGGGAAGGGAACGCACAGGCCCATTTTATTAATAAGATTTACATCCGCCAGGAGACCCTGACTGGGGCTTTCCTGGGGCTTTTCCCCTCAGAGTCCCTGCCTCCATCTTTCACAGGGTTTGAGCCGAGCACAAAAGTGTCTGACCTCATCTGGGACCCCAGGGTGTGGGGTATCTTCAGAAGTCGTCACAGCAAGTCAAAGAAGCAAAGAAAAGTCTGCATGACTTTTTTTTTTAATTCCAAAAATTTGTCTTAGGAGAAAGAAGCAGATTTTCAGCCTGCCAGCTCCAGCTATTCTCCTCAGTCCTTAGCTGGCCTCTCCACGTGTTTTGCTGCCAGGGTCCCGGGCTCCTGGGAAGCACTGGTGGTATGTCTGCAGCACGGCATGGATACGAGGCAGACATCCGTGCTGACTGGGACCGAGCGAGAGCTGGAACCCACGAAAGTATAGCTCTATCAGCGTGGCTCCCTGCCCAGCCTAATTAGACCTGCCAAGAAGGGCTAATTAGCTAGGCTCAGTGCCACGCTGATGTGACTGTATTGCTTTCAAGAACCAGCAAGTATCATGCGCAGCTCGCTCGAGCACAGAGATCCAATGTGAAGCCGAACAGACAGAGTATATATTCACAGGGCTTTGCTCTCCAGCGTGAGCACGCTGAAGCTGGAAGAGCCGATTGCAGGCACCAGTGCCCAGTTGGGTGGTAAGGAAGGTTTACAGCGGGGGCCTCGCAGAAAGAAGCTTCCCGACGCCCGCGGAGAATCGCGGAGCAGCAGATCTTCCCCCCGTGCTGGAGAGGAAAAGCAGAGCACGCAGGACGTGAGGCGCTTGCCGGAGCCCACGGAGGGAACCCGCGGCCTGGCTCGTCTCGCAGCTCCTTCCCTGCCCACAGAACCGCCTTCCCCTCCCCTGTGCCACAGCCTTGGCTGCTCCTGCAAGGCTCACAGGCGACGGCTCCCAAACGTGCCTTGGACCCTTCTCCGGCCTTCCCCAGGATCCTCGCCCTGCCCTGACCAACAGTCACGCCTTGTATTTTTCCCCTGACCTCCTGTGCCACGTAAAATGCCATCCGCAGCCTCACACATTTGGGGGGGACGCCGGCAGCCCGCGGAAGGGCACCGGTTCCACCGTGTCTGCGGTTCCCCACAGCCGTAGGAGGGCGGAGAAATTTGCTCTTAAAGTGCGTAAGAAGGTAGTGAATCATAGGAGCAGCGAGCTCTTGTTTACCAACATCTCGCTCCGTAAAGATTCCTTTAACACAGTAATTTGTGCGATAGCCAAAGTCTGGCTTCCAGTTGAGACAAGCTCAGCACTGTGCTCGACGGGGGGAAAGGTTCCTCTCTGCTGATGTAGTGGCGACACCGTCCACGGAGCATGGTGGCCCCTGCTCCTCCTGTGGACAGGATCCTGTGTCAGACACACACACACACACAGAGGCACTTTTTCTACCAGAGGAAGGGCTCCGAAATCTGTCTGTTTCCTTCCCACGCTTGGCTCGCAGTCTATCAGGGATAAAATAGATGAGAAGTTCATGGAGGTAGTAATATTCCTACCGTTGGACCATCGTGTAGAAGTACAAGAAGAGGAAAGCATGGATTACACACACGCAGAAATACCGTGGCGTGTATTACAGTGCTGCATCATGCACACAAGCATAGCAGCAACTCCTTCCCCTAACTGAAGGCTATGGTGTAATTAGCTTAATTACAGTGCCGCTGGCTGAATTCACTTGAGAAGGATGCCATTCTCTGTGCCCTACAGGGTAATGAATAATCCCAAATACTTCATCAGCTGAAAGTGAACTCTGGGACACATTGGGGCTGCAGCGCAGTCCCACTGCCAGGCCTTTGCTTAACAGTATTGTTCCTCAGCTGGCCAGAGGGTCCGGCTACGGTTGGTGCCACCAATATATTTACTCACTTTATCAATTGTGGGGAGAGCTTGTAGACACTTTCTTTCAGGGATGGAGCTGCATTTAATTTTACCACACCCACAAAAGCCACGGGCTGCGGGGACTTCTGCGCCAATAGATACTAATGTGAAAGTGTTAACTTCATAGCTGCTGATCCGGCCAGCTAAAACAACTCAGAACAATATACAGTTGTTTCCCACATACCCCCACACATCTGCACACCACGTAGCCTGCACCCCAAGTGCAGCCATCCTGCTTTTTGGGGGCCAGAGCCACACGCTCAGTAAGACAACACCCTCGACTGGGTGCAGAGCTAAAGCGGGGAGCAGGCCAGGGACACAGCCCCGGTGCTGGTGGCAGTGGGTGGCACCAGAAGGGTTGTGGCACCAGTGGCCTGAGCAGAGCAGCAGTGCTGAGCTGGCCCACGGCTGGTCTGTGCACGAGGAGCCCAGACCCGTAGCTGCTATGCTGCTGTAAAACAACAGCTATGCAGGGTGGCTTCAGCCATAATCCCATACTTCATCAATTTGGACCTTCATCAATTGCTAGTTTCCATCTTTAGCTCTGCTCCCTCATCACCTTCCGCCCCACACATGCACTGTTCTGTGAAACTTCACCTCACTTCCCAGAAAAAATTAATTCCCGAGGCTTTTTCCTAAAGAGCAGTAGGAATAATTAGCTTTTGAATTCAGCACAGCAAGCCTACAATTACAAAAAATGTTTTGGGTTGACAGGAAATGAAACTGTATTTTCTTGGTAAAACAATAATACCCCAAAATTCCACTTTGGATCTAGCAGTGTTTGGTTCGGCCTGAAACAAAACACTTCATTTTTGTGTTTAAACTTTTCACCCCTTTTTATTTATTGCAGGCAGGAAAACCTCAAAACAAAAACAAATGTTTCAAACTGAAAAGTTGAGCTGCTTCACTTTGAAATCATCACAATGCATTGACTGCAATTTCTCAGAATTGCCCTCTTTGTCTTTGGGTGAAACTGTTTGCTAGATTTCGGGTTTAATTCACAAAAAGTTTTGCACAACACAGAACAGCGTCGCAAGGATTCCACCCGGTCCCACTTACCTGTTGTTTGAAATCGTACACCTGAAACAGTTCGAAATAATGATGCTGCTCTGCCAACAGCATTCTTAATACCAGGCCCTTCAAAATCGTATCTTGCTCTGCCTAATATCTCATGCAGAGGATGACAGAGAGAAGGGGCGCTGCCTTTGGCTCGGTCCTCATGTGGCCCAAAGGCAGGACCGAAGAGCAGCCGTCAGCCCGCACCGCGTGCAGGCTGCGACCGGGCCCCGCGGCTGAGCAGCACGCTGCGCCGCTTCCCACGGGCATGTGGGGAGGGGGGGTCCCCTGAGCAGTGCCGGGAACTGGGCGCAACTGGGAAGGATCTCCAGGCTGAGGGCCAGGAAAGAAGGAGCCGCTCGCCCAGCCTGCTTTTGTCTTCCGCTGCTCATCAGCCAGTGGGAAACTTGAACTCTATGTGGAGTTTACTGAGCTTAAATCTGTCTCCAGGTTTTGTCAGTCAGAAACAGAGGTAAAACAGCCTCTCACCATGCTTTATTATTTCCATTTCTAATTTCATATGAGAAAGCAGAACAGGGAATAGATTTGGCCTTTGACCCTAAAGGAGCTCAGGGCAAAGATCCCATCTGTTCTTCATTTTAGCTGGACCTATTCACCATTTCTGGTAACATCTGGATACGTTAATGCTTTAAAGAGTGGAAACAGCCTTCAACACAGATCTCTCTGACTCTAAGCAAAAAATGCGTCTTCCGTATCCTCATACCATTGCAGGATCATGCAGATCATAAAACGCACATGAAATTGCCCGGTCATAAGCAGATATGCAACAGAATGAGAGGTTAAAAAGGAGGAGCAGAAGTGAAAGAGTTAAAAAAATGCTACAGCCTCTCCCAGTGTTTCCTTGGGTGGAGTGTGTAAAGGTTAACGATTTCTAAATATTCAGGAGTAATAAATGATCTAAGTAGTTTTCTGGCGGTACCTCATGTTCCCAGAGAAACAAATGCTTCAAGGATATGCACCATTTCAGAAGAATGTGACAGAGAGAGGGAGAGATTTATTTTAAAAACCTGAGATGATCCGTCTCATCACTGATAATAAAGGTGCAGGCTCCTTCCATCCAGAAATACCACCAGCTAAACAATGAAGAACACAGTGCCTTAGGATTTGTGTCTCACCACTGAAGGGCTTAAAATTACATTATACGAAGGCTTTCTACTTCCTCCACATGTATCTTCAGAATTCTCCGTCCCCCCATATAGACCCTTTATCCTTCGAGTCATTTTGGCAGCACGCTGGGAGTTATTTCATTCAACCGAAAAGAAATCAGCTATAAGGATCAGACGGAAGTAAAAATCTTGCAGACATTTGAAGCGTGGTCACCTCTGTCCCCAGCTAGGGCGGGTGGGGATGGATAATTTTTGTGGGAAGTTAATTGTTTTTGCAGCTATGCCAGTGCCAAGCTTGGATGAAACCAGCCAATCACCGAAGAAGTTACCGAGGGAGTGAAAAAGAAGACATCCCCAGGCTGAGCTGGAACAAATATTTTTTCTTGCTTCCTTGACAAAAGGGAAGAAGACCCTTATCTCTTGTGCACCGTTTACCTCGGGAGTAGAATAAGGGAAGGGCCAAGGAGTGTGGGAGGTCAGGTTAAGGCCTGGGATGGAGAGCAGCACTGGCTGTCCTTCTTCCCCTACTTTTGGATGTGAGGCTGAAAAGGGGGAAGGAAAAGGGATGTAGCCTGTGGCCAAGATAAGCATCAGTAACATGATTTGTAGGTGATGATACAGCAGCAGTAGGAAGCAGGACACATGGGTGGAGCAGCCCCTGGGAGAAAGGGCAGAGTAAGATTTACCTCCCACAAAACAGGAGCAGAAGCAATGAGAGGGTGGGTTGTGATAGGAAGCTCAGGACCTGACTGAGATTATAGGAGAGGTGCAAATTAGTATATGCATTTATTCACTTTAATCTGGCTGAAAACTGAGCATTTAACTAATGGAGACCTGATGGCTTGGCTTCTTCACAGCATGTACCCCTGTCCAGTGAGCAGGAGCTGGTGACCATGCTTGTATTACGTGCAGGGATGCTATCTGGTAACAAGACCTTTTCAGCCATGAGCAAGCAAGACTGGTGTTTCTTCCACAGGATGCAGCTGCAAGGAGGAAAGGACTTCAGAAGATTCAGGGAAACCTGGATTAAGTCACTGTGGTTAGTGATGCAAATACTGGAGAGTCCAAACTGGATTCGTACACAAGGGGAAGGACTCATCCTACCCCCTGCGCATCAAATCTTAGCTTCTTATCTGCCAGTTCCAGGCTTTCACTCACCTCTAACTGCACTTACACTGTACACTACAGCACATGAGGGACTGACCTAGTTGGGTGCTAGTGATGCTGATCTGCTTCAGTACATACTGCACCATGGGTGTAACAGCTCCCTTGGCTTTGCAGACATCCCTTTAGGTCATGCTGAGTTCACCCAGCTGCTTCTGGCAAATCCTTGGCTGAGGATTTAGTGAAATACCACGGGATCAGCCCCTCTTCTGACCAAACCCTTACCTGTGGCTGGAATGGCAGCGGGAGCAGCAAGGGACAGCAGCCAGATAGCTCCCAGCTACAGCTCCAGGGTCTTCTAGTGGCAAGAGAACCAACAGCTGCTTGCAGGAGGGTTTGTTGGGACGCCAAATCTACCTATGACCTCCCAGACCACTCAGAAAACATGATTAAAGGCAACCCCTTACACTGCACAGCCTTTTAGCAGAAACTGGGTGACTGGCACTGCAATGAGTGTGGTGGGATGAACCCTTACCTATGCGATCGGCAGAGATTGGGCTGCTAGAACAAGCCCATGGCCAAGTGCTCTGCGCGCACCTCTGTTGGGTAATAGCTGGGCTGAGGTCCAAGGAATCTGTATAAAACATGCTCAGGACTGCTCAGCCAATTAATCTTTTGTAACTTGTGGGGGGAGAAAATAGCATGTGATCATGTAATTAATGGTTGGCTTCTAAGGTGTGTGCACTAATTAAGGTTCAGGCCTATGGTTGCTCAGCAACTGTGTTTGCAGCATTTTCTAGCACTGAAGTGCTTGACTTTACGGCCTGAATAAATGTTCTTTCAGGCTGTTTTGTGCATTAGTGTCCCTCAACCAAAGAGGAAGTAGCAGACAGAAAAGGCAGACGGCACCTTAGAACACCCTCTGTCCGCGTTGGCCAGGAGACGAGGGCTCTCTTGCTCTCCGGTCCAGACCCGCTCTCAGGGCTAGTAGAGAGTAGTAGCGGGTGGTTGGGTCCTCCAAAAGAGCTCGTGCTGCTGGAGAGACAGCACCTGTTCAGCGTGTTTTGCAGACCATAGCAGAAAGCAGAAGAATGGCAGTCCTGGGAGTTGTGGGGTCTCTTCCCAGTACTGCAGCAGACCCTGCTCCAGAGCAGCACCCTGCTGCCTGAGTCTCTCCAGGCTTGTTTCTTTCTTTGCCACCCTCTTCATCCTGCCTCTGTCCCAGGCATGACTTCTCTTCCTTGCTGGTTCCTCTCAGCCCTCTGCAAACTCGCTGCTTTCCCCTCTTCTCCGCCCCAGGCCTCTTTGGCTCTCCCCTCCACACATCCCTCTCTTTCAATGCCTAAGTGTCAGCAAGTGGAGAGGAGCACTGAAAGAAGGCAGGAAACACCCAGAGACACCCACGATGACCCCAGCATATCCTGTGCCCATGATTGCAGGGAAATGTGTGTTCAGCCCCTGCTTCCATGGGGACACATGCTCCGAGCGGCCAGTCTTTTGCTGCCAGCACTCTACAAACCATTTTTCAAAGGCTTATAACTTCGCCAAATTTGGGCAGATTTTCCTGGATGCAGCAAACAGTATAATTCCTGCTTCAGAGGTTTCCTCCTGCCAAATTTCAAGCCTTTTCCCCTTCTCTTGGGGGAATGCAAGCACTTCAGAAAGAAAAAGTTCACCAAGATATAATACAGAGACAGAGTTTTCACTTAAACTCTCAGAAGTGCTTTGAACAGTCTGGCAATATCTCAGACAGATATTTAGCATGGAAAATATCAACTTAAGCTGTAAAAGCCCAGCAACATTACAAAATCAAATAAAAACACGCATTAGAATGGCCAGTGTGAAGGTAGCTGGGCGTTTGTATCAAGGTGCCAACACTCAAGATATTACCCACATCAGTCACACTGAACTGAATGCCTTTGCACTAGGTGGGACTGAAACTGGCAGTTGTATACAACAGCCCTGCTGTCTAAAATATGATGGAGCTTGATGGACGGATCTGTTAATACATTGACAAAGAGAGTAGATTCCATTTTCATTCTCTACATAATTTGCTGATGTTTTAATCAAAAAGAGACATTTTTCTCACCCAAAACCCTGAAGAGCCAGAGCGACCAGTTCCCGCAGTCGCTGTGCTGGACCACAGCCAGGGACATGCCACGACTGTGGCTCCCAGGAGCAGGCACACGTCGGAGGGAGAGTTCCTCCTGTAATTTTTCTACCGTAATCCTCTGAGAGGCCCTAGCAGCCTCCTGAGAACTTTACCTAACCCCATCCCAGTGTGACGTGCTGCTACAACAAACTGTCCCAAAGAGTCACCAGAGAAAGTGCTCACGACACAAGTACCAGCCACCTCCAGGCTCCCCTCCCGGGGTCTGTCCTGATTCTGGGATTTTTAATGAATGACAGGAAGATACTGAAACCGATTTTGGATGTGCTGAATTTTGGGCTACAGTTTAAATTCCCTTCAGTTTTTCTCATCCCCTGTTAACACCACAGACCAATAACCGTCTACTGTATTATTTAAACCATTAATTGAATACCGAACAAAAGACTGCCAAATCCATTTGACTGTTTCTTTATACTGTGATCATCATTATAGCTTACAAATATATGAAAGATGAGATGTTCGGTAATTATAACAACATAACATTCATGAACTGTGCAGCTAACATTTTACACCTAAAGAGAGCTGTGTGAACTGAATTCCAATACTTTTCAGCAAATTCACCGCAAACCTTTCAGACACTTTGAACTAGAAACTCATTGTAAGAAATTAATGTTGGGATTTTTTTTCCCCTCCTCTGTAGTGCTGTTGGTGCTTCCCCAGCCTGAACAAAGCATAATCTGCACTTATTTTTGATGTTGAGATGTACTCACTGAGGTTGGCTGTCAGACTGCTCATTTGAAAGAATTCTCCCATGCTTAAGAACAAAAACAACAACAAAAATAAAAAACAGGTAATTTGTAATTATTCCATTCAGCTGTGGTCTCCTACTATAGAAATTGGAAATATTATACAGCCTGATTTAATGAAAACTCAATAATTTAGGTTACAGAATGGAAAATCTTACCATCAACAAGCTGGGTATGATTTTGCAAAATTTCACTTAGTTTGAACTTATCAACTATCATTTCTCCAATTAAGAATCTAATTGGATTTTACAAATGTTATCAAATGACACAGGTTTCACTGCTGGATATATCCAAGAAATACAACATGATGACTTTAAGGAAAGCTGCCTTTCTATGTGTTCAGAGGTTTAGGGAAAGAGTTTTTAAGACTGGATGGGAGAACTTATAAATAGATTTTAAATTTTGAATCCTCTTCATCTTCTCAAAAATGTGATGAAAATGTGTTTTAACAGTTATGGCATGTCTGCATCTTTTAGCACCAAGTACACCAGACAGTTAAAAAAGTTCTAATATGTATGTTTGAATGAGTTGTTGCTGATTACAAAGTGAAGTGTCATTGCTCACTCCGAGTAGGCAGTCATTTATTTTGAGGCTTTTTCATTCCCATAGGGCAGTCTGCTGGAAATACCCGAGATCCTCTCTTTCTTCTGTTCGTATGCCTTAGTTAACTCCATTGGCTTCTTGAAAATCGTCATCCTAAAGTATCAGCAAAAGGCTGAAATTTTCTGTGTGTATGAATCTAAGTCCATCAAATCTCACCCATAGCCAGCCAAATCCTACGCTCTTTCCTCTGGATTCCCTTCGTAGTTAATGAAGCGGAAATTCAATCCCTCCAGAGGGAAATTGCTTCCAGTTGTATTTAATACCTATCTTTGGATAAGGGAAGTGCTCTGTGGAGCATGTCTTAATTTTCAAACACCCAGAGTCACCTGGGATAAGTTCTATGCTTAAACAAGTGCCTACTCCAGCTTCAGCATAGTTACTCACATGGGTGAAATTATAGTCAAGCTCAAGCATCGGCTTGATCTGAAACAAAGCCTGTGATGAGGAATATGTACATAACTTTTGTATGAGAGGCACAAATATCTACCTATCTTTTGTGGGAAAAGACCCTGCTCCTTCATTTCTTCTACTGGCTCCTGTACCCAGATGTGTTATCTGTGCAAGTGCAGGTCTTCCTGCACAGCAGGAAGAGCAAGCTCCAATCAACATGGGATGTAAATGGGCTGCAAATTATGCATGAGCCATATTTTATCAACCTCAAACACTTTTCCATAAAAATAAGTCAACATATACACCCTTGCTGCTGCGGACTGTTTTGCAGCTCAATGTGCCGTGCAGATGAGCATGTACAGAACAGAACTTTGCTCGAATTACTAAGTGCTGCTTGTCTCCAAACTTCTTTGAAGAATATTGTCCTTTGATCACTTTTCAGCTGCATCTCCTATTTCGTGAGTCTGTGAGAGATAGTATTCTGAACCTACTTACATAACTTGCTGGATTTTTGTAATTTATACTCCTTTGCCAAGGAAGATTACCTTCTCAGTGAGCAAGCAATGGTCAATTGATTTCAAGAACAAATCCTGTAGGCACTTAAGACAGAAATGATTAGACCCCTTGTTATCAAAGTCCCAAGGTCAAGTCATCAAATATGACTGATTACATTTTCTAATGGTTTTTCTATGCTCATTAAAGTACATTCAAATATTCAGAATCACCTCTGATCATGACATTCAAAACCTTCTCTGATGGCTCCTGACAAGCAGAAACGTATTCTCTAATCTTTAACCACATAAACAATAGATAACTGCTTGTAATTGGGTTCAAATTGATTTCAGGTGGCTTCAGAGAAAAGCAATTTCTACAACAGATTAACCTTTTAATTAATGTTTATTAAGGATATTACCAGGTGCAGGAATCCTCCTAAAGCAGAAAATTACACTTCATTGACATTCATTTATGATAAAATAGCTGATCCATTCACGGGTCATTATTCATGTATTTATCATCATTTCTTGCTCTTCATGAAAATGCCATAAATTCTAATTAACTATTGTAACACCGTATGTTTTAAATACATTGCTCTATACTGAATAGGGGAATGGACATATGAAGATCGAGATGACCTTTGGTGCAGATTTTTAGAGAAGGAGCCAGCACTCTTTACCAAATGTCACCATGGTCAGGATATTCAGCTGTAGCATCAGCCACCTCCAAAGGCTTGTGAGATACCTCATTCATGAAGGGAATGAAAATGCATGGAGAATACTGTCAGTGTTCATACAGCATGAAGTACTTCATCCACAGATGAAAGAAACACTGCTCTCTTGAGAGGAACATAACCTGGGCCACAGAGAAGTTTATTTTGTCATGTTTGTGGTATATTAGTGCTTCAGTGATTGAATATCTGAATCCAGATAGTAAGGACAGTAGTCTCCCAGTTACCTTTGGAAATTTCCAACTCTAACTGAGGTTTCACATGATATACCTGAGGCTGATGGTGACGCCACCTCTGGATACATCTCTACCACTAAATAAAAAAAAAAAAAAGGTCAGTTATTTTCTGGATACATCTATAATACTAAATTTAAAAAGGGTCAGTTATTAGTTTATACCGTCCAGGTGTTAGCTCTTTCCCTGCCTTTGCTTTGGACAGTTTCAGCTAGCTCTCCCCAGGACACATCTGCTATGGAGAGGGATGACCCTGGCTAATGGGGATGCAGACCAGGATGTCCCATTTGGCTTTGGGGACAGGATCAGTCCCTGACCCTCTCTCATGTAACAGTGTAGATTCCAACTCTGTGGCTATTGCTAGTTTGCTGCTGCCCAAGAACTTCCCACAGATTCAGGCCATTCTTCTGATGAGCAAATTGACAAACCTTGTGGTCTCAGGGGGTTGCTTTATTTTGTTTTGTTGTAGTTGTGGAAGGAGTCTCTCCCAAGCGTTGTATACTACTTCTCCACCCATGGCTTAAGTTCCACATGCTTTATACACAACATCCTGTTCAGGCACCAGTTAAAGAATTGTCTTGAAAAGTTCTCATTGTTCCACAAGGTGCTTCCTATTCTGTAAAACTATGTCAATTAAAATGCCCTTTTAGTAATAATGAAATAAATGCAAAGGTATAGAAGTCCTTAAGTTCTCTTTAATGTTAAATCTTGTAATTTTCTGTAGAAAGCTTTGTTCAGCTTCTGGTAGTGTATGACTTCCTTCCAGCATCCTTTCTTACCCTCTCAGTTCCAAATGAAACACATCAAAATGCTACTTCAGCGGATAAAATAAATTTCCATTTTAAAAAAAAAAAAAAAAAAAAAAAAAGAAGGTTGATACTGGGCTTGGGAGAACTCCTGGGAAGACATGGGGAGGGACTCTTGTCCAGAAATGGAAGAACTTGGTCAGACTATGGCTAGAACATCTCTTCCAGGAGGCAAGGACTCTGCCACCAGGAGAGTCAGGCTGACTTTGGAATGTCAGAAGTCACACAAGAAGATGTTTGCAGCATATGACAATATTCTCCACATCTCTTTGTGACTCATAACTACCTGGACACTCTCCCAACCGGTGTTACCTTTTCTCTGTTATCTCATGCAGTGGTGCCCCATAAAGTTCACTGAAGATGCATTACTGGATGGATAGCTAACATACAGACAGGCTAATCACAAACCAGTACAGTCCACAGAACCTTTGAGGAATCTTCTACAAGTGTCTGAAAGTTCAGGCAGAGGAGATCTCATTTAAGTAGTTGTCCAAAATTTATATACTTTTGTATATACCTATATATATATATACATTTCTACATTTCAGTACTTGTGTTTATCTATTCACTAGAAAGCCTTTCATATTGAAGTAAACTGGAAGGGGGTTTGGTAACATTTCTGTACTTCTTTTAAGTATGTAGGTTTCCCGTTTCTATGAAATTCTATCAACTTCCTAAAGAGTCCTACTTTCAACCAGTTTAAAATTAAATTTCTCCTACCATTTCCATTCAGTTTCCTTGATTCCTTAAAGTCTGACAAATTTTTTAGATATCCCAGAACTATGGAGTTCATTTTCATCCAGTGAAACACAAAGGGCAGTTATTTTTCTCTTTGTTAAATTTATCTGAACTATAAAAAAGAAAAATGGACTCCTCTGCAAGACTTACACAAGAGCATATAAACATCACAAAGGAAAAAAAAAAAAAAGTCTATGAAGCTGTATTACTAGTCTTTGCTTAGCAATATGCTGTTTCCTGATTAATATCATTCAACTGTAATGCATGAATAAATTGTAATTTAGATGATTGCACGTATGCACCATCATAACAAAAACAAAATGAGACACTTAGACAATCATAGGGTTTTTTTTATTTTTTTTTTGTACTCCACATCTTTTCCCCCTCTAACAAGGGGATTTGTATGTCACACACTTATTCTAAGATTGTCTGCAAAGGCAGGGCTGGTTGGTTACAAGGCAGAACATTGACAAAATGGGGGAAAAACACTATATAGGTACAGATGTAACCAGTTTTGTGGACAACCAAAGGCATGTTACCACCTGCTAAGCAAAAAGAGAAAGGAAAAGTAAGCTGATGTCATTAAGGCACCACCCTGGCACATACAAGAGCTGGATTTAAGTTTCTTCTGTGCTAGAAAATTCCTGAGTCATCAGACACGTTCTTTCTGCAGTGTTTTGTGAGATACCAGCTCGAGGGAGAACTAAAATAACACATCTAGGCTTTGAGGATCTGTGAATGAGATTGCATAACTTTGCAGGGTCCAGATATATAGCACAGTGTCCTGGAAACAATCTTGTGGCTCAGTTGTTCATCCTTCACTGCTCTGATCGTGAAGAATCAGAAGCTGTTTGGGGACCAGAGCCTCGCAGTGCTGCGGGTACCAGAACAAGGCTTGGTGCAGACCTGAGCCATGAACAGGCACCCTGTAGTTGCTGAGCCAATTTGGCAAAGTTTGACCACACCACACAACTTGGTGTCACTGGCAAACTTGCCTGTCGTGGTTTGAGCCTGGTCGGCAGCCACACACCACGCAGCCGCTCACCCACACCCCCTCCTCCCCCCCCGACCTGGGAATGGGGGAGGGAATTGGAGGGGTAAAGGGAGAATTGCAAGTTGAGATAGAAAGAGTTTAATAATGGTAGTAAAATTAAAACAATCACAGCAATAGAAAATATAAACGGGCAGTGCACAATGCAATTGCTCACCACCAGCTGACCAATACCCAGCCCGTTCCCAGCTGGCGATCCCAAAATACCAAGATCCCACAGTTGCAATCCCAGAAACAAGAGAGAAAGAGAGAGAGCCCCTTCCCGACCACCCCTCCTCTATACAGTGAGCATGACGTGCCATGATATGGAATATTTCACTGGCCAGTTAGGGTCAGGTGCTCTGGCCGTGCCCCTTCCCTGCTCCCTGTGCCCTTGCACACGGGCAGGACATGGGGAGCTGGAGAGTCCTTGAAATCCCAGCAGCAGCTGAAAACATCAGTGTGCTATCAGCATTCTTCTCATATCAAACCCAAAGCTAAATCCAAAACACAGAACTATTCTAGTTATCAGAAAGAAACACTAACTCTATTCCAGCCCAAACCAGGACATTGCCAAAGGTGCACTCAATCCCACTGTCTATGTTGTCTACAAATATGTTAAACACCACTGGTCCCAAAACTGACCCCTGGGGAACACCACTTGTCACTGCTCTCCACTTGGACATTGAGCTGCTGACTGCAACTCTTTGAGTGCGACCAACCAGCCAATTGATGTCATTATGTATTTCAAGAATAGTATTTGTAGTTCTCAGATAACAGTATTGGTTGTATGGAAAATGAATCAAAATGTTGAACTTATGATCTTCCTACAATTCTTTCAGAACAGCAATTGACTGGTTGGTCATCAAATTGTTGGGGAAGCAGTGGGAAACATGAAGATTATGAGTAGGGTACAAATGTAGTAGGTAGCAAGGGATGGTCTTTGGCTTGGCCGTATTGAAGATATTTCAGTTGAAAAAGTTGTTGACATAGGACATTAATTTGGGAAAAATGTCTTTAATTTAGTTAAATGTCATTACATTTTTTGTGATTGTTACAGCAAATGCGCCCGTTGTGTGTATATTATATCTTGTGGTCTGCCAGGCACTCTACTTTAGACATGGTATCATTACAGGAGAACCACAAAAATGCCTCAGATTCTGTGGAAAACTGAAGGGGGGAAAAAACCTCAAGAGATCCAAGAAGGGAAAAAAAAGAGCAGAGAGAGAATGGAAGGTTTGTTATCCATCCTGTTCTTGGAAACTGAACCAATGGGGATAAGACAACAAGGATGCATATTTATAAAGCACAATAAAAGGCCTCTGTGCAGTCATGTCTGCGCAGAGCAGATGAGCAGTGGAGTTCTGGGAAGAATTACATAAGGCATCTTGTGTACACGTGCCTGCGAACACAGAAACATGCATTTGCATACATACCCACAGTGCATGCCCAGATGATGCCCCTTTTCACATATAAAACCTCTCAGTCTCACTCAAGAAACTCCACAAACACTTCAGATGCAACACATGAGAAGTTCTGTTTCCTGTAGTGCCAAACCACCCAAGTCATAAGCAGCCCAAGAGCAGGACTGTGAGTAACTTTTCTCAGAAACAGGGCTATTTAGCCTGGCTTCAGCTCAACGAATCCAAGAACAATTATACACAGATATTTAAGTGGATGTTGTGGACTCGACAGACTGGAGAAAAGGCAGCTCACACTCCCAGCTATTCAAGAGTAGTGCAAATTAGAGAATCTGCTACCAAGATGCTTTCAGATGGATTCGTTGTGTGTGTCCATAGCAGCTTGCCATGTGTCCCATCTGCAGTTCACATAGCTTCCAAAATCTCAGTGCAAGCCTTGTATCCAAGTAATAGCAAGACTACATCTTCTTTGAGAGTTAAATGCCAACAACTAGAACTATCTGGACACCCCAAAGCTCTTGCACTCTCTTCCCCTCTCATACCCCTACTGTCCAGATTTTAATTATTCTGTTGCGCTGACTACCTAGCATAATATTTCCTTCATCTGAAACCTTAACCTTTTCTCTACATAATTAATGCTGTCTGGATGTATACCATCCCAAAGGTGCCCCGCTACACATCCATTTTCATCTTCCTCCCTTGTACAAGCTTCCACATCTTTAACTATCTCTTTGCCAGATGTAATGGTCTGTCCTAAAACAGTTCTTGATTTTCCTGACAGCTTTCACAAAATTAACCTCTTTTTTCCCCCAAGGTTTCAGGAATAGGTGATCAGTGATGTGCGATGAGATGATGCTAAAGAATCTTGCTTTTTCCCCCTCTCTGGGTGACCCATAAGTTTTCTACTCTTCCCTCTTGCCTTTAGATGTCTTTAGCAGCAGAATTCCTCTGCTCTGTTGAATTCAGCTCCATCCCCTAGCTCTTCCAACATCTTTCCAGGAACAGAAGTCAAGTCTCCATCCACACCAAACTCCTTCCACATACATAACATGCCATCCAGGTTACAGAAGTAAATGAGAAGGACGTGAGCTACTTCTTGGTTAACCTCTGTTGGCACTCCAGCGAGCGCTGACAACTGCTCTTTTTAATGAGGTAGCTATGAGTCTCAGTTCCCTCCAACTAACAGCATTCCCCAAGCATGATTCCCCCTTCCTCCAAGAGTTCATTAGTTTGTACACTCACTAGATAGGCCTGGAGTTAGAGAGCTATTTATATTGCCAGTTGGCTACCATCTCTTAGCTGTAAAATGCCACTACAGTCTTGCAGGTCCTACAGGTGCTTGTGTGCTGTAGCCCTTGGCCCCTTTCACAGCCCAGAAATGTACCTTTGGTCCAGAAATGTGAAGGTATTTTTAAAGGGTGTCCTCTGAGCAGCTAGACCTGATGGTAAGAGTCCAGTATCAGATTCTCAGAAAATGAGAGTGAACTTTTAAAGCACCACCAGACCATAGTTGGAGATGTGAGCTAAGTGTTTAGCTCCTGTATGTAAATGAGCATTTGTGTCTTACCTGGATGGTTTTCCGTAATAACTGCAAGTTTTCACCTCGGAGTGTCTCAGCCCCTCCCAAAGCATAGCCTAAACAGTCAAAACACCTCAGAAACATTTGCAGAGGAAATCAGTAACCTAATAAGGTAGAACTCATCTGGCCAGTTGTAAATATCTAAAATAAAATAGGCTTCCTTCATAGTCAGGAGAGGACAATATACACTTATAAGGTGCAAAATATGCAGTATTCATTACCATGAGACAAATCTTGTCTTACAACAATGTATTTCTCTCAGTGAGCCACAAGAGGAATAACACCATGACCAATTCAGACACAAAATACGCTCTCGGCTTCCTGTAAATCAGGGCGAGGTAAACCCCAGCTCAATGGCAGGCTGGTCCTCTGAATATCTATGCTGAAATTTCAGTCAGAGCGTTCAGGTTGCTTTTCCCTGTGTGCACGGCATGATGGGCTGGCACATGTGAAGAGATGTGACTGGGGAAGGACCCCAGCCCAAGGCTGATGCTGGGGAATGTGCCAGCCAAGCTGGTGCCTCCAATCTCAGAGACCAAGAACCTCTCTCCTGATCTGTGATCCCATATAACTAACCTACACCTTTCTCTAACTCTCAAGGTTCCTCATTTCTCCATC
Organism: Tyto alba; assembly: GCF_018691265.1. NCBI lineage: Eukaryota > Metazoa > Chordata > Aves > Strigiformes > Tytonidae > Tyto > Tyto alba. Next base: position 745,911 of record NW_024881321.1, read on the forward strand.
CCTATGTCTTTCCTCTCTCTACATCTTCACTTCTGGATTCCCTCTTCTATGATAGGTAACTCACTGTGGAAATCCTGAGAAGATGGTGCCTGCAAGTCATTGCAGGAAGCAGGAGTTAGAGAAGATGCTGGAGGGGCACAGGAGAGTGCTGGTCAGTAGAGTATGACACTTGCAGCAAAGGAGTTGCAAGGCCCTCCACATGCTTACTTATACAGGCCATGAGTAATTTCCCTGGCTACTTTCCCAGGCTCTTGCTGTGGGTGGTCTTGCCCCACGGGGTGGGTGGCAGATCAAGGCATCACCCAACCGGCTGTGCTGCGTGCGTAGGGTCACAGGGCAGGAGGGAAAGCCCAGCCCAGCGCCCTGTAGGGTGCTGGACTGTGTCCTCCTTGCTTGGGTGCTGGGGCAGGAGCCATTGGGGTTAACACCCCCTCCATGAAGGGCAACTCACACAAATGTTTGTTAATGCCAGATTTTTACTTTGTATATGAAGCCAAAAAAAATCAGACTCCCTGTGCTGCAGACGGCTCCAGGCACTTTCTATCTTCCAGTGTTACCTTCTCTGAAGGATATTCGAAGATAAGAAAATAGATGAAGCATTGCCAGCCAGACCATTTCTGCACAAGGAGTGCACTGTGTGGGCCTGACACCCAGATGCTCAGGTCCCGCACACTTACCGACTGCTAACTGCGGCCAACACAAATCCCGTGTGCTGTTTGGACTTTGTTTTTTTACACACAGGCTGAGGAGAGGATTTCAATTACTTGCCTGGGGCTTGACTTTAAGGAGCAGCTGCAGGAAAAATGAAGCGACTGTACCATAAAAAACCCACAGTATTTCCATATTACGTACCCATGAGCTACAGAGCTGCAATATACCCACTCAGCCTCCCGTGGCTGTGGGTGGCTTACCCAGGCAGCAAAGGGTGGAAGTGAGGATCCCTGCCAGGCTCCCCAGGGAGCTGGGGGGAGCAAGGACCAGCTCTAAGTGAGTTTTAGGACTTTAGAAAATGCCCCAGCAAACACGCTGGGAGTTCAGGAGGCCTGGACATAAATGTCAACGGTGCTAGCATTGCGTATGTCCATTCTTAACAGGAATTTGCTAATTAGGGCTGAGTAACCTAAGGAAAAGGCTATTTGCAGACACAGTCCAAGAATGACCAGCCTCAGAAAGCAGCTGCAAGTGGTTTTGCAATATGATTTTATCTGGGCAGAATGAGTTCATAATTGGAAACTGCCCCAATCTTTCAGTCAGCTGAATCCTTATTTCTCTTGACAAGATCTCTATCACTTAAGACATTCCTTTGGCCTAGGGGGTGCAAAACACTCTGCAAGTCTCTTTGCTGGGTGGAGGAACAGGAGTGTGAGAGGGGTAAAAGACAGAATGTTTTCATCCAAGTCTCAGATATCCATCCATCTGAAAAAACAAAGGTGGTGCTCTCTGGCCCAGCCAGCACCTCCGAGTCAGGCTGTAGACATTTATCCATAAACCTTAGTGGCTTACCCTGCACCAACAGCACGAAACCAAAGCACAGGATATGGGTACAGCACTTGAGAATGCTAACACAGGGGAAACAACTCATTGAAAAATCAAACGTAGCAATGGACCTTTAGAAACAGCAGCTTTTTCCTTGATCACTTCTCTAATATATATCACAGGCATTTCAACCAGTTAATTTTTTTGATATATGTCCTGCACCCCAAGTTGAGTGAGCTGGGAGCATTTGTCCAGGCAGGAATGATTAACCAGGTGACTTCAGCTGCAAGGGCTGACATCTGACAGTAGCAAAAACAGATGTGGAAGAAAGAGCCCAGTGTTCTCAATCTAAAATACTGGCTCTGTTCTTCCTGGGGCTAGCAGTTAAAAAAATCAGAAGCAAAAGTACGCATGCTAAAGCTAATTTCATGGCTCAGAAGGGTCAGATAGCAGGACCTCAATTCTAGGCAAAGGTCTCCCCCCTGAAGATTTCAGGTAGGCAGAGGCTTGTCGTTCAATTTCCAGCTCCACTGGCTTCCTTTCTCCATCAATTTCCCCGGCACCATGAGTGTCCGAGGGCTGTGCTCGTGTCTGAGTGCACTGGAGGGCTGCAAGGCTGATGGTGAACAAACATGCAAATTCCTTCCTTTGAGGAACAGAGGAAAGAGGTCGGGCTAAAATTTTTACTTCTGGAAGGCAAGTAGCCTTGTCTTTCCTAATCCAGCTCCCCAGCTCAGACACTTGCAGTAGATGCCACAGAGTTTTTGATTTTCTATCACTCTGGTGATAAGGACTTGACAACTGGAACCATTTGTCTGTAATAAAACATTTATGAACAGGCCAGAATAACAGGCCAGAATGAGTGCTTTTTGACTCTAAGTGATTCAGTTTTAGACAACACTGGCTTCAAGATGAAAATGGATGCGCCAGATTCACAGATTTCACATAGACAGTCAAGTTACTACAAAGAATATTTAGATGTGCTTTCCAATTACAACTGAAATCAGGTTTTAGTGTCACATACATGTTTCGGGACTAGCTGAATATCAGTATTTACAATAAGCAAGGGGATTAGCCTCCAGATTAGAGGAATTACTATCCAGTTTTCATTCTTATGCTATAAATCTTACCCAAACAGGAAGGAGAAGTGACATAAACAGCAGACAAACATGAAAAGACAGACATTAAATTTGCTCAGATCCTATAGGTTTTAATTAACTTCTACTAGTCTTCTCTTAGTTAAACCAAAGGATATTTACTTTTTCCTTACTCTTTTATTTGAATTTTCCACCACATTTGACTCTTGTGCCTGCTGAATCTGCTTGGGCATTCATACCTTTAACTTCTCGTACTGTTTTTTTTTTTCACTTGACTACAACTGGGACAGAAAATCGCAAGGTTTCCTCAACAGCAAAGATAACATGTTAAAAAACAACAGTGTGGATGAGCTCTAATTTTGATGCTGGTCCAAGTCACTAGGCCAATCATTTAATCCCTGAAAATGGGACTAAGAAAACTTCTGTTCCTCACATATTCCTTGATTCAAAGTGCACTAGGAATTTTTACATCATATGTATTTCTAAAGCATATTCTAACCTGTGCTTGAATGTGGCATGTTCGATATTAGACAGAGAAATTCATCAAATTCATGGAGTATTTTATACGGAAGGTGAAGGTAATAAACGCTATTATTTTTTATTTAAAGATCACATTCTGCTTCCTTCTCTCTCCCTCTTTCTCCTTCAAAATGCAGGCTTTTTTATTTTTGCATGCTACAACCCCAATATAAACGGAGAATATATAACACATCAACATTTTGTAAGGCTAATGACTTGAACATGGACGCAGGAATCTTGGCCAGTATTTAACTGAAAACGAGCTTTTAGCATATTGTGGTGCCTAAGGGATTTACATTTATCTTTGGGTGTACAAGCTGGGGAAGGTTATACAGAAGTCAGGGAGCAATATTAGGAGCCTTTTCAAGTGCTAGAGAGACAATTACAAATTCTATTCAGTTTTGGTGCACATATTTCAAAAAGGATGATGAAACAGAGAAAGGAACACTCAAGAGCTAATGTTCTGGATAACAGTGATGGTGAGCGTTATCTCACCTAATTTCAGCCACCAAAAAGCTAGGTACTTAGTCCAAAATAGAAATGGAATCCATGGAGGCAGATAGGTGTCTCCAGAGAATGATTCATTTCATTCTAAGAGAAGTGTATGAAACGAGTTGGATGAGTCTTCTGAATGAATCATCTTTCCTCATTGACTGCAGGATGACTGTAGAAAACTACCTTAGACTAGATGCTTCTCATGTTTAGGTAGCAGAAGATACATCTCATCCCAAGTGACTGCACTTTCCTCCCATGCATTTAATTTAACCAAAAGGAGTCTGCAGTTGATTTGATTATACATAACACTTTGAGGAGATATGAAGGTTTGGAAGAATCTTAATGAAGTGCTCGGTGCGTTCTCTCATGAGAAAACCCCAGACTGATAGATGTGCTCTAACTCAACAGCAAAATCTGAAGATGGTGCAGGATACACCAGTGAAATCACATGCCCCAGATTATGGAGGTAAGACCAGATGACTGAATTAGTCCATCCTAGCTTTTAGCCCTGTCTTGTATCTATGAACAGCGGCATTCTGTTCATAAGACGATAAACCCCAGAGCAATAGATATAGGCAAAGCATGAAATAAACAAGTGTATACTTTGTCAGAGAAAAATCCATACATCTGTAATAAAACTTAACTTGAGGGTTTTTCCATAACACAAAGATAAGTGTCACAGCTTTCCAAAAGTTTTTTTGTTTTGTTTTTTTTTTTTTTTTTAATTAGCCTCACTTTACTGCACAATTCTAGTCCTATGTCCCAGGGAAGCTAGAGCTGCTCCTAATGAGGAAAGCAGGCTCACCTGAGTTTACAGGTGTTTTCAGATTAGTTTTTCTCGTTTGAAAGTCAACATCAATTGGTGCCTTTAAGAATAACCAGCCACTGCTGAAGCAAGTTAATTATATGAAGGCAGCTAATCATTATTCACAAATAATTTTAGGGTTGTAAATCCACAGATGTCATGTCCCTCAATGAAAGTGTATTTTTAGTTCTGGAGCATATTGGCCTTTCCTGTCTCTGTTTGCTCTAAAATTAACATTAATCAACTTTTGGCTCTGTGCATGCAGTAACCCCCCAACCAGGTAATTACAGTAAATTTCCAGAATAAAGACAAAAAAAGGTCAAGTTTAAAATTCCTTGTTTCCAGCCTTCATTGTTTGGTCACTTATTTCTTTTGGTATTGTGTCTAGTACTTGTTAGTCACATTGAAAGTCAAGGATGTGTATGCCTAGAAATGTGTCATTTTCCCTAGCACATCAATCAGTTACTGCAAACTATTACCTCTCGCTACACACCTGGCCTCTCATAAAAATGATGAAACATAGGCTGCATGCAAAATGCTCTATGAGGCAGGAAAATCATCCCAGAACTCTTCCATGGGATGACATCTTTTGCAGCAGCAGCCTTCCCTGTACATTGGTGAGAAATAATATGTTTAGCTGTAATATTACAGGCAAATTATATGGAGAAAAGCAATAATATTTAAAATTATTACCATTTAGAAATCATCAGAATAGTTACAAACAGAACTACACATTTTGTTGCTTTCTCAAAGTTTAGAGGAAGAGCTGGAACACAGTGGTAGAAGGCTTAGTTTAGTTGAAAGATGTCATATCCTGTGGCTGTGGGAATCTCTGTGGAGCCACAAACTATGGCTGGTAAGTTCGAGATAAATAATAAATGTTTGTCTTAGCAAAACAGACAAACAGCATCACACACACCCCAAAACAAAACCAAAACCAAAACCAAAAGAAAACCCCAACAAAACCCCCAAAACAACAAACAAACAAAACACACACACACACACACCCCAAACAACAAAACAAGCAAACAAACAAAAACACAAAACCCCCCACAAACAGAAACAAAAATCCAACAAAAATGAAACTTGCCACATCATGGAAAATATTGCTTCCCCTCTCAACCAACCGCTGCAGATGAAGGATGCTCTTCACCCATTGCACATTATATTCACTGCAATTTGTGTTTTTTCCCCATTTTTAGTCAGTGAATACAGTGCAATTTAGTGTGAAGCAAAACTTTCCAGCTCCGGATCATCTGCTGCTTGCTTCTGTAGGTGGAATTCATGTGCGGAGCAATTTTTCCCTTGCTGACATTTATCAGAAGAGCATTTCCTACTCCAGACAGTTGTTTTTGACAGTTGACAGGTGACAGTTTTTGTAGGGTCAGTCCAAAAGCTAGCAGGAGGACAGCCTAGACAGTAAAACCTACTACTCTTCCAGTATTTCTGACACAAACTTAACATGCCTGCCTCACCTCCCTGACTGTTGCACCATTCTGTGCATTTCTTGGACTCTGCAGGCTGCTCAGTAAGCTTGTCCTTCGCTCTGACATATATCTAATGGCACAGGGCAAGAACCCGAGCAGTGTGTGAATGAGGAGTCCTGCCCTGACTCTGCCATTGGGCTAATGCCCGTCGTCCCCATATCGCTTTTGCATCTCTGAAGTCGTCCTGTGGCCCACCCTTTCTATCACAAAAAGCCCCCCACACCCAGCATAAGCAGAGGCAGCACAAACTCCTTTTTGGAGAACAAAACTTGGCTTTGTCGTGTTTAGCTGTAAAAAGCTCTACATCAGGCGTTCTCAGACCTGCTCCTGTAACAGCCTCCTCACTGCCACCACCACGGCTACACGTGCACAGAGGTGCCGAGCCTTGCAGGCAAACGGCAAGGCAACCCCAAAAAAGTGCAAATTCGCCTCCAGGACTCTGCCTTTAAACAGCTGACCACCCCTGACGGACTGTGTTTCTCAGACGTTCTGCCACACTCTTTTCTCACATGGATTTGAGGAAACTCTGGGTGCCACAAGGTAATTTTTTGTCATGGCAAATCAGCATATCAGAAGACAAAGAAGTTCATAGCCTCACCCACTTAGTGGGATGCGTGACTCAGGTAGTGATAACTGGTGAATCATCTAAAAGTCACCTGGAGTGCTTCTTGCACGAGCACTCAGAGAGGAAACCTTTTGATAATTGATAGGTGGTTCTTCACTTTCTGTGTCAATACTGTAAGTCAGCTAATGACACTCTGTGGTGCAGAAGGAAGGGGGAGGTTGGCTGCTCAGTTTTCAAGTTTGTTACTCAACTGAGATGACAGTCATTACAGATCCAGAAGTTGTCAAATTATTACTTCTCCAAAGAATAACATTTTTGACATGACCTTTTAGTTCACATTCATTAATAACGACTGCCTCTACACTACTTGAAAATTCACCTGGTAGGGGACAATGTAGATTCCTGACCAGATAAGAAATGTCACCCAATATGATACAAGCAATATACCCTTAACACTAAGATAAAATAACAGAAATTTGTGTTTAGTATTGAGACATTTGAGTATTATACCAGATACAGGTAAGAAAAATAATTGAATCTGAAATCTATTTCGAAAAATGACTACAATTTAAGATTTCCTCTTCACTGGCTCCTGCAATGGATTGGTCACTTTCTCCATCTCTCAAGAACATGACAGGTATCTCATGAACCAAACTGACTCATCCCTTTCTTAGGAGCACCAGCCATTTGATTCATAATAGTCCTTTTTGTTATTGGGCCCAGAGAAATCTTAACAAAACTTTTAAATAATTCATCGCATCTGGAAACATATTTGTACAGTCCTTCTATTATCCTGTTCTTGAAGATCTGCAAAGTAACTATCTTGCTTTGCCACTGTCTTCCTTCAACATGGAGCTGCCAGATTCCTTAGTCCCACATGTTTAGTTCTGCTTTTTTCCTTGCCACTTACACAATCATCTTTTGAAAATAGCTTACCAGTCATTTTTCACATTATCTAGAAGAGAATGCCTATTTGTCATTCCCTAAAGTGACTGGAATACCTATCCTCAAATACAGCGTTTTGCCTCATCTTTCCTGGATTGCCCTTCAGTTCATCTCCACCTAAAAAGCTAACTGCTGATGATCCCTTACCTTGCCTGCACCTCATTACAATGTATGTCATTCATTTCAGATCTAAATTTATCCCTCCTGCCCACAGACATAGTATTATCTGACTGCAAATTACTGAAATCAGAAATGCTGAGTCCTAAGTCTGAGGTTATGGAAAAATTAGTACATGTTAAGAATAATCCCATATAATTAAAAGCTTTCTCTGCTATTTTTGTCATGTTCTTCATTTAAAGTATCAGTTACACACTTCACAAGTCAATGTCAAAAAATATTAGATTTTGGTAGTTTCGGAAAGTAGGGGGGGCCACAAATTGTCCCGCTAAGTAAGTCATACTGGATGGGTCACAGTAATGAGATACAGAGTTTGTTTCTAGGTCACGCGCCTCGAGTACACTCTGGTTGCCAGCTCCTGAAATTCATTACAATCTAATGATGCTCTGTGTGCATCCAAAGGTAAGTTATTTGGTCACCTTACTCTGCTCCAATTAATTCTTATAGGTTTTATCACTGTGACCAAGGCTTGAATGATGACGTACATGGAAACTCGGCATTGCTTCTATAAGTGGTAGAAGTATTTTGACAGAAGTGAAGCTTTTAGAAGCTCTGTAGGGTAGAATGTGATTGCGTGGACACTGAAGAGTACTGTAGTAGATGGTCCATTAATCCTTTCTCTTATGATCCATTACTCCTTCCTCTTGTGACCCAGTGCTGATAGAGAAACTATTGTCAACTTAGTCCCCTTTCCCCACCCTTTCTTCCTCTCTGTCTTGCTCTGTCAGTAAATCCATGTCAGGGTTGAAGACTTCTGTGGTTGCACTGACTCACAGCACTTGCCTGAGACGAGCTTTGAGCCCATGCCTTAACAAGTGTAGTAAGGCAGGCCTGTAATTTTTCTACTTGCATAAAAAAGTTTGAACAGACAAAACTGCACATGCCAGGAAGTGAAACTTTGCTAGTGCAAGTACAATTTAATTAAAGCTGTAAGGGGGCCTGAAGGAGAAAAATAACATATTATTAACAGCTTGAATCTGGACCTGGCCATAGGTCTGTATGACAAGCCAGCTGCACTTTTGGTGTGAAAAGGAAGCTGGCCAGTGGATCTTACCCAACTCAGTTACAGCCTTCCAGAACACACCCTTTCTCATGCCTCCCATCCTTGTGACACACCTAGCATTAAAAAAGCTTCCAGTAATATTGTGCCTCTGGCCTATGTAAAATGAAAGAAATTCAAGTCTAAACTTGCCTACTCTTGCTTTTGGAGGTAATAAACGTACCCTGCTGTGCTAATAGGAATTCTGCTCTACAACCACAAGGAGAAAGTCTACCACTTCAGAGCAATAAGTATTTTTCCCCTTTAGCTGCCTAATTATTCTCTTTTTCTGATCGTTACCAGGCATAGAATCTACTAGCTACTTTCATGGTGTACCACGATGACAAGCTTTTGTCCTTACCACAGATATTCAAAAGGCTGTAAGAACATCTTGGACACTGTTGCAAAGTTAAAGACACGAGCTGGAGCCAGGAGACCCTGTTTCAACACTGCTGGAAAGCTACGGGATGTTAACCAAGTTGCCTTAATGTCAAAAGAGACAGCTGATGAGAATCTACTCAACCTTTTCGGTATTCTCTGAATCAAGCAAATAGCACAGTCCAGACCTAGTACTTAAAAAAGAACAAAATTTGCAACCATGATAGAAAGAAAGTTGGAACTGCAGTGGTCACCAATAACTTTCATTAAAGAACAACTCCAACTTGTCATCTTCTCGGCCTCTCTGCTCCAAACCCATCTACCCCCACCCTTTTCTTTGAGTTCTTTCAATGTAATTGAAGAATATTACTGAAGAGAATTATATTTACAATTGCTTAACTTGACAGTTAAGCAATTATCTATTTTTTCTTCCTCACTGATCATCTGGAATGAAAGAAGATGAGGACAACAGCAAAAGGAAGAGGCCTTTTAGAAAAAGATGCATGGAAAGGATTAATTCAAACCACACAATTCCGTTTTCTTCTGTGTGTGTGTGTTTTATTGTAGACTAGAAACAGAAATTGAAAGGGCAAAGTGCGTCTTGTATATAGGATGTGTTCTATGTATACTTGTATAAATTAATCCACTTCATACATTCATGGGTAATAATGTGTCCTTCATACACATTACATAAAGGACATTCTTCTGCAAGATGATTTCACAGAATCATAGGAACAGTTTGGGTTGGAAGGGACCTTAACATCTGGCTCCAGCCCCCCTCCCATGGGCAGGGACACCTTCCACTAGACCACGTTGCTCAAAGCCCCGTCCAACCCGGCCTTGAACACACAAAGAGGTACCATAATTTTGCTCTTGATTGTACTAGAGCATCTTAAAAAATAAGCCAGATGGATTCTCCTGACGGTTCTGTCTGCATCATATTTGCCCTTTCTCCCATCAGTATCATCTACAAATTTGGCCGGCAGCAGTTCTGTATGAGATCTCAGGTCATTGTTAAAATGTTGCAGAACATTTTGCCTGTCATCTAACCCTGTAGGAACCTTTATTCAATGATCAGCATTCATCTCCATTCATGACTTCTTGAGACTTTCCCTCCGCTAATCCTTTGCCCATTTATCATCACTCTATTCATATTGCCATAGAATAATTTGGCTTGGAAGAGATCTCTGGAGCTCATCTGATCTAACCTCCACTCAAAACAAGGCTAGCTTTAAAGTTAGAGCCAGCTATTGTGTAGTGCTGCTCTTTAATGAGTGTGTTGTGTTAAGTCAAACACGTTATGGTTTATCCAATGTACTAAATTACCTTCACCGACCAAACAATGCTTCAGTGAGGATATGAACCCTAAAGTTCCTTCCATACCTACTTTTATGTATTTCTAATGACCTGAAAGGTGTTTGACAAAACCTATTTTCCATCATCTATCAGACTGACATTTATTGTATTTCCCATTAACTGAATCTCATAGCAACAAGTAAACAGGAAAACTATTTGGTGGGAAAATTTGCACTCATTTAGAAACAAAGGAGTTTTTGCTCTGCATCACCCTTTCTCTGTTTCTCTCCTTTTTTCCCTGATACCTGTGATTTTTCTATTTTTTTTTTCTCAGCATTTCCTTCCCCTGGAAACTTAATTTTCTTACCCTTTGTATTTCCTCTGTGCTCTCTTTGGAGACATCAGGAGTGAGCTGAAGTGAGCAAGAGTAGTGATTATTTCTCTCTTTCCTGGATATCCTTCTGTGTGATAACAGTAGAAGTTAACAGGTTCAAAATAAAGTAGATGGATAAAAAGTAATGGCCCATGATTTATGAATAAGATTCCTGGCCTTGCAAATTAATTTACATCTACCCTTATGTTCTGATTTTTTTGCTTATTTCTGGTCTTTTTTAGAGTTGTTTGTTCCCATCAAACACCTTAGTTGTCAAATCTTTCATAATGTTGGGACTAAACTCCTATGAGTAGAGACAGTCTGGTTATTGAACAAGAGGGTGACTGCTGCTTAAGGCACAAAACAGTGACTTAGGAGGTCCTTACTTTGTCTCTGATTTCCTTTGTGACTTTGAATAGATCACTTGGGTCCAGATTCTCAGAGGTATTTAGGTGGCTTAATGCCTTCTGAAACCAAGGATTATTTTAATGAGAGCCAAGTGTGTCTATAGCTTTGAAGGCTTGGGTCTGAAATCTCTCTATACAGCAACATACCTCCACTTCAGTCACCTGCCAAGTAAACAGCACTGGAATACTGTTGCAGCATCTCCAGTGAGCTGAGTATCCTCTAACATGCTTCATATGTTACACAGGTCACTTGATCACAGTTTGGTACAAATATACGTGCCCTACATGATTAAAATCATAACCTGCTACCGGCAATTTCCTCTGTCTTCTCTGTTTTTTAGAAAGTTGGGGGGTTGGAAAAAAATAATAATTTTCTCTGAAAGTAAAACAGCAGCATTTAACTAGGGCTGTCATTTTTCCCTGGCACTTCTTACAAGGTGTCACTGGGTGTTCAGGTCAAAAGTCATGAAAATAGCAACATATGAACCATAGTTTTATCTCCACCCTTTTGAACCCCAAATAATCTCTATTTTTTTCACTGTGGTATAAATTGGCAGGCTTGATTATATTCTTTCAACACCAAGCATCAGATAGAATCCTTTTCATACCAAAGCCAGAGTTTGAAAACCACCTTTATTCCAAACACTAGGGAAACATCAGTGAGATACTTGGACTGGAGATTCAGAGCACTGATGTTGTTAAGTGTCTGGTGTCTGACTTCCATTTCAGGTATGCAGCATCTCTGACACTTCTGTGGTTCGGCTGAGAAAACCCCACTCCTCAGAAACTGGTTAAAAACAAGTTGTGAGGATTGCTAGAATTGAATATGAGTTATGTGTTTTGCCTTGACAAAATTTCAGCAGGGCTTTTTGACCTACTTCAATAGCATGTTTTTCAATTAATATGCATCAGAAATCCTGGACAGATTTTAAAAAAATTCATGAAATATGTGGAAAGTTAACAAAAATACTAGTTTATTTTTTTGTAGCTCAGGATGCCACAGTAATCATTTATTTTAAACAGATGTCCTAAACGTGTGTTCAATTAGATCAAATATATATATGTATGTGATATCTGAATTACAGATTATTGACACAACAATCAAGTGGCAAGAATTTCTCACCATGAATTTGGGGAGGTAACATTATTCATGAGTGGTAAAACCACCAATGACTCATAAAAATTATTCGAGATAAGTACCAAGTTATGGGGCAGTAGATGTAAATTTAGCATGTTAGCAACCTGTTACTTCTCCAAGTATTCCCAGTGGTTTCAGCATGAATCAGAGCTTGTCAAACTAATCACTCCTGCACAAAAAGTGCTCTCTCGGGTGTTGCTTCCTACACCCATTGCCATAGCATATTATATTGCTTTAAAACTCTTGCATTAAAATTCCTCTCAGGACAAACCACCAAGTTGGCCTGTAAACTTAGTCAAAAAATCTGGATCACAAAGCATTGTATATTGCTTGGAAGATGTCACATGCATTTCTCCAGATTTCCTTATTCTATTTTGCTAGTATTTTACCCCACTGTTCCTTAAAAGCTGTCTGAGTCTTGTGTTTGGACTCTGTAGAACAGCTCCCACATTCCCATTTTACACGCACCACACTCAAAATGTAATCCTGTTGTTTGGGACCCATAAGCACCCCAACTCATGGATCAGCCAACTTTCTGCAGATACTGTAGATGTTCCTTCGAAGAGACATTATAACTTATCACAAAGATCAAGTCTGCAGACATGAGAATATGGTATCTCAGCTGTACTCAGCCAGGCATGAGCTGATTTGGCAAATACCTTCTGCGAATACCTTCCACCAGTGGTGGACACTAAGGGAAAGAGTAAACAAAAAACTTCAAAATATAAATCCTTTCTGCATCAGTCGGTATATGGACTTTCTGAGCCCAAGATTGTATCTGGTTTGTCTCTTAAGTATTGAAATAAGACTCAAGAAATAGATAATCCAAATAAGAAAATAGTCCACTGATGCCTTTCCTCTCCCACTTTACCTGCTCACACACCTTTGAATTTCATCTGTTGCACATCCTTTTCATTCTCAGAACAAACGTGCAATGAGCTCTAACACAACTCCAGGATGGTATCAATGCAGCTTTCCCAAACTATTCCTTCATTTACCCTAACAAAAAGCCCTCCATGTGTTCCGAGAAAAGAAATACACTGTGATACTGTTTTAAGATGATGAATTTGACCATTTCACTTCTTCTTATAGAATTGTTATCAGTTTCTCTGGAACTTGATTATGTCATTGACATATGAGAGTGAGATCCTTTAAATCAAGATAGATAGATAGATAGATAGATAGATGATAGATAGATAGATAGATAGATAGATAGATAGATAGATAGATAGATAGATAGATAGATAGATAGATAATCGATAGATAGATAGATAGATAGATAGATAGATAGATAGATAGATAGATAGATAGATAGAGATAGATAGATAGATAGATAGATAGATAGATAGATAGATAGATAGATAGATAGATAGATAGATAGATAGATAGAAACCTTTCCTGATCTCAGCATGAGAACAGATATGTTTTCTTAAGAGTTTTTCTCATAATTATTTCTCTTCCAATGAAGTGGATTGTCCCATTCAAGAATCAGGCTCATCCTCCTTCCAGGCACTCAACCAATTCATTCATGCAACATCTGTATCCTCTGATATTTCCTGAATCATGAGGGTTATTTGAGGTTGTCTCCAATTTCATACGGTATTCACACGCCAAGTTTGCCTTGAGGGTTTCCTTTCAGGCATAGTTACCAAAAATGTTCATGGTCTAACACTTCTATAGGATTTCCTACTGGCCTTGCCACTAAGCCAAAAATTTACTTCCCGGAAACAGCAGCCGGAATAACGCTTTTTGTTGTGTTGCAAATGCCTGTATTCTACACATGCCTTGTTTCTTCTGTATTTCCAAACCTCCTTAGAGTTTCCCTTTCCTGGCCAATAAAATGGTAACTGGTATCCATTTCAGTGAGTTGGTAATTTTCTCACAGGCATCTCTGTGTAGGAATGAGGGGAACATTCTAATAAAGGAGTCTTAAGGTTTACTCCAGGAAAAGATGCCCATATTCCAAAAAAGGAAAAACGCCTTTAGGAGAGGCTTAGACACTTAAATTTATGAATACATTCCTCTGCTACATATAAAGAGAAGGGTACAGGGAGTGGAAGAAAAAGGATCAACCAGAAAAGCAAGCTGTTTCTCAGCAGACAGAGAGTGCAGGGAAAGGATAGGAATTGCCAAGTTTTGAGCTGATCTAGGCCAGCAAAGGAAATTAAAATGAACTGCAAAATACGTCAGATGGCTCTTCATTTGGGAGGAAACAGAGGCACTGTAGGTAATCCAGATGTGACTATAGAACTACACTCATCACTTTGTTACTACCGAGAAGATCATCACCGTTGTACATTGGGCAAAGAGTTTGGCTCACTTAGCATTAAAGCAAAAGCAGACAAGAGATAGTACTGCTTTCTACAACAAGTGAAAATTTCTCAAGGGAAAACATCTTACGTTTTCTGCAGGAAAAGAACAACTGATTTCTAAGCGGAGAGAGGCTGGCTGTGCATAAATTGAAAATTTCACTTGAGAATAAAATCTCTAACCATCAGAAAAATAAGGCTGCAGAACATTCCCTCTTTCAAAATACTGGGGTAAAGATACGCACCATTTTTAAGACAAAGGTGAAAGAGGTTCTCTTTGATATGACTGACCAGGGCATTGAACACAACAGCGCAGAAAACTCCTTCAAGTTTTATACTGTGAAATAAAAGCAAAAGTGAGAAACAAATAAAGCAGAAGTATTAGCTGAGATGCACACCACGTCCATGGTTTCCGAAAGCGGCAATTTGCAGCATCTTCTGCACAGACTACATACTCAAAAGAGCACGAACACACGTTGCAGAGCTTAATCCAAAAATTATTTCCTCTTTACTCTCATTGCTAAGGTAACTCTAGCTCTCCAGGCACCGATGTGTACCAATAGACACCTTCCCAGTCCTTCTGGCATGACACAACTCATTCAACCATTTGCTACATTTGGTTTTGCCAACCCCAACCAGCAGTTCAACAATGTCTGTGAACTTGTTCACATTGCACTGTTGCAGGTTTATTGCCCCATTGAGCTCATACTATGCTTAGCTGTATGTCGGATATTTTATACAGCAGCTGCTATGGAATTCCATCAGGCAGAAAACACAGAACTGAAATGTGTGTGTAACATACTTTACAGAAAAAAACTTTAATATCTTTGATTATCATTGCTTATTCAAAAAAAAAGCCCCCAAACTTGAGATACTGTAGACTCTGGGATTTCATCATAGATTCAGATATGTTTCTAGCTCTGCACTCAATAACATAGGCTGTATGGAATCCTAAGTTGCCTAATAGAAAAATCAGAGACAGGCATCACAATTTGCATTGCATTAGTTCCACCTCAAGAAAAAAACAGGAGAAAGGTAATGAAATGGAACAGCTCTTGTATTAAGCAGCTAGCTATTAAAGCTAGAAGAGGAGTAGAAAATAAGCTGAGATGAGAGAAATTCATTAAATCAAAACTACTCATTCAGTGGCTTAATATCTGAGCAGAATAATGTTATTGAAATGGTGGATAATTTTTATCATGAGATGAAGATGGCAAAAGTTTTTTAAGGTGTTTTTTTTGTTTTTTTTTTTTTTTTTAACAGTCCAGCATTCATGTTAAGGAATGAAAATTAAGTGTTGATATAGCCTTACCCTGGAGCTGCTCAGTTTGAACGCTGCCACCTCCATGGTCCCAGACAAGTTAGTGCCCCTCCACTTCCAACGACAGCTGTGTGTTCCTCTGCTTGGTTCTACAAAACCTCCGGACTCCCCCTAATCTTCAGAGGAAGGCTGAAATAAGGTAGGGTAACATGACATTAAATAAAATAACGTAACATATTGAGTCAGACCAAGGATGTAAGCGGCCCCATGTCCTGTCTCTTAAGATATCCAATGACAGACCTTTAATGAAACAGGTAAATAAAGTGTGCAGTGGTATTCCTACCGCGGGATGACCCATGTCTCAGGAGTTCTGCTCTGCTAAGAAAGCTGATCGATTGTACTGGTGCCTTCGGCGAGATTTCGGTAGCGGGGGGGAGGAGGGGCTGCAGGGGTGAGCTCTGGGGGAGGAGGTCAGGGGCTCCCTATGCCCGTCACAGCCAGCTCTGGCTGACTCCCCAACAGGCCCCCAAAGGGACTGCAGCCCCCGGGGCACCCCCATCAGAGCAGGTACCCCCTGAGCAGACTGTGGCCCATGGAGGACCCACACCAGAGCACGGGAGAAGAGTAAGAAGGAAGGAGGACCATAAGAAAAGAGTAAGGAACAAGGAGGGGCAGAAGGAAACTGCTACACCCTGCCCCAACATCCCGTGCCGTGCCTTGCCAAAGGGACCGAGTGCAACCTGCGGTGGTAACAAGAGCAAGGCACTAAGAATTGGAGGGGAAAACTGCTTTCCCTAAGTGTTTGAATGTTTGTCATCGTTGTTTCTCAATACCTAAATCAGTATCTTTATTTAGACCCATGAGTTTTCACGTTCCGCTTCCTCCCGTTTGCTGCCCTCATCCCTCTGCGGGGGGACTGAGGGAGCGGCTGGATGGGTGCTCAGCTGCCAGCCAGGGCCACCCACCACACTTTCAGCAGAGGTAAGTTTTAATGAGGAGTCACATTGTTTCAAAAGTCTAAGTGTGTTTTTATAGATTACTGTCACAGATGAAGGTATCTCACACAGTTATGATTTAATAGCAGTTTAAGATTTATTAATGGTGTGAGGTAGATCAAAGGTTAAATTTTATCAGCACTTAATGGTTGATTGATTTAAAGATTAACAAAGTGATTTGGTAAAATATGTTATGATTAAAATACCGACTTGATTATAGATTCAAGAATGACAAGATTCACACTAACTTACTAACAGGTATTCTGGATCAAAATATACATGTATATATATATATATATATGTCTATATGTAAAACACAAGACATACACACACACAAACAGCGTGGAAATACTTGGATATCCAGTGAAATATATAAACATCCACACTCGTAAAGGTAAATGTGCATAATTAAACTCATAGATAGGTAAAGAGGTGGATGGAAGAGGCTAGCCTGTAGTTAAAATTTCCCTTTTCTCAAGTTTGGAGCAAATACTCATAATGCATTGGTATTTCTCAACAGGCAATAACTGAGAGTCAAGAAGGAGCCTGACTTCACTCTGGCCTTCCATTGGCTTTGTGGGCAGATGATCTTCAAACTTTGAAATGTCTGAGCCTGTCTGACACCCTGAGAGGTGTCCCAACTCAGGGGAGATGCTGGTCACAGACCCCTGTGATCCAGGAGAGCTCAAAGGTTCTCACTTAGAATTGATATTTATAGGGTCTGACTTTCAGCAGGTAAATTTCCATTTCAGCTCAGCTCGGATGAGGAAATACTCTGGTACTTTCCACCAGTTGCACGGGCCCGGAACTTTCTAGATTTTGAAGTTCTGGTATCACCCCCCTTTGGGCCATGACCCAGGTACAGATGCACTAGGCTGTCAGAAGGTGATTGATTGTCTTTATCATTCCCAAGTGATCAGGAAAGCTGGAGCCAGGTATGTTAAGGGTGTGCCTTAATGCTCTGGTCCCCCACCTTTCGCAATCCATCGCGGGTTGGTATGCAGCCCAGGAAGGGGGGGAATCAGACCAAGCACCGAGCAGCTCAGGGGGGAGGGTTCTTCACCACCACAATTACCCTATAGCAGTTGAGTCTTTTGCCTCTTCTGCTCTTCCGAAGCTTAATTTCAGATAGAAAAGTGTTATGCTGGGTCCTGCTTTTAACATAGAAGAGTCTGACATTTGTGGTCTGAATGGCATTGTCCTGAAAATCGATCTCTACCACACAACCCGTGTCTAAGGATAAATACATCAATAGTTCATACGATCGAGTATTGTTGCGATGGTTGGATGAGTTCCTAAAGCAGATGCATTGTATGGGCCAGATCCACATATGGACTAAATGGCATAACTCCATTGGTACTTTCCAATTTACCTACCCCTGGGAGCACAGTTCACAAGATCTGTACTTTCAGGCTTACCATGTGAAGCTCTGGTGTTATGATAAAGCTAATCACACCGACCTCTTCTCATTTGGATCTTGCTGAAGAGAAGCACGCATTCAGATATAACACCACCAGTAACAAAAGGTAGATGGGGAAAAAGACATTGTGTCTGTTCAGAGTAGATTATGCACTCAGCTCTGTGATGATCATTGAAAAAGAATGGTACATTTTGGTAAAGTTAAGAATTTTTGGACATGACCCCAGGGGCTGACTCTTTAGCTCTTACTAGCACTGAACCAAAGTCATGGGACCAAAAGTGACTTACTGGACAAGATTCTCAGCTGCTGGAAACTGGCATAGATCCACTGAAATTAAATGGAGCTATGCCAATTTATACCATCTGGAGACCCAGCCCAGCATGAATAAATGTTAAACAAGCTGGTTTTAAAATAGGAAAATAATTCCACTTCTGACTCACCTTCCAACACATCCTTAATAAATTGACTAAACGAATTACATGATAATTAAAAGGAAAATACCTGCCCAAGGAAAGCGTTTTGCACCTGTCTTCAAATGCTTTGAGGACTTCATTCTTGTGAAAGAGATCTTAATTTCTCTTGTCAGACCATTGTGAACACCCTCAGAAAATTCACAAGCTCAAGAATGTCTGCCCTCCTTGTCCTCCACTGTGAAAGCAACTAACCAGCGTAGGTCTGACACAGATTAATCTGGAATAAATACCAAGGATACGAGGGTTACAGTGACTCCGTGGCCCTAACTCAGAGAACCCAGTGCTCAGCTGCATAGAGTTGTCACACTCCGCATGCAGATGCGCCTGGGACATGCTCCTTTGTGGGTAACATTAAGTTATCTCGAGGGAAAATGAGGGAATTTCAGAAGACTATAAAAGGAGATAAATTACAAGGGTACACAAATGTACAGTATAATCACATCATTTCACTCTCTCTAGGGAAAGCATCTAAGTTTAAGTTGCTTACCAGTGGAATTTTACAGCTCTTGTCAATGTAAATTTTCACCAGTTTCAGTGACAAGAAGATATTGAAAAAAGGTATCCTTCAAGGAAGATAACACTAAAGTAAAAGCTGTGACATACACAAAAGATAGATAGGCTTATTCAAAGGGTATGTACTCCATAGTGAATTCTGACTGAAGATTTACTATACTCTGGGGAAGAAAAGGAGAAAAAAAATCTCGAGGATACAAGCCTCAACCAAATATTGCTCGTGGACAAAATATAATTTTAGATAACCACAGAAACACTCTGAAAATTGTCAGGAGAAACCAAGGTAATGACTGGAACTGGTTGACTAATCTGTCTCAAACCTTGTCATTTGTCATATCAGGTAACTAACTATGCATGAGCAATATTTTCTCCTCGCGTTTTACTTATTCTTTTTGTTACGTGGTAGCACCAAGCCTCAGTGCAGCTCACAACAGAATATTTCTGGATACTTTGAAGGGGTTTCTCTAGTGAGTCTCAGTACCAAAGGCACAAGAACACTAACCACACTAAGGCACTGGGCTGGCAAACTGTCTAGGATGTCCAGAAATAGAGCAGCCTGTCGTTTGTCCTTTCAAGTGAACAGAAATCAGGTTGTCTTTTTTTATTATTTATTTTTTAATGGACGCTTGAAAATGTGGAAAAATATGCAATTAGTTCTGCAGTGTGGTGATTTATTAGTATTAATGTTATTTTTATTTATGCTTAGAGAGCCTATTTTGCTTGGTATTGTTATACGATGAATGACAAACAGATGATGACCCTGAGTGATAACCAAACCTCGGGCATCACTGTAAGATGTATTTAATATTTGACCTTGCCATCCCATGACATGCAGATACAGCTGTGGTAAGTAGGACAGCACAGGTAATAACTAGGAACATAATAAGGGCACTTGCTTTTATGAATTTTCCTTCTTTGTATATGTACAAATTTCATTTCTCTGGGAATATAAAGAAATCGGATAATACAATCATATATGCAAAAAACAAAAAACAAAAAACAAACAAACAAAAA
The DNA here is from genome assembly GCF_018691265.1 of Tyto alba. Taxonomy (NCBI): domain Eukaryota; kingdom Metazoa; phylum Chordata; class Aves; order Strigiformes; family Tytonidae; genus Tyto; species Tyto alba. The sequence continues at coordinate 766,093 of NW_024881321.1, forward strand.
AAAAAAAAAAAAAAAAAAAAAAAACAAAACCAACCCTGATTGCTGTGAAATCAGAAATGTCAAAATGTACATCTTTCTGTCTCTTGTGGTCATTTCAGATTACTCTTAATGTTTAAATCAATGTTAAATTAGAGGATAGCATTTGTTTTCAAATGTTTGGCATACATTTTTCTCCATTTCTGCTAAATTCCACCGATGAGTGGAAACCGCAGATTTCCAGCGGTGTAAAAACAACCCACAGCTAGAGGCAGAGCCACACGATCCAGCACAACCGAATGACCGGGGCTTAGTGCAGTACTGCCTGTCAGATAAGCAGAAGCAATGGTGCCAGTGCCCAGGCTTAGCACCTTCCCTGAGGTTACATGCCTGGAACCAAACGGAGGCGTCGAAAATTTACTGGCCCCTCCAGGGAACATACCTCAGCTTTCCCAGTTCCAAAACCCAGACAGTGCTAAACCAGGTTCGCTCTAAAATGCTCCGAAACACAAGGAACTATACCAAGGCTCCTGAGACTGTATGAATGAATTGCAATAAATCATCCACTCCCTCCTCACTGGCTAGCATTCGGTACAAGACCTGAGATGAGGTTGAAACGTTTGGAGGCTTGAGATGGATTCATAGAGATATCACTTAAATGCCGTTTCCTCGGTGCTACCAAGTGATAAAGATGAGGAAACTACGATGAACTTGGTGCATGCCAGGGTAGATGTTATATGACCGCTCATTCAGATGTTTAAAAATAAACCAGCACTATTGTAGAATCTGTGCACCATTATTTACAGCAACAAGCTGCAGAACTATTTGTTTCAGCAAACGCCACCCGAGGGAACTTTCGGTAAAGAGATGAAAAATTTTATAGCTTTTTTTTTTTTTTTTTAATCTTTGCTTAATTGTGTCTCCATTTTACACTACACTCTTTATTCTCTGCCCTTTTGACATAGCCAGCTGCCTCTCGGAGCTCTGCGAAGAAGCAGGCTGGCTTCACGCTGTAACAGGCACCAGCTCCCAAAGCCGGGTCTATTGATGAGTCACGCTGCTCGTGTGTGCCTGTGAGCACATCGCGCAAGTTCCTATGCCGGTTCCTCTCGAACTGCTGGGGAGGAGTGGGGGGAAAGTGTGCGTGAAGCACAAACTGCAAAAACAATGTTGGTAGCGAAGTCTCCTGCCCCACCATAGAGCACAACAACCGTGACACAGTGGAAGGTCTGGTTCAGAGGCAGTGCAGGTTCATCCTGTTGTTGGCCTGGCGGCCCAAGGAAGTGATGTCAGGCACGCAGGGCTCTTGTTTGAAGGCAGGGAAATACACGGAGACGTTTCAACACTTCTGCTGAGGCAGGAAGTCTCTTTTTTTAAAGGTCGGGTTGTGCTCACGTCAGTAGCCCGCGCCGCCTCTCTCCCCAGCTGCCCGTCCCCGGCTCAGCCTGGGATGGGGCTACCGCCCTCGGCGCGGAGGCTCGGTGCAGCCACGGGCAGGCTTGATCTGAAGGACACCAGCCAAACTGTCAGGAAGAAATATCTTCACACAGCCCTTGCTCTGCAAACTCTCCTTTGAGCAGAAATCCCCTGTGGCCAAGTGGAGAACATGCATGCAGATCAGCCTCTCTGTCACCACACTTCAAATCTGCAGCAGCCCAAAGCAATACTTTCAATTATACCATAGCAGTGTACACTATAACATCTAGCCTCAAAACCAAAAACTGCATCTGTCAGACCCTACTGATGCACTCTCCTGCATGAACATACTGAGGACTTCTGTTTTCTCCATCACTTGGCACTATCCAAATATCATAGCAACGTTATAAAATGGTCGCTACTGAACATTCCCCTTCAGATCAGCATCGTGTGCGGAAACACATGCCAGATTACTCTTGGCACCCACCAGGTTTGCCTGTGTGTGCTTAATAAGGTTTCCCCTCTCCTGTTTCCAAATGCTACCGCACCATTCTTGTAGGGGTCGCTTCATCCCCAGCACACGTGTGCCCCTCCTGGCACACACAGCCGCAGGGCTGCTGGGGCAAGGTGCAGAACGACCTCTCTGGAGGGGAAGCCTTCTTCTGTTCCTTCGGGTGTGCCAGCGTGGGTCTGAGCAGTACAGATACTTCAGCCCTTTTCAGAGCACACGCCTGCCCATCTGAAACAGAGTTGGATTAAATAGCTTAGGTGTGGACAACGTGAACTGCTAGTGAGTAGTAGTGTCAGTCCCTGTATCTGCTCTGGCCAGCCTGGGTCAGTTAAGCCCTCTGTGAAGTCTCACTCATAGGTGCCACAAGTGAGGAAACATAGTCCATATAATCCATCTCTCTGGACTACTGGAAACCGGGCAGCCTGGCAAATGCTAGTTCAAGGGGTGTCAGCCTGCCGGCCAACACCAGGTTTTAACAAAGTTTCCTTTTTCACTGTGAGATGAGTAGAGGGTCCAAAGTATTTCCAGAAGCCTTAAAGAGTTTTCTCTTACTACACAGTCCAAGAGAAAAAAACATGAAGAGTCTCTTGACCCTCCTCACCCTTTAACAATGATGCCAGCAGCAAGGTATCTATCCAAGCTACAGTGAGGGGCCAAACTGCAACCATGAGTTAAGAGCAGCAATGGCTCTTGAAAGCACAAGATTATTTTTGTTGTGAAATTCAAAGACTGATCAAAACCACAACAGGAGACATTTACCCTTAAAACTTCTACCATCACAGCAAGGCACTGCAAGATGTAAGCCAAGGGCATGAATAACGTCTTGAAAGCCTCATGTTCCTCTCTGGACCACCAGAACAGGTGAGGTAGAAAGTGTCCCTGGTTGTGTGTGTGGCAAGGATGGTCCTGAAGCAGCCACACATTGCACTCTGCAAAACCCTTGCTACCAAAAGGCATTGAAATGCCTCGACGTCTTGCAGCCTGATTGCCCTAGAGAAGCGGTGATAAGTACTTCACAGTGCTTACAAGGAGTGTGTAGAGAGCGGGAACATGGATCTCCCCTGGGGTCAGAGAAGGTGAACAGCTGTAACCCATCCAAGGAGGAGGTCATGGTGGCATCAGCAAGCACATAACTACAGCAGTGCTTTCCAGTCTGCTGTTTCTTGAAATGAAAACATCCTGCAAAACACCCGCTGCACTTCACGTAGTTGGTCCACCAGCAGCCCTGTCCATTGAGTTATAGAATAACGTTGTTATGGCATTTAAAAGAGACTTTTTTTCCCACATAACCCAAAAGCTGAAGTTTAAAATTCCTATTGTATGAACATTAATATGAAAAGAATGCTGTCTCCTATTATGGAATTGTGTTATAAAACTGGAATGCTGTCCCCGCCCCGTCTGGCCTGCGAGCATCCAAACTTTGCCAAAAATCATCCTGTACTACAGAGCGTGTGTCTCACGACGGGAACTGCCTCCTGACTCACAAAGACAAGAGGCTGCAAATGTGTAGAGCTGGCCGAGGGTTTTTTTTTAATCTGTTGGTAACAATCGGGCGATGTGCTTAATCGTTCTGAATTCTGATCTTTACTCTTATGTGCAGCCTCCCAACCAGCAAACTGCAGCTGGGCGCCTCGGCTGGTGAACTGCACCCATTGTCCCTCCCAGGAGACTGAGCAGAGCTCCAGCTATTACGCCTTTGTCTGCCCTTCTTGCTGCTCTTGGCTTTTAGGCAATGACCTAAAAACATTATGCCCAAAGTTCAGAGCCTGGGAAAGCTGTTGGGAGCTTTCCTCTTCGGTGCTTTGTGCCTTAGCAGCACACCTTGAAAGGGCAGTGCGTATGAAGCGACTTTCAGGCCTTCTTTGCGTGCAGCAGGGCTTGTCTCTAAAATCCCCCTTTCAGAGTAACAACTGCAAAAGGAGATTTCAAAGGCCAAATCCTCACCGCAGCAGTGCCCATGTTTGGAACTCAGTTACTCTGGATATAGACTGCTCGCAACCCACTGGAGGTTGGTTACCGCATTAGGGGTTGATTTCCTCTGGCCACATTCTGAAAAATCAAGATCTATCATTTTTTAAATGTCTGTGCCTGTCTCTGCTTTACCAGCTTGTTTCTTGCTTTAGATTTTTCTTTCCCCACCATTTCAAACCCAGAAGTTATCAAATTAGCTCAGGAAATGCCCCTTGGGAGGGCTTTTTCCTCTCCTGCCCACAGGGCTACATCACATGCCTCATAACACTGGACAAGAACTGGTAAAATTGCTGGGGTATTTTTGAGGGAACTTGTTCAATTACACAGAGCACATTCTAAGCCATACGGCCAAGTCCTCCTCCGCACGGGGATGATGTAAGCACATCCAGGAAACTTGGGATGCCAAAAATCTCAAACTCTGGAGGAAATATTTGCAGGTCGACATGGCTGCAAATTGGTCAGAGTTTAGCAGCCCGGGGAGTGTTCCACTCACAGCTTCAATCCGGACCTGGAGAAGACCAACACAAACAAAGACACGGTTGCACTGGTCCGGTCTCGGAACAGTGCCTTGCTGGGGTTGGGCTGAAATTCAGCTTCTCAGACCAGGGCTGAAGAAAGTAACATTTTTCCCCAGGTTATGTGTCGGGAGGGTACACAAGGAAAAGTCACAAGGTTAAGAAGATGAAAATTGCCAGGATTTTGCACTGATGAAGTTGGATAAAGTATTTGACTAGAGAAATGCTGCATGTAAATAAAAATAGGATTGTACTACTCTGACAGCACTGGGACATGTGCCAACGGCAGATACCAAGGCAATAGATGGTCAGGAAATATGACACACGGACCCACTTGATTACTTGATAGATGCTTTTTAAAGCCTCTTGTCTGCCTTCATCCAAAGTTATTTCCGATGTGGTTCCCAAAGCGAAGGAATCTCTGGCAAAGATAAACAAGACTGAGCTGCCTTCCTCTGCAGGCTAAAGCAAAGATCAGAAAATACAGCACAAGCGGAGAAAATTAAAACACAGAAGAGGAAATGCCAATCATTTTCCTGACTAATAAATGCGAGGAGGAGAAATTCAAGGTTCATGGAAGGACCCGTGTCTCTGTGGAGTCTGTACATTTCTCCCCTCTGCGATTCTCTGAACTCCACAACACTGACACTTCAGCCAATTATGCAACTTCTTAATGCTTTTGTTGCTTTTATGACATGTCAGCTGAGCGTGCAATCAAACCAAATAAGACTACAATAATAAAATAACCCACATTAACTAATTATCTTAATAACAACTCTGTTGAGAGTGAGACATCTGATAGGAGAGATAGAAGCAATAATAAAAGGGCACCGTCAACTGCATGAACAGACTTGTGCTGCTTCCCAATACGATGCTCCGAGGTTATTAACCCTTGGAGTCTTAGGGGAGAAATCTTGGGAGGCACCAGAGGGTGAGGTTTCTTAGAGACCCTTAAAGAATCCATACTACAGGGAATAAAACTAGGGAAAAGTTTTGAGATGGGAATGAAATAGGAAAGACATGCCTAAGAGATATTTCCTCCGTTGCCTGTGAGCTGCCCTCTGCAGCAGTATGTTATCGAGCACGTGGGCTGCTGGGGATGAGCTACACCAGAAAATAAACACAAGATTTATGGATCAGACTATGTTGTGAACTCAGACTTAATACATGCAAGGCATGAAGGGTCATCCCGGGAAATCTTCCTTGCCCTTCACCAGGCTGTGATGACCTCCAGGGTATAGGAATACTGCTGTCCGCACAGCTTGCAACAGCACCAGCCTCCCAAAACTGGGGTGAAAGCACATGGATATAGCACCAACCACCATGTCCTTCAGACCTGGCAGGTGAGATGGATCAAGACAGAGACACTCCATGTCTCGTTTCCTCCTGGGAATTCTTCAGAGGTCTTCCAGGACTATCCCCAAGGGCGAGAGTGTGTTTGCCCTACGCACTCAGCCAGCACAATCTGTCCTACACCTGAGAGCCTGAAATCATTCCTTGGTGGCTGAAAAGTGACCTGACTGACGAAACAACTGAGCCATGCTCGTCAGGATGATGGATTAGAGAAACTTGAACACCTCCAATTTTTCTTCCAGAAGATATGACCCAAAAGTTGTTTCTGCACTGAAAGCTAAAATAAGAACGTGTCCAGGCAAAGTCTTATTTCTCTGCCCACTCTTCCTCATGGTGGTACCTGCATTGCTCAAGTGGCGTGAAAACATCAGAGGGTCCACTTAGGCAAAAATCCCTGTTAGTCACTTTAATTGGGCTGGAGGATGATCTACAGAACCAAACAGATCCAAAGGAACCACAAAAGATCTGAGAGCGGATTCACACACCAACTTAAAGGATCCTGCTTAGGTGCCTTCACTAAGCATTACCCTGTATATTCAACCAAAAAACATGAAGTCTCAAAAGGTCAAGCAGGAGCAACCCATGGGTGGGTTGCTGTCTTTCTTCAATGACTGTGGAGGGAGCCTAGGGCAATAATCACAAAAGCTAATATTAGCCTGAGAAGGCTAGTCTCCACAAGTCTCCTTTGTAGTCAATGGAGGGCGAGAGGCAGTTTTGGCAGGAATTTCATAGCACCTAATAGCACAGCTCCTGCTCAGAGTCACTCTTCTCCCCAGATGGTCCAGAGGAAGAATGGCATTCCTGAATCAGATGTACTCTTTATGAATAGCAGCCTCAGATACTTCTTTACATCCACTGCGTTAGACCACAGGGATACCTCAGGCCCCACATCCAGCCCACGGTGGGCTGCACTAGTAATGGCCAGTTATGATCCCATCAGAGAAAGTAGCTGCTGTGCATGGTTCTGCGTATGCCGGTTTCCTTTGGACAGGTAAGAAAAAGATTATGCACCACGTGTCATACTGCTGCACGGCCCAGTGCAATGCAACTTCTAGGTGATGAGATTAAATCTTTGTTTCTCCAGCTCCTGCGTCTCACAGCTGTCCTGTTGGCTCGCACTGGAGTAGTGTGGCCAGTGGGCACCCTGTGTCAGAGGCAGGCTCACTGCAGCGGGCGAGCAGAGGAGGGTGAAGGGTCTGCACAGCGCTGCCGCTGTCGCTGCGCCTGCACCCAGACCTGACCACTCCCATTTCCTGCCTGCTTTTGGCATGTTTCGCAGGAAACGGTACCCAGGGTCTCCTCCCTATTCAGACCATTTTTCAGATAACCGGTGGGGTAGTGTTTTTAGGGACAAACTCCCGAGTCACTCCTCATAGTCACTGCATGTCTGAATGCTGCAGGTACGAGCCTTCAAGCGAAACAAGTTTCATGCTACTGAGGTTTATCCAAGACTTAAACAAGACTTTCATAAAATCACCTGAGCTGTCCCTTCAGCCCAACCCACGTTCTGGGGCTTTCCCACCACCAGAAACATGAGAGCACCACGCTTGTGAAACTCCTGAATAGGCAAGAGGCTTCCTTCTCTTCCTACAGAATGGTGAAAGAAACAGGCTGGAGGAGCATTGATCTGCCTGCCCAGGACCTTCACGTGCATGCTGAGCCCCAGGGCACAGCCCAGTGGTCCTTGGATCCTCTCTGAGGCCAGCAGATCTACAAGGCCATGGTCAGAGTGCAGAGGGCTGCAAGGAGACCCCCTCCTAGGGTAGGCAGTGCTAGCATTAAGCCCAGTCAAGATGCCGCCCACTAGCCCTAACGCTGCCTCTACCTCCTGGAATGCATCCGTGCCCACCAGACTGCTGGGTAGATTGGATATGTCACATTTCCATCTCCAATGGTTAATCAAACGTAGACTTGCATCCCACAGCACCTCAGTTTAAATCGGGAGAGAGCAAAAGTCAGCGTGGGTCTCATCCTCGAGTGCATGGAGAGCCAGTGTGGGCGTGGGTGTGTGAAGGGGAAAAGGCCACCTTGAAGACAGTGTGAACTGAGTGGGTGAGAGGACTGAGAGTTTGCTTGCCCAGCCAGAATTTCTCAATCTTTCCTGGGTACAGCTGTCACTTCCACCTGAGGGTTGTTTACCATGTTCAGAGAGCACTAAGAAATGGAGGTGTCTAGTACAGAAAAAATGCCAAACACTAAAGCTCCAGAAATTTCTGTCTCACTCCAGACTCTCTATTTCAAGACAAGGGATATTCTGTGACCAAAGCCTGTAAAAATATGTATGTGCAGAGAAACTGAGAAGTCAGCTTTAAAGCCTTTTCCATATGGCACTTCCCTTTCCTCCTTCATACACATAACTATCTCATCATTAATGGGATACAGCACAGGCTCCCCTCCTCAGTGACCAGGCAGGAATAGGTCAAGCATCACAGAGCACCTTCTCTCCAGAAAGGCATCCCCTCCAAAACTTGCCCTGGTAAGATGGGGCCTGATTAGCTGGTGGAGCAGATCCAGCACCCTCTCCTCCAAAGACCTTGCAATATTCTGCAAGGTGGCTTTGGGAAAGAAGCCATCCTGGGTCTCGGAAGCTAGCTAACCCAGGCCAGGGCATATCTCAAGAATGAACATGAAATTATCAAAACAGTTTAATGGTTTCCATGCTCCCTGGTGCCGTTTACTTGCTTGCCAACTAGTGCTCTCCCAGGCAGGGCCTGGGTGTGATTCAGGCACAGGCAAGGGATTCTTCCTAATAGGGAACACAGATGAGGCCAAACAGTTTCTGGCAGCAGAGAAGTTAAGCCATATAGATAGCCATATGTAAGCCATGCGGTACTACTTGCCCTCAGAGTCAGACTGGATCTGGGCCAGTTACCGGAATAGCCAACAGATCCATCTCATTGAGAGGCAAATGGTACTGTCTCAGACTGCCTGCAGACTCAGGCATCAGTTGTCAAAATGTCTTTTTTAAAAGACAGCATTTCATGGAGAGTTCTTTTCTTCCCCTACCCCAGCTTCTTCCATCCACAGTCTCCACAGTGAAGGGATAACATCCCAGTGATGTCAAGAGCCCCAGACCACATGCAACACTAAACAAGGAAAATATTTGCACTGTTGACAGCTGTCTTTTCATGTTGTTTAATAGCTGGAAATGGAAAGCAGACATATGAACAATCAGAATGTCTTTGGCAGACCAGCTTTGCTTCCTAGGCTAGCATCTAAGAGCCCTTCCTCTATACTGAGCAGTGAAGTGATGGGCAGCCTTTAAACCAGAACTGTGTCTTGTTTGTCTTTCTTTTCTTCTAAGGCCTGAAGTCAACAGAAGCTTTTTACACTCCAGTGACTGCTATTTGGAGTCGCAAAGGCTATACGTGTTTAAGTAGTGTTGGACTGCACGGCAAGCCATTTAGCACAGAGGCAAGCACACTTTTCCCCACATCTCAGAAGTGTAGCCTTATAAAGCCTTTCTCAGAAAAGGTCAGTCATGGAGAGAATAAATATGGTAAGTACAATTTACTCCCACCAGAATCAGATTTATTCATACCCAGTTATTAGCCTTAATTATAAAAAACATAACTGATAGGCAAGAATAAAGGAGTCACTTGTAACATTACTTGTGGCAAAAACAAAGGCATGAAAGTAGAAACCTGCCCCCCACCCACCAGAGATTATGCATGGACCATCTCAACATGCATTCTGGCAACCCAATTCCTTCCAATTAAATGACATCAGGGAAGCATTAGAAATAGTGTGGGCCCCCTTTCATTGCTGATTATGACTAACTGATGTAATGCTGAACTGTTTATCACCATAATCCCAACCTACATATCCCAACTACTGAGTCAGTATTTAACTGAATCTCTCAAACCAAAACAGTTGTATAGCAAATACTGCATTTGGTTTTCATCCTGTGGGTTCAGAAACTTTGAATGATCATTACTTATATTACTCTAACAACGTGGGCCAGTGCCTGTGTGGTGGCCCTGGACAGGGTCGTTGCACTGGGCAAACAGAGAACGAAAGATACCTCACACCCCAAAAAAATGTATAACAGTTTCTCAAGCAAAAGGTACCAGAGGGACAGCATGAGGTTCAGAGACAGCTTAAGCCAACCTCCACTTCCACCATCACTGTGTTTATCAGAAGTTTGAAATGAAGGATTGCTCTGGGAAAGCAGCCTGATAAACAGAGCTGAGGAGTTTCTTGCCTTAATTCTGTGATGTATAAGACAAACTGCTGTTGAACGGCAACATACACTAGTCAGCACATGTCTGCTACCTTATCCACGGCAGGTCTGAAAGTTAACCTTCTCTCTGAAAGATGATCTTCCTACGGGGAACATACCTTTGGTATGCAGAACCATGATCTGCTGCAAGTTACCAAGGTCTGTGGTAGAGACCACGGTGGAGATTCAGGCTACATCCACCTCACATTTCTTCAAGTCTGGACCTATCCCAACTAGCAGGGAGACAGTGAGGGCACCTGGAAGATCTGCAATAACTGTTTGAGCCGTTTACTATTCCCGAGGAATCACGGGTACATTGAGAAGAGGGTGATCGGGGTTGCTGGCCCCGAGGATTCAGAGGTGAGAAGGCAGGCATGATTTAAACTGATCAGAACAGGCAGATGTCTACAGTTGAGCCCACACGGTCGAGCAGGCACCAGGAAAACCGCAGGCTCTGGTCCAAGCCTGCTCCGAGGACCAGACCCAAGCACCCCTCACGCTGTTAACAGCTCCTGGCAGGTGAGGAGCCAGAGCGTGTCCACTCCGCAGGTGGATTCAGCCAGCCTGCAGGGATCAAACGCAGGCAGCGGGGGAAGGATCGCACAAGTGACCCTTCCGAGAAGGGCTTTGTGTCCTCTGCAGCAAGGCAGAGCCAGGGGCAACACTGCGTAGGGAAGCCACAAAGGCAGGCAAGCTGTGACCGATCCAACACAAGTGGTGCGGCCAGAAAAACACGAGGGCAATATGTTTAAACAGGTCTAAGCCTGCCCTCGGGCACTCCACCCCACCGAGCCATGGGTGAGAGGTGTGAGGGGTGGGCTGAGAGGAAGCTCGGCCCCCGGTCGCGTCGCGGGGCATGGGGGGCAGGACAACATCTGGGCCATGTGAACACCCAGTGGCCAGCGTCTGCCCTGGCACAAACAGGTCTCAGCTCTTCCCCAAACCGCTGGGTGTGCCCCCGGAGCCCGAGGCTGCCCCAGGCAGCGCAGCCCAGGGAGGATGACAATGAATGTGAGTAATTCTTGAAATTTGTGGGAAGACTACTCAGACGTCTGACTTCCTGCTTCTGCATGTACAGAGGAGATGTTTTTGTCTAAAGGAGTGGAAACAGCGTACGCTGATACAAAGCCTCGTGTGCCGGAGCAGAGAAGAGAAGAGCCTGGGAGAGCTACAGCAGGGACGGGGGAAAGGAGGGAAACGCAGCGAACTCTGCGAGGGGGCAGAGCTGAGACGGTGCAGAGCGGGCAGCAACCTATGCCTGGGAAATAGCTCATGTACAGGAATTCCCCCTGGACCAAAGGGGAACCAGCCACCAAAGTGAGACTCTGAGTCACAGCCCGTTTCCCATGGCGCTGCTGGCCGAGGAAATCACACAGTTACCCCTGCCTCGAGTGCAGATTGCATTATTTCAGTCCATCTGAAAAATCTTTTAATAAAGGTTAATCTGGATGGCAATGCCAGCTTTATAAAACGGTTCGTTATTTAAACATCAACAGAAGATCTTGATGGAGTTTGAAAGGCTGCAGTGAAGGAAAACATTTTGCTTTGAAAGCAGCCAAAGAATTAAATAGGATTTCTGTCTGTGGAAGCTATTTGCCTTATTCTCCAGGGCACCATAGGTAAAAGGAGAACACTTGAGGCTAAGAGCAGCAATAGTTTTTACAATTTCAGCATGCAGAATCTCTTCCCAGCAACTGGAGCCACTTTAATATGAAATGCATCATTAGAGCAATAGGGCCCTGGTGATGGATGACACTGACAGATCACCAGAGTAACCCTGATGGGAGCTGGTGCTCAGAGAAGGCACCACATTAATTTACAAGCCTGTCATGATTGCTCTGGGTTTATTTTTAACCAAAATATCCTGGCCTTCAGCAATCTACACCAGGGATACCCTGAGTCTGCAGAATGTGCAGAGCAAGAGCTGCAGCATATGCTTTTGTTTTCATCAGTCAAAGGATTCAGGTTAGAAGTACGCAATATCAAAGTACTGGCTGTTTTTTTTCCACCTGTTCTGAGGTTAACATTCAAGAGACCATCAGTAAGTCCAGATCGCATATAAAACTTTGATCGACATAGTACTGAACCACAGAGTGGATAAGGAGTTAGAGAAAGTTCATCTGGTCCATCACCCTTATCCTAGTACAGGATCTCGTATATACTACCCATTTTCAGGAGATTTTTCTCTAGCTCAAGAACATATTAGTATCGCAGGGATGGACACCTACCAATATCACGCTTCTGTCTTGAATGTAGAATTGCCTCCTCCCTACAGCAGAAGGTCCTCTCCAACCTGTCACCTACTGCGGCTCAGCCATCGGTATATGGGTGAGCTACCACATTACGACAGTGAAAAAGCTCATATAGGTGTACTGTCTTCATAACTGCACAACAAGGGAGCAACTGAAAACTGGGGAAGAAACGGGAAAAAAACAAAGAGCTGATCCTCAGTTCATGGCATGGGGAAAACACAAGAGGCAGTAAATGCTTGTTGGTTTAAAGGCCCCACTGATTTCAAAGTGACCAGCTGGCAGCAAGTGTTGATATTTGGGCCGCTGAAGCAATATTCAGATGATGACATGACCATATCAATTGCCTTGGGAACCTACTGGCAGCTTTCCTGTATTGTAAGGAATCACTTACTTGAAAAAGAGACATTGGAAGTGACAACCAGAAGAAAGTCTTTGCAGCGTACAGTCAGATGGCAAAAGGCATAGACCAAAGACAGTGATGTTGGGGCAACTGAAATGCCAGTTCACCATGTTCACATAGGCTATGACACGCACAAGAAGAAAGAAAAACCTCAGAAGGCCAAGGCTGTACGGGAGAACTGGTACCTACAGCTTACACCAGAGCTAAACCAGTGACTCCGTGATTTCGCAGACCAACCAGACTGCCAGCACTGGACACCTGCTCCCTGGGAGAGGAATGAGGTGGAAGTACAAGGCCATTCAGAGCAGAGCCTGGTGCTAAACTGAGCTGCCTTGGAGACAAAGTCTGGTCAGCAGAAGCTTGGAAGGACAGCCGCCTAGTTTGCTCTCGACAAAACCTCCATCAGATGGTTTGAAGTCAGCGTGGCATGGACTGCCTCAGTAGCCAAGTGAAATTACCTTCTTTGCATGGCCCTGGCCTCCCGGTTCAACCCTTTTTGTTCATCAGCTGCTGTGAGTTAGAGGGTGGGCTCCGGAGGCTCTGTAGTGCCGCAGGATCAGGGGCACCCACGAGTTTGCTAGCAGTAGCGTAAAGAAGAAACGGTCATTGGCAGGAGTTTACAGAGCTGCCTATTCAGCTGAGATGCTTGGGTCAAATCTGTGCCATTCTATTTAACATACCAACCCCAAAGACACCTAAATAGGAGGCAGTGGCCTGGCATCCATTTATAATCACTGGTAGAGAAACAGATAATTTTTTAGCACACAAGTCATCCGGGCTACTTTGGACATCTGTGCGAGGATGTGATAAATTGTACCCAAGAGGTGCTATTTCTCTCCATGGACACGAGCACAGAAGGCAGTGGTACTCGAGGGGATAGAAGAGCAGGAGCACTGCCCATCCATCCTCCAGCGCCGCAGGGAGAGGGCAAGGAAGGAAACCGTTCTTGGAAAGCTCTTGGGTCACCCCGGTGTGAATCAGCAGAACTCATGAAAATTTAGCAAAACTCACAGGCAGTGTTTCTTCATGTCTCCAAATACAGCTCTCATCAGATCTGTAAAGCAGCTGGATATTTTTGGATCCATGAGTTGCTGAGGATATACATACCCAAACCACTTCATAAACAGGTGGGTGTGAAATAGATAGCAAGTGCAAGAAAATTTCTGTGTCTATAGGTGATTTTTACTTTGTGATGATATAAATGGTGAAAACAGTTGTTATATAAGCTAAATCTTTTTGACAGATGGTTAGAAAAAGAAATATCTAACAGTAAAATAAAAGGCAGATATTTGCCAAACTTATACACAAGGACCTTAAGGAAGAAAAATGTTCTTGTTTCTGCTTTGTGTACAGCCAGGAAGCAAATTAAGAAGTAGGCTTTGATAACCATATAAATGAAAGCCATGTGTCACTGGATTGAGTTTGTGGACCTGGAATAGAAAAAAAAAAAAAAAAAAAAAAAAAAAATCAAAACACAAATAAAACAGATGGTCTCATCATGACTGGTTTCTGGTTCAAAGACAGCTCCCCAGCAGCGTGTAACTCACAGAAAGTGAAGCTAAGAGGAAGTCCAAGTTTCCATGAAGCAACAGGGAATACAACATTGTGCAACAGCTTTTCCAAACCAAATGTACACTCAGGCATTGCCCAATCAAATGATAGCCAACAACGTATGCAACAAAGAACTGATTGAATCTTGCTATAAGACACAACCCAAATGACGCTATTAAATACCTTAATCTTGGAGCTGACAGAATTGTGGCACGGCATTTTGAGAGTAGAAGTTGTAACGAAACAGTGATCTTACTGACACACACATACACACACACGCTCTTTCAACTTCTAACACAAAACTGGAGGCTGGAGGAATCGCATGTGGCATCATCAGCCAAGATTTTTCAGACATAAGGAATTTTCTCACACAACCAACTGTAGGTTAGGAAACTGTTCTATTAATTATGGCTGGTGGAGAAGCACTTCTCTTCATACTCCAAACGTTTGCGGTAAATATTCTCAACCACATAGGACAGTTTTCATGTTTGGGATTGACCTGGTGACTTTATAAAAAAGCAGATCTGCCCAAACCCCTTAAAAACTATAGATCTCTGTTATGACTCTCTGTCAAAGTCCCTGCAGAAGACCAGAGAGCACCAAGCCAATTGTTCTCCATTAAAAGGTATCCTCACAGGCATCAGGGAGGACTGCGATCTGATTCTCCGCACATTTCTATAAATAAGTCTGAAGAGGATTTTCATTAAAGTCAATGAGAAGAGACTGAGTGCAAAATAATTATCATGCAATTATGTAATGTACTGAACAGCAGTATTCTCACAAGAAGGACAGACACATTTCAGGAAAACATGAGCTAGTCGATCACAAGTTACTGGAATGCAGGTGGAGATCCGTGGAAGTGCACAGTATCTATATGAAGTCACACCAGATGATCTGATAGTCCTTTCCAAATCTATGAATCTACTGATTGCCTGATTCGGTTTCAAGAGAGGACAGCAAAACACTCTACTGAAAGATCAGCTGCTCAGTGAGCACACTGACACTGCCAAGACCCAGGACCTCGACCAGACCAGCAGCACCCAGCCCGGCTCGGGGTGTGCTGTGCACTCGTACGGGAGGCAGCTCCACCGACACACCAGCTCCCAGGGCTCCTGGGAGCAGACCTGCCTCCTGTAATTCCCCTTACACCCCCACTTACCCGATGCCAAACCTGTTAACGTTGTCTCCATCCATTTAGAACTCACCTTATAAAAGTGGTGTTTGAAGAAAACTGCCTTTTAAAACAATCTATGCTGCACAGATGAATAATACTGGATTTCAGGCAGTTTTCTCTGCAAACAGGAGTTTAAATTTCTTTTGGTAATAACCCCTTTTGACGTGCCCACATGTAGACGGTAATTATTACTGCTTTTTACGGCTAGGGTATTTTAATCCCAACACATCTCATTCCCTCTCCCACATAGACTGTCTTTGAAGCAACAATAACAAGTACCAGCTTCCCTAGGCCAGTTTGCAAATTTGCCTCAAGGCTAAAACAGTCAGAGCATGCTTAGTAGGTCAGAACTGGATTTCCCAAATATGAACCATTCCAGAAAAAAGTGTTTTCTTATTGTTAACTTATTAATCATTAGAGAAAAAGAGAAGTGTTGTGGGGGGTGGGGTGGATGTCCCCCCCTGGTGAATTACATATGCAAAATAACTGCACAAAATGCTCTGACTCTATTGAAGTCAATGGGAGTTTTGCCACCAGCTTCAGCAGAGCTACAATTTCATCCAATGGCTCCAGAGCAACATCTCGTATGTCACCATTTACTGGTAGCAGCAGAGTTCACCCCTGGGCCTCCCATTACCATATAAAACATAAAGGAAAGCTGAGGTGCCTCTGTGGGGATCTGGCAGCTTCACAGAACTCATCCAGATCTGTTTGCTTTTAATTACCATTACAGTCAAGGGCACTAAAAGCTGTGTGGAGTCTGGGAACAGACTGTTTTGGTTGCCTTCAGACACACATTATCCCGGCAGCGGCACGGTGGCGGTACCCAGCCGGAGGAGCTCCACTGCGGGGGACTCATCCCTTTCCTACCAAAAGGGGCACTGATGCCTCTGCTTCCTCCCCTATCCCTGGGCACCCTCCTGGGGCCCATCCGGGGGGGGAGGTATCTCCCTGCAGAGCCCGGGGTGCTTGCTCCGGCTTTTTTCTAAGTTCAGGCTGAATGCTATTGCTGTTGGTCCTGAGCCAGACGTGCCAGCTGTGACCCAACCCCGTGTCCCCTCAGTACGTACCTTGGGTCACAGCAGGCTCCGGGAACACGAGCCTTTGGATAGGCTGAAGGAAAGACAGAGGGAGCAGGCAAACAGCGTGATACAAGTCACTGATGAGTTTGTTAAAGGCTAGTCCACAATGGGCACAACTGTTGTCACACCTGGAGCTGCAGCTACTCAGCCCCTTGCTGACAGACCCCAGTTAAAGCCCCCATTCATCCTAAACTGAAGCATTTTGTTTCTCCATCTCCTAACGTAGTCAAACCTTCCTGATCAAAACCACCCCCAGCAGATATAGTGCCATGAAAAAGTTTCTCTAATGAGCTGGCAGGAAAAACAGTTTCACAGAAAGAAGATCCCTGAGCAGCCCCATTCACAGTTGCCCCTGGCGTCCACAGGCTCTTGTGCTAATTAGGAGTGACACCTTTAATTGCCAGTACTGAAACTGGTAAGAGCTAACAGATCACAGCCTAAACCTGTGATATCGTCAACCCGGGAGGCAGCTCAGCAGTTTGGGGTTTTTTGAGTCAGTGGCTTGTTTCTCTATGACGCCCTGAGAAAAGGTTTACTTGTGTAATGTCTACAGGCCTAAAATAACAGGGAATATTTAAATTGAGGTAGAAGGCAATTTAAAGCCCAGCTAAAACTCCTGTGCTGAAATCTCTAATGGTAGGAGAAATGTGCATTTCCAACACATAATTAGGAAGAGACAAATAGAGGGTGTGGAGTCTTACTATGGAATGTTAATTACAAGCAGATCCTGAATCCCCGGGTTCAGTTCCAGCCAGTTGAGGACACATATTGAAATGTACTTAGTGATATACTCATTTCTACTTAATTACTTGTGAGACAAAGTGCTCGCAGCCAAAGGATATTTCTTTAGGATGCTGAGGATAGCTCTGAGAAGAATTGATAAATATAAAAGACACATGAAGCTATATCAGTCCACTTACTTACCAGTTAAGGGTATTTCACAGGAACATTTTTTCTAGTGTTCTTTCTTGTCTATTTTAATGACCTAAGTGATAAGGTTTCCATCGCTTCCCTTGGAAGATTAGAGAAGTCTCACAGCCAGGATTATTTCTCCCTGTGGTATTCATCCTGCATTGTCTTCTATTTTACTATAGTTCATGTGTTTCTATCTTAAAAAAACAAACAAACAAACAAAACAAAACAAAACAAAAACACAAAACAAAACAAATAAAAAAACTAAATAATTTCTCCTTCTCCTCATTAACTATACCCTGTTGGCAGACACAAAGGTTGCACTGCAAAGGGTGCCTAAAAGACACTTTGGTTGAATCAAGCTCACTTTTCCAGGCATGGGTGCTGGAGCAGCAACAAAGAAGAGCAAAAGACCTGAGTGGGAAGATGGAGAAGGATCCCTACAGTCTGTCTCATTCTCCAGACCTCCCGAATTTCCTAGTGTCTGAGACCCCTGTACTCCACAGAGCACAGTGGATGCATTCTTTATGCTTCATATCATGCAACAGGGCTAAGTGGCCCAAGATGGGTGGTAAGGACTGACTGGCAGCCAGGCTACGGATACTCACCTGCAGGCTGCCACCACAGTCCCTTTAGAACACATCCCTGGATGGACTCCTTCAATTGATCTGAAATGGTAGATGAAGAGTCAAGACAACAGCTGCATCAGCGTGAAGTGATGGTGGAGAGGATGTGCTGCAAACACGAACTTCAGACTGAGGTACAGGAGGTAGAACCCACTTAGGGGAGCTTCAAGATCGTGGCACAGGTCTGCACCATTGCCTTGCACGTAGATTCAGGTTCAATTTCACCTCAGCATAAGTCACTTAGGAATTTGACCTGCTGCCCTCACCTTCCTTCCTACCCTACACTTTCCTCTGTGAATTTTAATGCTGCAGTAAACAGGGTTATTTTCATGGTAAAACAGACAGTCAGGCCTAGACCCCTTCTTACTTGAAGGAGACATGTAGCTTTCTCACCCCGGAATCAGACAAATCAGAAGTGTCAATGCCGCACCAGCCATAGGTGAAAACTACGTCTGTAATTACAAAGTCAAGTGGGAAGAATCACATCCGACATGATCAAACTGCAATATCAGCTGATTGCCACCCAGCAGACAGCAGAAAGATCCCGGCAGGTTGTTGCTCCCAAACGTATCAAGGAGTTCAGGTGGCAGTCAGGACCTGGAAGGAACCACCAGTGGGACAGCGTGTTCCCCAGGCTGACAGGGCAATGAGCGGTGGCTCAGCTGGATGATGTACAAAGCACAAGATAACACTGCATGTTCCCCGGCCCTCCTGAGAAACGATGTGTGCTGGCGGAGGATGCCCCTTCGCACTTGTGATCATCCAGGTGAGGAGAGTCCCCTCTCGAGGTATGCGGATTTGCATTGCTGCCTGTTTGCGCAGGATGATAACAGACATCCAGGGGATGCAACTGTCTGTCAGTAAGTGGCTGCTTGGCTTTAGAGTAAGTGCAAGATCAGACACCACTAGGGGAAAAAACCCAGGGAACTGGAAATTACTAAAAAATAAGAAAGGGAGAGAAAGTAGAAAAAGTGTAGTGTAGATAACAATCACTATCAGTTCTTTCTATAAATGTGGCACCTCTTTATTCCCAAAACCATTTGAGCAAGAAGATACTGACCCCCCTGCTGTCTGAGTCATATACCACAATCATCTCTGAGGTCAATACCAAAGAATCAACAGAAGGCATCTAAACAAAGCCGGGGAGGACATTGGTTTCTTGACCACTAAGACCAGCCCAAAATCCCACTGGCAACAGTCTTTTGTTGACAGAAAGGAGCACCCACACAGGCATTGGTGAATCTGGGTAAGCACAAGAAAACAGAACTGGGATCTGAATGTTAGGAACATAGCTCAATCCAGATAGATACCGAGAACTGAAAAAAGTAGGAAAAAACAGTGGAAATCCATGCAGACGTCACCCACAAAGGAATCGGCCATTCTTCTTCACTGGAATGGCCTCTTGGATGTACGCATGATTTTCAGCTCTGTCCTGTCTTTTACTTTCCCAGCATTTTTTATTCATTCTGTCTCGGCCCATCTCTCCCAGCACTCAAGGCCTCCCAGATCACCTTTTCACCTCTGTTGTTCTGCGCCCTGGACATGTGGGACAACAGAGCCCCGAAGAAGAATCCCAGGGATGAAATGGAGATAGGACAGAGAGCATAGTAAGAAGCAAAAGACAGATCACTCCTGTTGCAATGGATTATGTTGAATAGATTAAAGGATCGTGGAAAAAGTGAGTACAGGCAAGCTTAGCAGACAAGTCAGAGTGCCCAATCTAGTCCTCTTCCCTTTTACAAGGCCTGGGTTAACAGCAATGTAGAAGCCAGAAGGCTTCTTTCTTCTTTTTTGATGACTCCCGATTAGATTGTCGCCAGGTCGTTACCCTCATCAGTTCCTAACTCAGGCTAAAGCCATGTGACTATCTAATGACAGACCTCTGCATCCCCAACAAAGCCCATTAGCACAAGTTTTCTGACAAGTTATGACAATAGGCTCCCGTGACAAGAGGCAAGTTGGTCATAATGAACTTCCACCACTCTGATTTCTGCTAACCAAGCAAACTTCCTTTAAAAATCAAACATGACCAAGAGCAACACCCAAGACATGACATAGTCTGTCAGTTAAGTTCCTTGCAAAGGAAAGGTCATGCAGAAAGGTGTTGGCTGTGTGAGGTCATCCTCCTGATGACTACAACACAGGTCCACACAGGATGTCAGTAGTTCAAGTTCTACGTCTTTTCCTGATTCCTGGCTCATTTTCCATATACTTTCCCAGTCATACTTTTTTGGGGCAGCTAGGAGAAATAAAGATGGCACATTATGCTATTTAACCCCTTGATAACCTGTCCACCATCACAACAACTTACTCCATAGGTTGAGTGTTGGCACTTCATGTGAGTAACAGGGAGTGAAAACAGAGAACAGAGTCCAACGCATAGGATCCAGATGTGCCAATGCACCTAAACAAGCTACCTAGAGCTTCAATTCAAGGATGCAGGAATAAATACCTGTTCTCATGTCACTGTTGCTTTCCAAGTGCATATGGGTGGCAGGCAACATCCAGAAAAATGCTACCATTTAGTGGCCAAGGTGAGATAACACCGAAGGAAAGAAGTGAACTGCTAGCAGGGGCCAGCACAAAGTTCCATTTCTATTTGGAGAACAACCTCTTAAGTATCAGAATTTTTGGAGAATGGTCTAAAGTTTATCATGTCTGAAGAACCTGAAAGCAGATTGTAGACTTAAATAAATTGTTGGGTTGTATTTACCTACACGCCTTGGTGAATCGTCTGAAGAGCTGGGAACAGAATAATGGGCTCTATGTCAGACAAAAAGATGGAAGCAATCGACATCCTTTCAATACTTCAAGGGGGCTTATAAGAAAGGTGGAGACAAGTTCTTTAGCTGGGCCTGTTGCCATAGGACAAGGGGTGATAGTTTTAATCTAAAAGAGGGTAGATTTAGACTAGATATAAAGCAGAAATTTTTTACAATGAGTGTGGTGAAACAGTGGAACAGGTTGCCCACAGAGGCTGCAGATGCTCCATCCCTAGAAACGTTCAAGGTCGGGCTGGATAGACTCTGAGCAACCTTATACAGTTGACGATACCTCTGCTCATTGCAGAGGGGTTGGACTAGATGACCTTTAAAGGTTCCTTCTCAACCCAAGCTATTCTATGATTCTATGACATTTTAGGATTTTGTCATTTGCTGGCATCTGATACATGAGCGTTTCCTTCGGGGTTTCCCATCCTTATGCCTCGTGTCAGAGCACCTGCCAGCAGTCCCCCTCTAAGGAGGACCATTCAAGAAATTGCCACACCAGAAAAGAGGACTTTTCAGCCTAGCAAAAACTTGCACAGAAGACATCTATTTTCCCAGTGAAAAACTGAAGGTTTCAAGAATGGGAAATCTTCAACCCCAAAACAGCCAAAGCCAAACGGTTCTTGGTCCAAACCCAGAACTTCTTTAGGCAAAAAATGTTGAAAATTTTGCTTTCATTTTTGCCAAAACTCAGAAAAAGGCCGCACTAATTTGTGTTATTTCTGTTTATCCAGTTAGTTTCAAACAAAACCCAAAATGTACACAAACCAACTCTAAGCAGCTATTCTGGAACTCAGAGAAACTGCAGCTCCTTCTGTCAAGTCGTTCAGGTTAACACAAAGAGGTCTAAACACACTGAAGGGGTGAAATTGAGAGAAGGAAACACTTGCTGCAAACTCTTCAGTACTTTAACATTTGTCCTTGACCTTTTAACACAGAAGTAAAGGAAGGAAGCAGAAGGGACAGATTGCCATTAGTGTTGTTTCATACTAAAGCTAATTTTCCCAAGTTCGTGACCAGCACTGACACTGAACTTGTCTAAGGAAAGCTGGGCTTTGCTGTACCACAAAGCTAGAGACTCAGAAAAAACAACAGCTTGCTATTCTTCCTGTTTTCCCCTATCACAACAGGCTTTTCTCACCCCAGTACCTAGATTCAAGCATATATCCCAGCTACATCCTAACCCTGTAGTGTGGCAAGACTGCAGTGTGCAGCAAGTCCCTTCTGCCTTCCCAAACTTTGGTTTCCATGGAAAAGAGGAGCCACTTTGGTGTTATTTGGGCCACAAATGCCCAGGTAAGCTACAGTAGGCATCAAATGTAGATTTCTAGATACAGGCACCAAAAACGACCTCCCCAACAGCCCAGAGTCTGTGGGAACCCAACAGTGACCCGTAATCCTTATTTGCATCCTCCTTTGTGATTTCTCTCTTGCTTCCTTTGTCTGTTTCAGAATGACTCAAGCAGCAGCATTCACTCATCAAAGACAGAGCGTTGCCTGGTCAAGATGTATGGTAGGATCTGGTCTCATACTCAGCACTTGCACAGCAAAGCACTTGTAACAATAACGCTTATGCCAGAAGAACAGCGTTTCACTTTCAAAATTAAGAAATGCCAGCTTTACCTTTGCTTCAGCAACTTTGATCCTTGCCTTTCTGAGTCAGCCCTCTGATGAGTGGAATGAAGCTGGTTTTGCCCTCACCTGTGCAGCAGATGACAGATACCTTCGTCTTATGAGACGGAAGCTATACCCAGGAGCTCAAATAAGGCACAAGAATGACAGGTGAGAGTCACCCCTGAGCAGACAGGCTATGCCTATCTCAGTAAATTGGAAGGTATGAGGGACCTCTCTGCCTCCCGGCGGGCCAGGGGCACGGCCAGGCTCACGTAGCTAACCGCTACTGCCCACTCAACAGCCTGCCCGTGGCCACCCCACCGAGTGCTTGGCCATAGGTTTCTCCTGGGCCCTCTCTGGTGCCCTGCTGGCCCTGAGATGATACAACTAATAATTCTGCGTAATAAGCCAAGGGCTGTCCTGAATCCCAGCAGAGTGGTGTTTCTGTAGCACGGACCCAGGGAAGGGGGGGGGGTGCTGCATGCCTTGAGGTGGGGCAGGCGCCGCAGGCCCCGAAGGCGTGATGCCAGCTGGGGTGGTCTGGGAGGGCTGGAGGGAACCTTACCTGACACTGGTCCATTTGTGGGGCTGGCCGGGAGCTGGCCTAGGGACAATCGCCCCCAGATTGTTCCTGGTAGTGTAAGAGGTCAAGGCTGATGCTTCATTTGTTTCCTGGTTCTCTTTTGTTTAGGGATGCAGGAGCACCCTCAAGGATTGTGTGCCACCTCAAATGTCACTAAGCAGGGCTGTCCAGAAGCAAAACCAGTGCTGTCAACAGTAAAAATCTTCCCAACATTCAAAGATGGGAACCTCTGACACTGCAGCACTGAGATTTTCTCAAGCCAAGTTTTGGTTTACTCTTCCCTCTCTCAGGAAAATAGTTTGTAACTGCCTTAATTTATAAAAAGGTATAAACCTAAATAGCTTTTGTAGTCCCTTCATAATCCTATTGGCCAGGCTTGTCACACCACTGTTTAGTCTTAGACAGTGTAAGTTCCTTATGCATGTTTTTCATTTTCCAGTTTTCCTCTTCAATAGACTTCTGTCTTTGAGCAGCCAGGTAGAGTCTTGGGTCTCTCCTACTCACAAAGACTTAATTTATCCAAGAACCTTTCTCTGTGTACAGCTCTTCTTACAGCACACTGTTGTTGCTGACATCAGGCTATAGCAAAGGTGTGAAACCATTTACCATTTATTAACAGATCCCAGCAGAAACGATTTTCCTGTTTGCATACAATGTGTGCCTTGCCCTCTGACTTTTTTATTGCATCAGAGCTGTCAGTGAAATGTGGAGCAAACTATGTGTTATAAGGTTCATGGTCCAGCCACATCACAACAGAAATGACATTCCCATGCAGACTCATCCCCTTCAAAATGCAAAACTGAAAATTGTATTTTCTTTTTAATCTCTAAAAGTGTAAGTATTAGAGACCTTATGAGAAATCTTAAAAACTAATTTTTAACACCACAGGTAATGCATCCTGCCTGACCTCAAAGCAATATAAACATAGTTGGGAGTTTCTTAGAGGTTATTCAGCAAAGAAATACTTAGAACAGGTATCTTTAACTTAGCCTAAGCTACTCAGGACCCCTTTCAATTGAGTAAAGCTACCTTTTGTGTTGGACTGAAGTGTAGCATTAAGTTAATTAAAAGCACAACCCCTTCCAGCTGACTTTACTAATTTGGCACACCCGGCGTATGTGATAAGATGAGTGAATCCCAAGTCTGACCCAGCACTTCATCAAACCCCAAACTGGTTCTCAGTGAAAAGGGCTCTAAGTATTTTTTGCTGTTTTTGTGAGACTCTACGACCTGATTATTCCCCTACAAAAACTAACGCAAATTCCCCACGAGCCAGTAATACTAATAAAGTACCTTTAGATCAAATGAAAACTCTCCCAACTGACCAAACAAGATGACTATGTCATCTATGACTGTGCGTAAGTACCAGCATTGCCTCTTTGCCAGTGCCTGACTGTCTGTACTCTGGGGTTTTGATTTACTAAGAGCAGGGGATGAAAAGTACTCTCCTAGGACCTGTATATTACCTGCCTGGGCTGGATCTCTGGGTACCCCTGAAGCAGAGGTGGGAAACCAGGAAAACTGCACATCCCTGTGAGAGTCCCTCCAAAGCATGGGACTGTCAGAGGTGTCTGTGTGTGCTGGTGTCTCTGCAGATGTACCTGCCCTGTGAAGTGGGGGGGACAGGCAGAAGCCAGGGTAGACACGTGCTCCCCAAAATAAGTCAGAAAGGTAGAAGTAGTCAGATTCCCCCTTCCCTAGGGAGCCTGGTCTGGCACAGCACATGAGCTGCACTGTGTGCTGGTGTCTGAGAGCCCTCCTCGGCTGCTTCGTGAGGACAGCATCCCCACAGAGACTCTCCTGAAAGTTTGGTTTATCTGTGTTTATAAGAGGGGGTTACTCTGCATGTCAGATGAGGATAAATATTATTCTATTTTTTTCCTGAAGCCGTGAACTCCTGTTTTCCTGACCCACACGGCTGCCTCAGTCCCGAGACTAGGATGAACCTGCCTTGCTGCTCCTAGGTCAGCCTGGTTTATTCCAGGATGTTTGTACCTATCTCACACATAGGAGGTCAGACTGATGACTGTAGCATCTGCCTGGCAGCAGGAACTCCTTTTCAGTAGCTAAAACAACTCACTGGGAGGGAAAATTACATAGCTGTGTGCCAGACTCGCCAAAAGCTGCTTCGCTATTGACTTCTGCTTGGTCAAACTAAAGACCACGGGACACTGCTTTGTACCTGAGGCTGAGAGCACATTTACAGATCACTTGGAGCAGCTGCTCAGCCAGACCAAGTAGTTCTTTCCTAACCACACAATAAATACATATTTTTAGCAGCAACAAAAATAGATTTCAATAAATGTCTTTTAAAAACAGATAGTATTTCACATCCCTCTTTGATATTTAACAGGGATAAAAAGTACTGGGTTTGCACTCCTCTTAGTGTGGGGACCCTAAATGCTGTGGCCACATCTGTCAATGGAGGGTTGCATAACAAAATGCAAAATAAATGTCATACAGAGATATCATTAACCACGGGAGCCTTTTTTTGGCACAGGAACATTCTAGACCATAACAGTGCTGCAAACCAAGCTGTGCATGGAGGCCATTCATTGCAGGGACACATTCATCCTTTCCCTTCCCTTTGAAACACCAGAGGCCAGACACATTCACCTTCAGATCAAGCTGCAAAACCCATCTCCCCTTTTTCTGGGTGCTGAGGGAGAATCAAGATGTGAAGGCTGCTGCATAGGAGACTGGCATTCTTGATCCGTTGTTGTCTGCAGGACTTGTGTTAGAGACGATGGCAATGTGGGAAGTGGGTCTGCTCTCACAGCCCTGTGCTGAAGACCGGAGCAACTGCTCCAAAGTTTGGAGCATCGTGAAAGACTGAAGCCATGCCGTTTGAGGGCAGACTCTGCTAGTGTCTCATCAAGTCGTCTCTTGATCCTTGAGCTACCTCTTTGAAACCCACGCAGGAAGGCAATATCTTAGGAGTAAGACATCCCTGCAGTGACAAAAGGAGGTGCAGCAGCAGTCTTAAGAGCTGAAAGCAGCATTTTGGAATTACAATTAGCCTGAGTTTAAACAGTGGCTACAGAGAAGCAAGACGGGCTTGATGACAGAGTGCAGTGCAGAGCAGACATCCCAGGACTAGCTGCCGTTGAGGTAGCACTGAAACTGGAGGTAACATAAACACGTCAGTCCAAAGTTGCGCCAGAGAGAATGAGCCCTGCCAAGAGACCCATGAGCCTACAGTCACGCTGGGAGGACACACAGGGTCACTCGATGTTCAGCCAAAGATTTCTACATCACACTTTGCTTCCTGTCCCATGGAGGAGGTAGGAAAATGAGGACGATGAAGGGGATGTGTCACTTGAAGTCAACACAGCTGTCAGGCAGAGGTGCAGAGACATTTGGTCCTTGGGACACCTCTCATGCATAGGGGCTGCAGGCTGAAGAAAATCCCCTGCCTATTTGACAAGGAGTTACCCGCCTGCAACAAAACCCACAGAGACATTTTATAAAATGCAGAGCTTTTACTAGCATGTGGCAGCATCCAGAGTGCATCTGGGAGGTGAGGAGCTGAAATGTGTGCTGCACAGAGAGGAGCTGGTGGGGAGGGGGGGGGACCACCACCCCAGCTCTCCGTCTGCCCCGAGCAGAGTGAGAAAGATGCCTGAATTAATGCTGAACCACTGCTCTGCTATTGGGAGCAGCATGAGGGGCCGCCTTCTATGCAAGACTTAAACTTAGATCTTTTTTCAAGAGGCTTGTATGGGCACTGGTTAACTCCACTAACACAGCCAAAACATAAATCTGGACAGTTCAATTCACTTCAAATTATTTTCCCACTAAACAGACAGTTCTTCTTTACTGTCTCTGCTTGACTGCTGTGCAGTGTTGCACAAAACACTACTCCAACTTTTGTGGCAATTCCCAAGGGGAGAAACTTGCTTCTTACATATCCTCCCTCCTTCACATGGTCACCATGTGGCCTGATGAAAGGCGCTGGCAGGTGTAAAGTGTCCACACTCTTGCCTGAAAGGATCTCTTCTAAGGACTGAGTTTTTGTAGCACACCCCAAGTGTGATTTCTGGTCTGCATTGCCACTCTCTTGTGACACCGGCAAAGCTTTCCATCTCTCCTTGCACAGAAAACAAATGTGCCAAACAGCTGGTTGAAACACAGTCTTACGGTGCTGCTGGGTAGATTTGATTCTGATCAGAGCATTTGATAGGACCAGAAAAAACAGGGGGGACCACAGGTAAAGATTGCATGGATTGCACGGATCTTCCCGACAGACAAATGAAAAATAGCTTCCTCCTGAAGCAGGACCTCTCAGAGACGTCCTTGTCTTGTAAGCATGGACATGTCTACTTTACATCTGCACACACACACACACACACGTAGAAGTGCACATGCAGGGATATATTTATACACACATATTCATACGCACGCAGATGACTATATATACACACATGAATATGTGTGTATATATGACTGACTGTGCTTGTGTCTGTGCATATATAATTTATTATGTTCTGATGTATTTTTGACATTTGTTATGACATCTATAATTTGTGGTCTGAGAAGGCTGAGCCATGAAATGTGGTGAGCCAAACTGGTTTGAATGTCTTCACTGAAAAAATAAGGGGTTGATTTAAAAGAAATTAAAAAAAAAAAAAAAAAAACAAACAAAACAAAAAAAACAACCCAAACAAAACAAAACAAAAAATAATTTGAAAATCGGCAAAAAATCTATCATTTTTCAATTTCTACGTTTTCACATTGCAAGGGGAAGATATGCTCTTTTGCACACCCTCTTTCTATTTTATTTTTTTTTTCAAGCACTAGCCAAAGGCAGAAAAAGAAGCAAAAGCTAAGAAGCAGACATAGGGTTTGGTCTTAGCTATTTTATTTCTCCACTTTCTTCTTTTATATTCCTAAATGAAAAATAGGAGGTGATATTTTAGGAGTAACAGAAAGCTGGCCTGCCAGTTTGTTTTCTTACCATCAGAATGATATCATGTTTTCCTAAACAAAAATAATTCATGAAAAATTTCCAACAAAAGAAAAAGTCTCTCAGGTTTTTTTCCATGAAATGAGTGTTTACCGAGCAGCATTTCTGTGAATGCTGCCTGCTCTGACTGCCACGGAAGATGTCACAGGAAGCCCTCAGAGGAGCGGGACAAACACTGGACGTGGGATGAGTAGCACAGCTCCTGGCACCCGGGCGTCCAGCCTTCACAGACACTTCCAGAGAACGTGCAGCCGAGGAAAGTGGTGGTCGTACCTTTTCCCATCGTCTGCTCAGGTCTTCATGCCATTTATGAGCACCTTCCAAAGGAGAAAAGTAGAGAACTGATGAACATCTCTCAGGTCTCGGCGCAGTCCTCGGGAAGAAAAAAAAACATAAACCTCTGTTGCTGCTGGAGGGTGGGAGAACAAAGACACATCATTTGTACACGCTGGAAAGCAGCGAGGTTTGCGGTCATTCTGGGCTGAGTTCCACATTCTTTGGGGTACCCCCGAGAATAGCCTGACGCCTTCACAAAGATGATCTCTGCCACAACAGGCAATGCTATCATCCCCAGAAAGGACTCATCATGATTCAGGGAAGTGAAGGATTACTTAGAAATGACACGATCCTTTAGAAATCCCAACACCAACCCTTCAAGCAAGGTGAAGTCCTCCCATCTGCACTGTGGTGTAAGAGGCCAGGGGAAGGAGGAGAGGACAGGCCAGCGGAGGTAAGGGCGGTATGTGTCCCTCACCCACACCACTACTATCATTTTAGCACTGGTGCTTTTAGCCCTGGAACAGCTCAACCATCTTTGAGCAGGATGTAGAAAAGCAAGATACTAACAAAGCTTGGATGGGACAGAACCCCCCCTGTGCCATCAGGTAGAGCAGAATACAAATATGCCTTTAAAAGAAAAAGAAAAACACATCTACCCAAGAAAACAAATGTCGGAAATATATGAGTCCCCTCCTTCATCAAGAAGAGACATTTCACTTTTTTCAAACTTATCCTTGTGTATTTGAAAGCAGAGGTGGACAAGCTCATCTCACCTAAGACCCCTTTATCCAGATAGCAAACATTGCCTTTGTAGCTTAATATTTGTGTATCAGCAACATATTAAGCATCGAGGCACTGCTGTGTTAGGCATAATAAAATAGTTATTTATCCATCAAAACCACAAAACCTAGATTAATAACTCGAGAAGTAAAGCCAGATTACTGGGATGGTAGGTGGAAGAAGAGAGGAACAGTAAATGCACTGAAGTTTTGAATTTTCTTTAAACTAAGTTTGTTCCCCTAAATAAAGTTCTGGAAGGGTAAAAACATTTTATTCATTACAGTTCATTCACAAAGCCCTTTATTTAGTTTTGCTTAACTACAGAAGTTCTTTTTCTCTTTGAAATAAAAAGTTCTGTAGAAGAAGACAGTCATGTTCCTATCCTCTCACTCCAATACGTAATTTATCTTCTGTTCCTGTTTTCACATATAGGAAATTAAAGTACAAGAGCCCAGAGAGAAAATGACATTCACAGAAAAGGATACCCTTGCATTCCTGGTGAAAAGATGAAGGAGACGTACTAATTGCTGAATTACAATGAGGCTTTTTACCACCCTCTGAATCTCTAAGAGGAATAAAACATACACCCCAAATCAGAGCTGAGATACCGAGTAATCGGCTGGCTTTGTTCAGACACAACAAGGGCAGATGAAAGTAAAATGTCTGAATTCTTTCAAGCGAGGAAAAACACAACTCTTTTTTTTTTTTTTTTTTTTTTTTTTTTCCCAAGGGGAGAAATCAAATTGTTACGTTTTTGTTTTTAATTTATGTTCGGATCACCGCTGCTCCTGCAGACGTTTCGGCTCACGCTGCCCACGGCCCGTGCCGGAGGACAAGGGCCCGGCTCACGGCTGCCCTGTCGCGGGACGTCTGCCAGCGGCTGAAGCTCAGGGGAGAGGACGCTCCCTCCCGCTGTCCCGCCAGCCGCTCGCGCACCCTTCCCCGAGGAGAACCCCCCACCCCCCCTTCCTCGCACCCTCGGCCTCGCGTTGCTGCGGGCTCCGGCGGTGGGATTTCGGCAGCACCGTGGCTCAGCTCCGCGGGGCAGAGCTGCCCGTCCCCGGCTCACCGGGCGCCAGCCGGCGACGGCGGCTGCACGGCCAACGCTTCCCGCCCGGACGCGTGGCAGCCTGACACCCGTGCCACCCCCGGGAGCCCGTGGGCCCCGCGGTGCCGGGGGCCCCTGAGCTCTTCACAGCAGCGGTGACCCCCGAAGCCCCCCGAACGCTAAGCCCTGGTGCAGCGAGTCCTCGGAGCTGGATTTAATGGCTGATCTGGCACGGGGCCCGGAGAGGGCCGGGCTCCTTCTCAGTTTCCATAATTCACTTGTCCTGCGAGACCTATTTAAGGCAACGCTTTCTACCTGAAGCCTCGGGATTTTGCAGCTCCAAAGGGAATCTGAGACTTTTGTCCCTGAGGACCATATCATAACAAACTCCATAATGGAAAAGTAATGACTTTGGAACGGGCTTATTTTAAGAAAAAAAAAAAAAAAAAAAAAAAATCTGGGCCCTTATCCAGGTAGAGATCTTAGCCTGGCATTCCAGTTACATTCTTTCTGTTATTAAAATAATTTAGGAAACCAGGCAGCCTGCTCTGCATTCAATCATGTTAGCCCACGCTGTGTCAATTTGAATTCTGCCTGTGGTGATAACAGTTGAAAATCTGATGGGCCAGATACCGAACTGACAAAAATTGGTGTTGCTCCATTACAATCAGTGGGGTTTTGCCAATTTACCCTTGTTAAAGATCTGGACCTCTACTTCTAGGCAGGCTTTTTTCCAGGCAGCAAAACAGTCTCCTACCTCTTTGGCAAAGGAAAAAATAAAGGAACAATTTAGCGATACTTTGGAAAGTGACATGACCACGATAATGCAAGTTGAAAATGATGTTCTCGGCTCGTTTTCAGCATTCTTGAAACTTAACTAGAACCATGTCTGGGATCTTCAAATGTGATCATCAGATAAAATGTGATACCGTTTTGCAGTGTAGATGCCACCAGCTTCCAAACTGAAGATTACTATTTTTCCATTTTAGTTCATTAAGAAGCCTCAACAACTCTGTTAAAAAGCCCCCTCTGATGAAAACACCAATATTTACACGTGTGAGCAGCCACGTGAAAATATTTCATCTTCCATCCAATCACATTTTCAAGACTAAAAATTTTTTTCAAGTTAATATTTATGGTAGAAAGTCCACAAGCCTTGGGAAATGGTGCTTTAGGTGGTTGGCACCTAGCTGATGACCAGTCGGGGCACCTTAGCTTTATCCTGTGCACCACCCTGCCACAGCTGACATGACAAGAGAGCGGAGCAGGGCAGTCCCTTCCCCATCCACCTTAGTTACTTCTATGTCTGAGCAGTGTTTCTTCTGGTTTTCCTCCAGATGACCCTACAGCTCTGAAAGTTGGTCATATAATAGTCATTAATTGGAGAACTAGCGAAAAATGTTAGAGGACTGCAGTGTGGGTTTCACCGCTTTCACCAAGAGGTGAAACCTGAAAAGCCTTTGTGGTTACGTCTCCCCTTATCCTGGTGCCAACTGCCACTGCAGAAAAGAGAGGGAAAATGAGTGGAATGAAGGGACTTTGAACTTCAGGGAGAGGTATTTTCCACTGAAACTTGACAGGTATTTGTTATTTGGGAAAAGGGAAAGTAAAATCAATATATTTCCTACAAGACCAGCTTTATCAAGATTTGAGCTGGTTATAGCGGTTGCACGGGAGCAGACACTCAGAAGCGGCCACAGTTGTCTAAGTGCAGCTTTAAAACTATCCTGAAGGACTCGGACTCAAAGACCACAACCCTACTAGTAAAGGAAAGGGCCCAGGATTTCTCTGTGACTCTAGAAGCAAATGAAAGAGCAGAGCTTGTTTTCATCAAGCTAAACACCGTTCCCAAAGGGCTCTACCTGTGGCAGCCTCTGCTGTCCGACGAACCATGCCCAAGAGTTGGAGAGGATCCCACTAGTGAGTGCCAGACAAACATGTGCCAGGGGACATGCAATAATTCAACAGTGTGGAGAGTCACGAGACCGCACGAACGCCTGTACCTGCCCCCTGTTTGGCTTAGGAGCACAGCCCTGGCCAGAGGGCAACAGGAGGCCGGTCAGTTTGCATGTATGTCTTGGAACATATGGATGCAGCTCTGACTTTGCAAGAGGCAGTCCTCACCAGACCTGTAGGCACTGCCAGAGCTAATAATGACACCGAACACGCACTGGAAAAACTATTCCAATAGTTACATTCAACCATTTTCCTAACAGGCAGGACAACGTGGCTTAAGGCGAGCCATGTTGTTTGAGCTTTTGAATGTCATGTACTTACAGAGAAATAAGCTGTAGGCAGGAAACCCTCCTACAGTTTTCCAGCAAAGACAAATTTGAACCAGTCACAACAGGACTCATACAGAGCTATGGATAAGTAGAAAAAAGGCATCATAGACAAAAAAATAACACTCAGTTTCTTAAATTGGCCTTTATTCCCAATTCCTGAGAGCACTAGGATGGCTTCAGCAACGCAAAGGCATAGCTGGATCTTCAAATCTGCCTGCTGGAATATTTCCGTTGGGAAGGATACCCAATATCCCGTACCCACATCCCAGCTCCCATATCAACCCCTCCTAACCCGCCTACGGAGAGCAGAGCTGGGAGAAGGGCAGCGCAGCAAGGCCACCCGTTAGCCCAGCCATGGACATAAGCCTTGCTCTGAGTGAGCAGCTGCTAGAGATGTAAGCAGCAAACCAACTGATCTAATTTATTTAGGTAACCTAGATCCAGCAAGCATTGTTTTTTCAGGGAGCTTTACACCTGCCTTTTTCTTACCCCTCCTGTCTTTAGCTTCTGCAGTGAACTGCAGAGCCTGCTCTGACAATTCGGTTCACAGAGCTGAACTAAGACAATACTGTGTAGTAGGTTAGTCTTCATGCTTCAGCAGAGATCAAGAATCCTTCGGCTTCTTTGCTTTGAGGGACTTTGTGTTTTGTTTAGTTTTCAGAGCAGATAGAATCCCATTGATGGCATTTAAATGCATCCACCACGATGAACTCTAAGATGCAGGAAATAACATTTTCTTTTTCTTAAGCATCCCAGGAGACTGCAATGATTATATTAAAATTTTAATCACAAACTCCTTACGTTAAAATCACAAAGGATTCACTGTGCTAGAGAATTTCACAATATGAAGCTCTTTTATAAATTTGTGTCAGATAGCAATTTGCTGTCTGGGAAATGTAAATCAGTTATTAATGAGCCAAATTGCTAATATCAAACCTGGTATCTATATGCAAGAAAGAGACAAAAATCTTTTACAGGCTTATAAAGTTCTACATGTACTAGCCTGAATAATTTTATTCCCTGTTTCCTGAATTGAGAGACATCATTTGTTGCAAATACCATTGAACAACTGCATCTCATTCTACAGTAATACCTCCACCTGAACCACGCACAATGTTGTGGGGCTTTGGAAGCGATGATCTGCACATTAATAGATGCAAAACTATTCCGAAAGACTGACCCGCTGTATTTCAGACTTTGTAACCAGAGACTAGATTTTTGGTTCAGATGAATGTAGTTCTAGTACAGGTTTAAATCAAGGTGAGAAGACGGTCAGGCCCAAAGGAAGGAGCAAGGTAAAGTCTACAGCATCCACTAGAACCATGCAGGCTCCTCAACAGCTACAAGCACAGCCCAGAGCTCAACAGCTACCCCAGCAGCCCTGACTTGACCCGAGCCTCTGTTCTGAATTTCAGAGCTGTTCCTTGAATATACAGTTGCACAAAACAATTTTAGCAGCTTCCATATGTTAGGATCCTAGCTGAGCTCAAGCACATTTCTAGCTGTGCTTGAGATCTAATTCTGTAGCTTTTTTTCTGACTGTAATAAAAAATCTATTACTATTGTTCAAGGCTGTGAAAGGTGGTGAGTAATACAGAGTGGATTCTGGAGATGAATTTGCAATGCAGCTAGAAACTGAGTATTTAGATTTGAAATCCCAGCTCATTATTGAAATTAAATCTGAATGTATGCAACTCTTTGTTAATGCTTCCATAGAAAAATACAGAGTTTGCATCACTATGAGGTTACCAAATTCCTTCACTTGCACAATTGTTCCAATAATCAAGAGTGGACCTAGCTTCTGCAGGTGCAAGAACATCTCCACATAACACAAATGGTTCAGTAACTGAAAATTTATGGGAGAAGTAATTTACAGGTTACTGGTTCCTTCATTTACTGATTTTCTGAGCAGAACTTAAGCAATTTGAACGGAATTGCCACAAAGATTTAAATTTAAATGTAGGGCAGAGGCAGATAAACTGATTAATTAACTGATCAACTCCATAAAGAGCTTAAAGTGTATCTTGTAATTTACAAAGGAAGGCGTGGGATGCAGTGCTGGCTTCACAAGGGTATCTCCCCACGTAGGAGTGCGTCCTCTGAATAAAGCAGTTTCATTTCCCTCCCATCAGTGATACAGCTTCAGAGGAGTGTGGATGGAGAGTTTGCCTCCTGCAGCACCACGTGTCCTCTATACCCAAGTTTGCCCAAAATACAAAAAGCGAAAACAGATGGAGAGGCAAAGATTTGTTGATTGAGGCTCTCAAAGGGCAGCTCTAAACCTCAGCTCCTTCCAGTCGTCGGCAGGCAGGAGTGTGAACTCCGAGCCGGGATACATGCAGTACAGCTGTCTCGCTTGCACACAAGCTGTGGCATGTATTTGCAAGTCAGTCGGGACCACGTTCAGACCATCTCCTCTAGGTGCCTGCCTCTGTTGTCATGACAACTAGTAAGACAGTGATGGGCAATTCGGGCTCCCCACGCTCCACGGCTGCCAGACTCTATTCCTTATATAGGCAGTGGAGAGAAGTAGGCATCTAAGTTAGGCACCTAAAATCAACATGCTGACTACACCCCCCCACACTCCCACCCCCAGCCAGCTGCTAGATTCCTGGCTGGTCCCTGCGAGTGAGAGGGACCCACTACATACTCACCACTCCTGAACCCGCTTCCTCATTTGACTTCCTCGTCCAATGTGTCATTCAGAAGTGACAATGCGACATCTGGGAAATGGTCCAAATCTATCCATTTTTAAAGTGAAGTGCTCAGTGGCGCTTAAACAGCCAGAGATTTCTGCTCGTCGTAGTATTAGAAACATTCGAGTTTCTCTGCAGTTGGGTAGAGAATAGTAAACTTTACCATTGCACCCGAAAGGTTTTCTTCATGCATTTCCATGCACTTTCATCCTGGAAATGTATTCCACAGATATGGAATCAGACAGACTTCCTTTAAGCTTCAGAATAAAGATGGAATATTCAGGAAAAAAAAAAAAGTTACCCATTTCAGTCAAAACTGCTGTAGTATATCTTCAGACAGCTCCTAGTCCTGGAAGTAGAGAAAAACCATTCTCTGCAACTACTCGTGCAAATTCAAATGCAGTCCAGGTCAGTTCATACTTCTTAGAAAGACATCAAGCCTCTTCTCATCTTCAGCACCCTTTCCGTTTCTACGGGTTCTTCCCTTGCACACATATAACTCCCCATCAGACCTTCAGCAGCGTCACTAGCACAAGTCTTGAGGTGTTTTCTCTTTCACCTTCTCTGCAGGTGAAATACATGTGGTGGAGTGTCTCACATTGGTAACCTGTGATTTTTTTGTTTGTTGGGCTTGGAGGTTTCTGTCTTCTTGTTGTTGCACAGGCATTTTTATGAGCTGTTTCGTTTTTGAATAGACATGCTGCTGTGCATTTATTATAGGGATGGCCAAAGAAATGATCTAGCAAAGAAATGGACCTTACACTTGGAGGAGAAGGAGGTGTGATTTATGACATGCCCTAATTCCTGGAAGAGTTCATTCCAGATGTTCAGATAACAGGCTGAAGCTTGCTTCAATGGCCAGGAATTTCATTATTCCAGCAGAGTGAAATCTGTGACAAGGGTGACCACCTGGGAACTTCAGCAATTCAAACAGTCTTCAAGAACATCCAGAAAGGGCAAGTTTAGGCACAGCATTCACACTGACTTCTGTTGCGTTCAGTCCTCTCTCCTCACTTGATCCATATAAAAGCTTGGTACCTCATCTGAGCTCAGGGTCTGAGCTTTCCCAGCTGCCCATAGAGAGAGACAGGTTTCTTTAGGGCACAAAGAGAGGAGATTCCTCTTCCTCTACCCACTGACTACAGAGAACTGGTTTACAGAAGATGCCCAGCTACTTGGGAGCTAAAGGGAGGGACAACGAATCCCATGCTTGGAGGCAATGGGCATTGGGCACTCTCTAGGGGTCAGGCATCTCAGTACCCTCCTGGGCCTCAGCAGGAGGTTCTGAGTTTGATTTGCTGATCTATGCAAAGCCAGTGGGGAACGTGGAGAGCAGGTCTGAGGTGCTCTGCAAAGCCTATGCTGCTGCAGAGACCCGCTGCTCTGTTCTGCAAAGGGCTAGATGCAGAGGACTTCATTCCCAGACCAGCTGAATTACCACAGTCCATCCAAGAGATGATGAAAGCATGAAGTGAGTTTATTATTGACAAGGGTGGGATGAGGGCTCTGAGCCAGCTCAAGCCGATGGGAAGTGTTATTCATAAAATCATAGAATCAATAGTTTCAGTTGGAAGGGACCTTCAAAAGTATCTAGTCCAACCCTCCTGCAATGACCAGGGACATCTTCGACTAGATGAGGTTGCTCGGAGCCCTGGCCAACCTGACCTTGAACGTTTCCAGGGATGGGGCATCTATCACCTCTCTGGGCAACCTGTTCTGGTGTTTCACCAGTTATTCTCTGATGCTGCCTTGTGTAGGTGGGAATTCAAGTGCATTCTTTAACTCCATGCAGATCTGATCAGTTCCCAACATACCCTTTCATCCAGCTGAACCTTCACCAAGACTATGAAATGCCTTCCCTCTGCTCACTGATACTCCTGCCTTGATCAAATTCACCTTCAGCCAACCGGTTTTCACTTACAGCTGAGCCCTTCCAAGATACAAGGTTACCAGGGTGACAGTAAATGCACTTGTGGCAATCCCTTTCTGCTAGTATTTGGATTAAAATTAACAGAGCCGCTCACCTTCTGAATACCAAAAAGAGGTAAGAGAATAAATGGTTCTTGTGGAAATCCACCAACAAAAGATCCAGTGATAAGGACATAATTTCCTCTGAAAACTGCAGTTCCCCCTTTACACAAGGATACTCTCCCACTCCGAGTGCTTTAACCCATGTGAGCTAAACCGGTAAATTCAAATTGTATTTTCAAAGTAATTTGTTGGACACCTGTGGGCCACTTTTTAATATTGGCTGTGTTCAGGAACTGCAGAATAAATAGAAGGGTATCCGGAAGACAGAAAAAGAAAAGACAATGTTTTGTGAACATGATGGTCACACTTACCCACTTGCTCAGCATGCAGGGGTCACTTCAGCACACCTGGCCTGAAATCAGTGACATCCACTGCTTGAGTCAACATTCCCTGAAAAGAGTGGAGTCTGCCAAGACAGGCTCTTTGATGTTACCATTTGGTCGCTGTTTTGTTGAAATGTCATTCTCTCTGATATTCAAGGAAGACAGGCAAATGAATTAAAGGAAGAGCTCATGCCGGGTGCATGAAAACGGCACTTGTGCGTTTAAATGGGCATGGAACCTGCATTTGTACGAGCATTTTTTCTGCAACAGACAGGGCTTCATAACAAGATGCCTGCCATGACACAGGAACAAGCAGCTAAGGCAAAAGGCGAATTCATCTATTCTAATGTGTCATTCTAAAATATAACCTTTCCCTTCAGTTATTATTTATCTAATTGCACAGCCAAATTTAGTCGGTGCATTTGAAAGCATAATTAATTGCAATGTACTTAGTAACGTTTCATTCTGCTCTGCCTGCAAGTCAAACTGCTGTAAGACAGATTTGATTTTTGGAAGGGTTTTCATCACACCGTGTGTACTGAAAATAATTAGTGAGCCAGGAGGGCAGTTACTTTTTATCCTGCTAATTGGATATGCTGGCAGTTCTTGTGCCCTTGTGGTCAGATGTTGGCCTCATTTGCACAGTTCCAACCAGTGGGATTACTTCACTTGGGTGGTCGTGTATGTATTTAAGAATATAATTCACTCTTTTCAGTTTTGTAGGAGTTGAACTGGTCTGTGTGAGCCATGGCTTTGCTCTGAACAGATCAGAATTCATGTTGTCTTAATACAGCACCGGATGACTACCTATGGCTTAGGCTTGTGAGCGGCTCTCACAAGCCTTTGCAGCTACCATCAGGCCTTCAAAAGCAATCAGCCTGGTCCAAAGGGGCCTCCTTCACTGTTTTTCACCATTTGGTATAGTTTTATAAGGTTTGGAGGAAAGTGTTTATGGAATGTGACAGTGCAGTTTCACAATAATTTGGTTTTGGCAGCAGTATCAGCTTAAGAAATTCTCCTTTCCCTTCTCCTGCCTTTGGACTGCAGGTCACTGACCTCTCGGTTGTGCCAACACAACTGTTTGTAAAACAGTGTGATGCCCTGGATTAATGACATAATCCAGACTAAACTGCCTTCTTTTTTTCCCCTACTTTTGGCTTTTAGAGAGGTAAATGGCAAAAAGGGAAGGTAAACTTTGGTAAAAGAAGGAGTGGCTGGGGAGGGAGCTGTCTAAACATGGATTGTCACTAAAGCCTTCAGGATTGTGAAACTGCTATTCCGAATATGGCTTGCTGGTGTTTGGTTGTTTTGGGGTTTTTTTTCTAAAGCAAAGATCATGCATACTAAGTGGAAGGAAAAAGTTGGCAAAAAATAAAAGCATGAGGCTCTTATGTCTTTTTATCTGCCTCAAGTGCAGATTAGATGTTGGAATACTACAATGCCCTCTGTCAATAGTTCTCAGACGTGTTTGGGGTTTTTCTTGAGCCATGGAATATGCTCAACCACTAGCTTTCTCATCCTGTGGTTTGAGAACTACTGCTATGGCAGTTCGAACGTTGAGAACGAGGCTCCACAGAACAAGCCTCGGTGCACCCCATGCCGACAAAGCCTCCGGGGAGAGAGCAAGCAAGACTGACAAGAAGGTGGACAGGGCAGGGATGGGGCCAGGGAGAAAGGAAGGCAGACAAGCTTCAGCTCAGGAGACAAAGAACATTGGGCTGCTGGGACCTGATAGGGCAAGGACCTCCTCACAAGTGGAGATCTTGGGAGAGAGTATAGTCATGGCCAGGGGTGGCTGGCAAATGACACTGAAGCTGACGAGGTCTAGGAGCTCCGTGTGCTATGCTTAACAGAAGACTGATAAACCTGAGATTTTGTTCATCTGCCGATGAGAACTTACCTCTTTTGAATGAGCGGGAATACACTGGTCATCTGAAGTGGCCAGGAGACAAGTTAATCGGAGGGGAAAAAGAAGGGGAATAAGGACATGGAACAAATATGTGGCAGAGGAAGTTAACACAGCTCCAATTTGCTAGAAAATAGCTTTCAGTACGAACAGTTTAAGAACAAATGGGAAGCAAGATCAGCCCCTCTTATAAAATAGTAATATTTATTTTCAAGTACTGGTGCGAAGGTGCTTTTTTTACATTATTTTTCACTGGAATAAAACTTGACAAGTCACAGAAAACTTACCTGAGAAGATTATCCTCAAAATCTATCAGATCTTAGCTGAAAAAGGTACATAATTCCCCCAAAGAAACCAAGACCAATTGTAGAAAGGAAGGAGAAAGAAGAGAAGCTTTGACAACTTGGGGGAAGAACATGCTGGTGTTTGGCTTTTGGTTTTTCAACAGCAGCTTAAAGTCGTTCAGAAGTTCAGAGACTACCTTTTTTTTTTTTCTGTTTTTCACATGGGAAATGAAATCTCTTTTCCAAACAGATTCTAATACTGATGATTGTAATGTCATTTACAAGTAGAGCGCTCTGTGCATGAGCTAGTTCCATCAACACAATAAGGATATAATGAAAACAGAGATAGTTATTAATGTGAGCTAGTTCTAGCCAAGTACATAAGCAACCATGGTAGTAGTGGTATCGGAAGCAGTCGTATTTGCTAGTTTATCTCAGCACCAACATCCATTCAGAAATCATGAAAACTGTATCTACTAACCCAGAGTATAGAGGGTTGCTTTAAATTCAGGGATGCATTTGGATGCCAGAGATATTAAATTCTGAAAATGTAATGATCCATTTTACAGAGAACAATCTCTTTGACAGATTTAGACTCACGAGCTTTGAAATGCAATAAAACTCAATAAAATAAAATGCAAGAAAATATAATAAAATAAAGTGTTAATAAAAATACTAGCTGGAGGACTAAGGACAGATGGCTTAGAAGACAAGGAAATAGTCATCTTTTTCCAGTAACTAATTCAGACAGAAGCAAGCTTAGCAAAAACAAGAGTGAGGTGAGCCACTTGCATGCTATCTGACTAAGCTAGCCTCTTCTTCTGCTTGAATAGCAATCAGAATGAGGGCACAGATTTTTTGAAAATAGCATGTTATCCATAATGACCCAGAAAATATTTTCCATAAACAAATATCAGCCTGTTCACCGTGGGTAGTGACTGAAGAATTCACTATGGGCAAGCTGTAGAGATTGACTGGCCTTCAGAGACTTACTATGGTTTTCCTCCTCCCTGACTTGGATGGTAAAAATTCCAGAGTTCTTCAGGGGGTAGGACTGAAACCAATTTTTCAGAGCCAGAAGCAGAGCTTGCAAACTTCACCAACTGCCAAGCTTTCACCTGCAGCTTGGCAGGTATCACACAATTATTTGCACCACAATAATGCATTTGCTTGTAAAATAGTCCCATATAAAATATTACTTGGAATACTATTTATGGAAACCAGATAAAAGGGGTTCTGAAAGCCAAAGCAAGTTTGCAAATCTTTGTTTGCAAATATTTTCTTTGGTATTCATCCAGCTCTACCAAGAGAGGTCTGCTTCACCCAATGCTAACACTCTAAAAGTTAAGTAGCTAGTTTAAGCATGTCATTTAAAACAACTTTCTGCAGATGATGGAGAGAAATAGGCGCTGTCAGGGGCGATTGATTCTGTCTCTATTAGACACCCCTTAGGGGATGATGAACCACCCCCTTGGAGATACATGCACCTCTTGATTGCAAAGGGAGTACAGATGATTAGTTTGCAGAAGAGACTGTCGAGACAGATTACTGGCGTTAATGACTTACCTTTCTGCCAACTGACACACCTTCAGTAGGACTTCATGGAAGAAATCAGTTGCTGTGGTCCCTTTTCTCGAAGCCAGTCATCCTTCCCTTCCATTTGCTTGCACACTCATCGGGTAGGTGGGTCCAGTTTAATTGCAACTCTGCTTTGCTCAGGACTTAAAGTTCTTCATAACAAAAAGAAGAGATCTCCACTAATAAGGATCCATTTTCAAATTACTAACTATCCTACCAGACCTTGGCTTTTAACAGGGCCAAGAAGGAGACTTTAAGCTTTTATAAAAAGAATCCCTATGTTAAGACAGCACAAAAGACAAAGACCATTGTTGTTAACCGCACTAGGTGCTGAGGCTGTGTCTAGGCATATGTGTCT
Organism: Tyto alba; assembly: GCF_018691265.1. Lineage (NCBI taxonomy): Eukaryota > Metazoa > Chordata > Aves > Strigiformes > Tytonidae > Tyto > Tyto alba. The sequence goes on from NW_024881321.1 coordinate 807,553, forward strand.
AAACAGTGCCAGGCAGCTCACAAGCATCAGAGCTTATTCATCTTTGCTGCTAAAACAGTCCCTGGCATGGCTCATACACCTGCAAAATAACTTTCTCCAAGGCCTTACTGTGAGAGGTAGGACGAGCCGTGATCCATTCCCAACAGGGAATTTGGATGCAATCTCAGCTGAAGGGTAAGAAAGCTTAACAGCATCGACATAGGTTACTGCGTGCCAGCTTACCCAAATGCAAGAGAATGGTCCTGAGATTAGACATAGGTGTAGCCCAAAGTATACTAGCAAAGTAAAGCCTATTAGGTTAGACTGTAGACAGAATATTCCATGCTGAAACTGGTATTTCCATACTTGTAGCACATGTATTTTGATATAGGGCACCAAAGCTTTTCTCAGCGCTCATACAACAGATCTGTTGTCCATCATCTTCCGTTTTATGACTTTCCTCTCTACATTTGTAACCTTCCAGTGATTCAGCTTTGACTTATGAGCACCGCTTCAGAAAGGTTCAGCTGCAGCAACCACCTGCGGGGAGGAATGATTACCACATAGCTGACAGCTAAGAGTGGTCCCACAACTGCCTTCTGCAATCACCTACAACAGCCGTTTTCAAGAGAGGGCTAAGGGACCGTCTAATAGCAGCCGACCTGAAGGATTGCTACCAAGATGATGGAGCAAAACTATTTTTACCAGTGGCAGATTGTATAGCAAGGGGCCACAACCAAAAATCGCAGCTTGGGAGGTTCAAGTAGGACATCGGGAAGGCTTTATCAACTAGGAATGCATGCAGCACTGGAACGGGCTACAGAGACAAGGTCTGAGGTCTCCATCTTAGTCAGCCTTCAGGGCTTGTCTGGGAAAAGCCACAGTCAACCTCATCTAGTACCAGTGACAATCATGCTTTAGGCGGGCAGCTGGGCTGGATGAGCTTGAGGGGGCCCTTCCAACCAGAATCTCTATAAGAGGCTGAAAACATCTCAGCAAGTCCTCTACATGAGCATGCTATGTGTGCTCCCTTCCAGTTCTTCCCTTCTTCTGTGCTCCACTCAGGTCAAGCAACAGCACCCAGAGGTCATACAGGAAGGATTATTTCCTCAGTATGCCTTCCTCTTCCTCGTACTTCCTTGGCAGAGCTGTACAGGTTTGCCTAAAGAAAGAATGTGACCTTTTGACAACAGAGTCATCCAGCAATTTGTTCTAGTTTGAAGCTATTTCCCCTGATTCCCTCTTGGTTTTTTTCCTCAATCTCTTTGCCACCAGTGGGAAGGTTTGCTATGCCTGGAATGCAGAGTTTTGGTCACCACTCACTGCGAAATAATTCCCAGTTCAACAACACACACCAGAAACTTGGTTTCAGCCAGGAGCTGTGCTTTTCTCTTATGCAATGGGCTATGCTTCAAGAGAACTTCCCAAACATGTTTTTTGAGGGTTTTTAAAGTAGAAATAGTAGAGAAAGGTAAGTGTGTTGAAAAATATTCATTGCCTCATGAAAATGCAAGTATGCTGGGCTGAAGCGGTGGTGATGGCATAGGTGAACATATTATCAGTTATGAAGTTCATATATTTAACTCATATTATAGATATGTGTTGTTACACTTATAAGTAAACACATATACATACATTTCTAATTATAGAGAAGTATGTGTTTTCATGTTGATATATGCATATATAAGAAATCAACGGAATTATTTGTGCAGATTGATTTCTAGGTATATGCTTGGTGGTTATGGAGGCAAGAGAGACACTGCATAGTAATGCAACACGTGGTAAGCCACTTGATCTTGACTGCCTCACCTGCTCCTTCTACAATAATTCACTTACGTAGCATTTCTTCTAAAAGTCAGTCTGGGCAGCTTCACATCACTGATATTTAATACAAATATAGAGCAAAATAACCACCTGCCGAGATTTTCTTTGTTCCATTTCAGTATCTCGCAATGCCACAGAAGTCAGGCAGTATTCAATATCCAGTAATCCATTATGCACAAGCTGCTAATCAGCACTAGGATGAATTCTAAGATCTTACTCAGAGCTGAGATCAGACACGAGTGAAAGATGCAAATTCTTTGCTTTATAATTCATTTTCCCTCTAGAAATTCCCAAAACACAATGGGCATTCTTTAGATGAATTATGAGTCTATTTTAATTAGAAGGAATCTCTCACAAACCAGTAATGCCTTTCAGAATAGAGGACACTTTTTCAGGTGACAAATCTAGTAGACCTTAAAACCATAATCTTATTATATACATATAAAGCTTTGATATATATTTTGAGCTAACATTTTTACTGCCCATAAACTATTACTCCCTGCCAGACTGAGATAGCCTGAGGGGGAAAAATGTTTGTCTCTTAGAAAGTAAGGCACATGAATAAAATAGTGGGAAAATGCTATTTTTAAAAATACTCTGAGCATTTTCCTAATAGGTTTTGTGTAAAATATGTTGCAGCCACTGAGCACACGGTGTGTCAGAAAGCTTGGATTGGTGTTCCTTTGGGATGTCTTGCACAACTTGCTCTTGGTTTGTTTGGTTTTTTTTTTTTTTTTTCCAATACAGATCACTAAGATTTCCCAGAAAAGCAAATTACCTCTGTTAAAAAAAGGAGGGGGGGGATTTTACTGTTAAGTTTTCCTTTATTGCTAGAGCAAACATCAACAGTTTAAGTGGTTATAATGGATGGTCAATTCAATTTAGTTTAATTCAGCAGAAAACCCAGAGCATCCAGAAAGAGGTTTCGCGAGCGGGAATTCGATGGAACACACCAGCTGTTGTTAGCACATTTTCCTCTTTTTAAACTGTAGGCCTTCCTTGCACCTGACCTGTAGTTTCCCAAGGACCTGCCCGCTGCCAGGAATTGGTCTGTCCAGCCCCACCAGGCTGTAAGCTGGCGTTGGCGTGAAGTGCAGCTGCCAGACACCCAGCACTAGGCAGGTTGGGATCTCTCTCCTAACCTGCCCTCACCTCCCTTAGCACACAGCGTGGGTATTGCTGGGCAGCTGCACGGCTCTCCTTGGTCAGCTTTTAGTGTCCTTTCGTGAAGGGCAACGGGGAGAAGGTAACCCACCAGCTCCAGTGCCACTGGTCTCTGTCCCTCTCTGGCAGTCCTCAGCCTGTGGAAAATTCTCATGCTCTGTGAACGCAGGCTAAGACGTTCACATTGCCTTAGCAGAAGCACCAAGATCCATATTGTGGCCTCCAGTGTTTTGTCTTCTCTTCCCACCTATGCTGCACCCTGCTAGGACATTTTTATGAGAACAAAATAGCACATGGCTTCATCAGCCTTTGAATATGGAAGAGGAAGGAACAGGTAAGTACATATCTATATCACTCATCTTCTGGGGCTCCTGATGCCCAGGTTGCTCCCCCTCCATGTGAACTGCAGAGATGAGGGGTAGGTGCCTGGGAGAGCCCACTCTTGGTCCTCATCACGAAGAGCACGGTGCTGTTTACAGCGTTGTCACTGGTTTGTCTTGGTGAAGACATATCTTGGAGTGAGCTCGCCGTGACATAAAAATGACTCAGGACAGAAACAGACACCAAAACCATCCACCTTCAAAGTCAGAGTCCTAGCTGATTAAGAAAACAAGTCCATAATCCTGTCATCATCAGCTGCTTCTAATTACATCCTGCATTTCCAAAACATTGCCTTTCCCACACCAGAGTGGATTGAAACACACGAGCCATAATGTGAAGAGCATGAAGGAAGAGCAGGGAATTAATGGTTAGTAGTCTCTGGAGGAACGGCTGGTACAGAAAATGGGAACGAACCTTCCAGGAACAGCAGCTAGGGCTGGACTGTGGTCCACAGTCATCTCAAAATCAAAATCTTCTATTGACTATAGTTAATTGTGGGAGGGCTTTTCCTACACAGAAGCACAGTGTCAAAGGGAAATCCTTGAAGGCAAGAGGACCTTCCTCTGTCTCAGAGCTTGTGAGTTTCTGCAGGACAGTGACTTGAATGATGGTCATTGGTGAAAACGGTCAGAAGTCAGCAGTGATTTAGGAACCTGTCAGGAGACTGATCCCCTGTGGTGTCCGGGTTTCCTCAATGATATTCTGAGGCTTTAGCTGAGCATTAGTGTTCTGTGCACACAGTGACACACAAACCTCATTGCTTAGCTCAACTAGGGACACCAACAAGAGACTGAAAGAAAGAAAATGCAATCAGATGGCTGTTTATTGATGTGGCATCATTATCCATAATCTCCACCCACTTCTGCACCCCATCACCAAGAAACAATGCCCTACTGTACTATTTCAAAACAGACAGTTCCTCAAAGACAGACATCTATTTCTTGAAGCACAAGGATTTGCAGTTCTGTCTACAAGCATAGGCAACTGGACAAGTTCCCATTTTATCTTATTCCAGTTCTCTTCAGTGGATTTGGTAACAGATCAGCAACTGAATCCAAACAGTGGTATTTAAACCTCTCAGAACCTCTCTTGCGTCCTAATCTTCTAGTTAATTAAATTCTGTACACATATTCTCCCAGTATGTTCAGTAGTAACATTGAAAAAGATATTCCTCCCTTCTTGCACATTTTTTAAACAGATGTTCCAGTATCCTGGAGAAAACTAAGCTATAAGCCTCAAGTACGTGTGTATTATAATATACTCAAAACAGATTAGAGACAAGACGTTTTCCATCTAGCAGCTACTGCTTGTCTCAGACACAGAGGCAGTCACATGAAATCCTCTGCATGGTACCCACTGTCATTTACCACCCTAATGCCAAGATACCCCAAGGCAAGACATGTCCTTTATCACTTGAAGAAAAGTGCTGGGGCCTCTGTCCTGCTCTGTAGCTCCTGAGACAGGCAGGTGAAGCTGGTGGAGCCTCTGCCAGCCAGCTACAGCTCAAGGGTATGTCCCATTGGGGCCTGCAGCCAAAATGTCATTGCTGGAGGGTCACAGCCCAATGCCATGGACTGCTGAGGGTCTTCTGCCACACACCAGACAGCGTACCAGGCATGCCATGGCAGCACCAAAGCTCGCGCGACGTAGGTGGCTGGCTTTGTTCACCAACTTTCAGGTGTCAACAGACTGTTCTGCAGGAGTTTGGTCATTGTCCCCAACAGCTTTAGACTGGGTTTGGCTCTTAATTAATGTCTGTCATCTAGGATGTGAATTTACGGGGTCAGAGTTTGGCAACAACATTGTTCCCATCCTTCCCAGAGAAGAAAACCCTGAGGGATCTCCCAAGCCCCTCAGACACTTTGCTCCCCTTCCTTGCATAAACATAATCCAAGTCAGAAATTGTCCGAGGACCCTGCCATGTGTATGAGCTGTGAGAACACCTTATTCTTCAGACTTAATGAGTAAAACAAGACCAGAGACGACTGCAGAGTATATGATTTTGGGTTTTCTCTTGGACAGCCTGAGAGAGTGTTCTGCATTTCCAACAAAGTGCTTAGGAAATAACCTAATCCTCTTATGCAGGAAGTGTGTTGAAGAGTTGTTAGAGGTAAGAGCACACAACAAAGTAAAGGAAAGGCACTTCACATCTTACATCACAGCCAGGAGAATCTGGGTCCAAATAGCATCAATATTCTTATACCTCGATGTGCAGATGCCTCAGAGATATACTTTACAAAACGGAGACTTCCTTCTCCCTTTCAACCGGTCATTATAGAGACAGGTTACTCTTGATTTTTCATAGATGGATTATCTTGGTTGGGGACCACCCAAGCTGGAGATGCTTTGTGGGAGCAGCACAGGTCTGGAGCCAGAGCAGTCTCCTTCCCTCTGGGCTGCCCGGTGCATGTGCCCTCGGATGGTTATGTCCCCAGCCTCTGTTTCCTTTACAAACCCTCACTGCATATTCAAATGATTTATATCAGTTCTGTCTGATTTCAGGCTTTTCTTTTTTGGGGTTAATTTCCCCTTTTCTCTTCCCACTGATCTCACAAGTGAGGTGTGTGTGGTAGGTAGAGCAACGCTCTGTACAAGGTTTTTTTCTGCAGCAGCCTGCCAGCTGCCCAGCAGATGCACAAGGGCAGGTAGCTGCTGATAACCAGCTGCTGTCAGGGAAGATACAGGGAGCCTGGCAATCACCCATCAGGTCTTTATTAGGCAGGTGCTATTCTCGCCAAGCAGAGGAAAATTATATTCAAGTACACAACTGTATGGTTTTTTTCTGTCCGTAAGACAAGCTGCAAACAGTTCAGTGCAAAAATCTGCAGGCAAAACTTTTCACTCACAGAATATTTTCCAAGTAAAAATTCCTTCTTCTGTCAATTTTGTAGCTTTTTCCCTCACAGACATTTGGCTTTTGGCCTCCTCCAGCACTAACTGCTGCTAGCTTCACTCTGGATCATGAAGCAGTGAGGGGAAAGCACTTAAATGCACATGTAATTAGGAAAACAGCCAGCAACATCTCTAGCAGAAAATCTCCAGCTTTTCCGAAGCTCTGTATTCTTTCCAAGATCATAATTTACCTGTACACATAATTTCACAGGGAAAACTTCCAGAGGGCATGTCAGAAGAAGCCGCTCTTTGGCCTAAAGAGAAGTGTCCAAACCTTCTTCACATACTTTCTGGCAAGAGGTAACCTTCTCTGCAAACCATTTTTACGATATGCCCCAACATACAGCCTTGCTTTTCTTCCTTTCCAAGTGCCAAGACTCCAGTTGAACTCCCAGAGCGTAAGCTAAGAGGATGCTGTCACATTCATGGGGGACAAAGAGACTTCACTGGCCCTGCATTTTAGCAACACTTCCAGAGGAAGGGGCAAGACCAAGTTAGAGCAAGCCAGCTCCTGGTGAGGAGACCCCAGCCTGACCACCCCTGCTGCAAAGCCTGTCCAGTGCGTGCTCCCCTTCCGAGGAGGAGTCAGGGCACGGGATCACGAAAGTGGCTGGGCCTGGCCGTGTCCATCAGGCTTCGCATGCTGAAGCAAGATACCACCAGCGACCATTCTGGTCGTTTGCAAACCAAAGCCCAGCCTTCATCATGACACCAGATATTGTGCATCCGTCCTCTGTCGTGGCAGCAGTTAGTCTGCTCCAGACAGGTCAAGAAAAAAGTCAGAGCCATTGGTAGGTAGAGAGAGTGCCCTCTTTCTGAGCTTCAGGCTGTGCTTCAGGCAGGATCCAAACCAACATTTTTACATTCTGCTCTTTTCCTGATGGAGAGAAAGGTGAGAGCAGTATTTTCTGGGTCTAGTTTCAAAGCAGCAATCTAGTGTCCTCAATGGGGCATATCCTGAATTATATTCTTTCAGATGTCTGACTCCCAAATGCCATTCTAAACCCTGATAAAATCTAAAATTAAATGTCACCTACTATGATCCTGCTCTCATTCCAAGTAGGTATGGAGCTTGCTGGACTCTCTTGTCCCATCTGGCCCTGCAAACACAGCACCAACATTGTGTTCTGGGCCATCTTAATCTGCTTGGGCAGAACCACTAGAAGGAAAGACTTGTATCGTGATATAAAGGTAGTAGAAGCATCTGGTCATTCCCTGACACCTCCAGGAGAAGGGTGGGGGACTGGGCTTGTACAAGTACAACACTTCCAGGTGTATCACACTGTGGGAATCCTTGTTTCATAGCACTACATGAGTCAGCTGTCTTTTGCAAGCTTATCAGTTTAAATCACTATTTTCCGGCATCTCAGCAGGGTTTGCTCAATATGAAAACAGACTACACAGGGCATTAACTTGTCTGTCCTGGAGCTGCTCCAGCAAAATACAGAATTGCCAGCATGTAAGAAAAATTCCCACCAGGAATACCACTCTGAAGTATTACTACATTGAGTGTTGGTCTATTAGGTTTTTTTGTAATTCATGGGCTTGAACTCAATACCGAGCTGTCAGCAGCACACTTGTGCAAAGATCAGATCCTTCAGGAAAACATTTCAGAATACATTAAAGTTTAGACTGCATTCTGTAACTTTCATGAGTGAACAGTGCTTGGCCTATCCTTACTAACTCAAAACTCAGAAGCAGGTTTCCCCATGGGTCCACCAATATTGTCACACTTTCTGAATGAACCTGGGTTGGTGGGCAGGTTTGCCTAAAAATAAAGGAAGCGTCTAATTTTTCACATAAAACTAGAGAGTGAAAGCTGTGGATTCAGACCCAAGATCAAGTCATGACCAGTGTGTTATCAGTTAAACCACCACCTTTAGCCAATGGCACGTGCAAAGTCATCTGATTGACTTCTATTCAATTGTGAGCTAAGGTCAGGTAATCAAAATACTTTGTGTTTGTCAAAGGCCGAAAGTGCGTTTATGGACTGTTACCTTCAATGACTTGCAGTAACTTCTTATGGCACTGTTGAGTGGTATTGCTTCTGAGCCTCAAGTTCGCTTTGAGATTTTCAAATGCTCCAGCTGCTTGCAATGGACCAAATCACATAACATGGAAAGAGAAAAAGCATTTAGACTTTTCACCAATAGAGAGGTCCATATGGGCCCATCAACTCATCGATGCATTTGGAGTCATGCTGTTTTACAGAGTAACAACAATTAGTTAAGGTACTTTGCATTTGAAGTTTTAATGCATTATTGTTTATTGCATTAACCAAAGAAAACTGGTTTGGTCAATAATTGCATATTCCAGTTGTAGATCTACTGAAAGTCCTTCCCAGTCCCTAGCAAGGGGGTGCCACCCTGTTGTACAAGAACTGCTCCGAGCAACACGCAACACTCTGTGTGGCTGCAGATGAGCGGTTGTGCTGTCGCCCAAATCCCAGTAGGGTTGTCTCCAACCTCATGCGTTGCGCTGCTCCCAATAAACCCATGTGAGCCCCAAGCCCCGCACCCCACTCCAGCCTTTGCAACACAGCCCTGAATTAAGAGGTGGGCATGTTTCCATCTTCAGTCTGCTTTTGCAGTGCTGTGTAATCACACCCACACGCACTCATCTGCTCCTGGTTACGTGACCACACTGCCATTTAAAAGTTTCCTCCACTCAGGCCACGGCGCTGGGCCAGCCAAAGTAGGGATGCTGGCAGCCTGAACAGCACAGGGACCAGCTGCGGAGAAAAACACATGCACCGACAGCATTAACAGCTCCTTTGTTGCTCGCCCTGACTGACTCTAGCCCTCGCAGCCAGCCAGGGACAACTCACCCTGGCCCCAGGGGTTTCACTGACATCAGGGCCTGAGCTCACCCATGCCTCCTTCAATCTCTCATGCGTTCTTCCTTTTCCCTTCCAATTTCCAATACACATGAGGAACAAACGTGCCCTGGGCAGCAAGCTTCTAGATGCTTGCTACCATACTCAGCTGGTGGAAAGCATGCAGGTTTTGGCACCTTTCCCACCAACAGACCCTCAGCAAGTAATAAACCCCCCGTTTCCCCCAAGACAACCAAAACCCTTGTCTCTTATGGTCTTTGCATTTTTTCCCCAAGGCATTTCAAAATAAAGACAGGTGCCAGAGTCTATTTCCTCTCACCTCTTAATCATTTTGCATTTATCGTAACACAGGCCAGTGCTTTATTACATGGGTTGCCTATTTCCTCACATAGGCATCCCATAGCCGAACCTCAAACCCTCTGCCTAGAAAAACAACTCCGGGGCAAAAGCAGAAAAGGTTTCCCTTTGCTATTTCAAATCCATTGAATAAACGCTGACAGCTTCACCTGTCCCAAAGGAATAAAATGAATTTAATATTTCCTAGGATAAGAGGCTGTTGTTCAGTGTTCTCCCCCCTGCTAGCCCTGAGCCAGTAAAACCCGAGCTGGTCGAATTACTCCCTAAAGTAGTACAAGATACAGGCCTTTGGGCAACCAGGAGCAGAAAGAGCTCAGAAAGGGCCATTGTTACCCCTTCAAGGGGAAGACCCAGGCTGAAGATCCTCCTTTCAAAAAGGCAGGAGTCTCCCACAGACCAAGGCTCACTTCCCAAAAATATACAGCTGGTCTTCAGGTTTGCTCTGCACAGCAGAAGCCATGCCTCGTGCTGGGCTGTCCTAGCAAGTGTTGCTGTGGCACTGGTCAGAAGAGCATCTCCCAGACCCTGCCATTCGTTGCACCACCACCCAGCAAGGAAGCCTGACCCTGCTGGTGTTCGCTGGCGGTGACACTGGTTGCAGATGCCCCGGCATTGTGCAAGCAGTGCTGGGGCAAGTGTAGCCAGCGACACCACCACAGCAGATTGGGAGTGCCACGAACAACACAGGGATGCTCTTGCCCTGGAATTTCCCCACCCCTTCTCAGGCCACTTCCAGTTCATTATCTGTAAGAAGTATCTCCCTGTTCCTTCTGGGCTGGAGGAGAAAGTGATTCCCCTACATTTCAATCTGCTCGATCCAAGACCACACCATGAAGCATCGTACTAGGGCGTGTGATAAAGGTATTTCCGAGCGGGGGTGAAGGGGACAGGAGGCATCTCCACACAGAGGATGTAGCTCTGCAGTGCTGTGACTACCAGCACATCTATCCAGAATCTCATGTGTGATACGGAAAAACTCACACTGTCATGCTAGGGACCAATCCTGCTTCATCGGTGGCCTTCTGCCTTCTTTCAGTATAAAACATTCATGGACCACCATTTCACTGGAGCATTTGTCTGATGACCTTCAGCCTCTCCACTAGCACAAGCTGCCATTTAAAGGATAAGAGCTTGATTCATTTGCCTGAGCACAGGTGAACCGTGTTCTTTCCAGCTGCCTACAGCATCTGAGGCATCAGCACAGGGAAAAACATACCCTACTGGAGAGGCAGCCAGAAGCACCTGGATTAGGGTTTAGGCAACTTAATCAGGTCTGCAGCATGTACACAATGGGCATCTTACCTAGGGCAAGAGTGCCAGCCTCGTGCTCGACTCAGTACAACCTCAGTTCAGTAAACCAAATCAGAGACAACCGCACGCTCTGGAAGGACAATAAAGTGCGTTTTGAAGTGTCCAAGCCATGGTCATGCCAGTGTGGCAGGAAGAGCTGCAGGTCCAAGAGCCTCCATCTGAGGGAGCACAGCCTGAAATCCTGGCATAAATGGAGAACCAAAAAATACAGGGACAAGGTGCCGGGCTTGGGAGATGTAGGCTGATGCAACAGCCTCCACTTCGGTTTCTCTCACTAGTGGGTTTACTTCAAAGACGTTGATGCTATTTTAGAGTATTGCCTTATATTTATTTCTCCTTTCTAACTGTGCAATGAGTTAAAAGATGCCATATGCCTGTTTTTATATTCCTTGGGCTTCACCCCCACGCACACCCCATACACACACAGAGTTTCCAGTTGACTAAGGAATGATAAACATTTATCTGTGGCTCAGCACAGCCACTGGTATACCAATGCATATATCCAGTGTGGGTGTACTGAGAGATATAGATGCCATATGGAAACCACATCTGACACATACAGCTTGGGACAAATGGGAGAGAAATCTGTGCCACTCACGCTCACCATGCAAAGGACTTTTTCTGAAAAACATTGTTTGCTTTGGCTTTGTATCTCTTTGATGCACCAAAGCACAGATGCCAGCTTATCAGAAAGGAGCTGGAGGGAGAGATGGGGGTTGACTGTGGCATGGAGGGAGAATCGGTCACCCTCAGCTTCCTCCCCTCACCCGGATTTGCAAACGGGCTGGACCCAGCCTAAGGAGGCAGCTGCGCTACGCCCACCCACCGACTGGCAGCTCCACGTCGGCATTCCCATGACTGCCAGGAAAGAGCTGGCTGCCGTCCTGCCTCCCAGAGCTCCCTCCCTTCAGGGGACAACATACACTTCACCTTCTAAAAACTGGATTCCCAGATACTTTACACAGCCAAATGATAACTGATAGGCAAAGAAGAGAAATCAAGCAGGGCAAGGAGTTTAAAGTGGTTGAGAAAAAGATAAGTTAGAAATAGGATTTAATTATACAGATGTTATGGTGATTAGGGTCATCCCAGTAGGTAGATGGATTTGCAAATCCAGGAAGTTTTGCTCCAGTGGCAATAATTTCTTCCCCCTCTGTCCTGCCTCCGCTCAGAGCTGGTCTAGACAGCGCAGCACCCGGAGCGCCTAGAGGGAGTCGACCTTGTCAGTCCCCCGGCTGCTAATCACAAGCTGGGTTGGACCAGCACTGATGCAACTTGTTCGGATGCTCAGGGCAGGCTCAGCCCCCAGCAGCGCTCTGGCAGTCTGAAGGGAGGCTGCTTTTCCAGGGGTGGGGAGGAGAGCCGTGAGTTATGAAGGAGGCTGGCTCCAATCCATGGAGAGGTTTGCAAGTGGGAGGCTCTATCACCCACTCTCTATGCAAAGAGACTCCTACCGCCGTCAGTGAAAGTCTGGCTGAACAAAGACCCAAGGGCTGGGCTGGTGGAGGGAACATGTTGTTCTGTAGTGTGAAATGAATGCAGAGCCAAAAAAGTTGGGTTTGGGTGGAGCTGGGGTGGTCATGCTTCCCGGTGGGTGTCAGCAGCACTCCCCTCAAGCCCCACAGGACCAAAGATGCAACACCGGGAACTGAGCTGGGCAAACTTGTTTGTTTAACCCCTGAAGTGCAGCTTCTAGCTGGCTGTGGTTGCTCATAAATCATCTCATCTGGAGTGAATAATGACAAAATGTCACAGGTTTTTTGCCTCCCCAGCGTCAAAGCTGTTTTCCGTAGTTACAAATTGCTGTGGGGGGGTGGTGGTGGCAGTTGATGGCATTTCTCAGGCGAGCACTTCCCTCTGCAACCATTACTCTTAGTCAGTCCAATCCAACCTGAAAACCCTAGCACCAACGCAGTCCTAGAGAGGGGACAAGTTCACATTCATCCAAAGGGGATGGAGGAGGAGAAAAAGGCCAGGAGACAGAGTCAGGACAGGTTACTAACACGTGGAGGGGAACCAAAAAAGTCTCACAAAACAAGTGCCAAGGAACGTGCCTCCTCTCCTTCTCCTTCAAGCAACTGCACAGCAAGATGCTGCCTGTAAAAACAAATACAACCTTACAATGCAGAGGCAGGAAAAAACCAAATCCCAATCACACAGAGGCAGAGAAGAAAAAAATTAATCAAGTAATGCCAAACCTAATAATAACATGGTCTTCAACATCAGCCTCCCTGAAAGAGAGGAAAGGAAAACAAAGGCGCTGAAACACTAAACACAGGAATTAATGGAAAATATCAAACAAATGTAAGAATAACAAGGAGTGCAAGACTGCACACTGGCCTCCATTTCCCTTTCCCCCCTTATGCATACAGAGACAGAGAAGGAAAGCAAACGCCATTCCCAAGTCATGATATTTCTGAAGTTGGTAGATAAGAAAATTATTTGTAAGCCACTTGAACCAAGATAGCTAAATTTTACTCTTATGAATGGTCTTGGTGTAGTCATTCTGCCGAATTAAGCATGGGGTCAATGTGATTGTATTTGAACTCTGCTCTGAACCCTTACACTGAATTGAACTTAGCAGTGTAGGTAGTTCCCTAACTGAGAGGTGATCGATTAAAGAGATAAGCATCTTACAGAAAAATAAAAGACTCCAGCCCTCCTGGAGGGAAGCATCCCATCCTGTGCTGCTGGTGCTGGGCTCTCCTACACTCTCGGTTTGTGTGCCATACCAGTTAGGGCCTGGAGTGAAAGAGCCATCCTGGCAGTCTGTCTGTACCAAGAGGTGGCTGTGGGAAGAAATACGGAATTGTTCTGGGATTTTGGCTGTCTCACGCTGGACAAGCAGTGGCTCAAGACAGATGGTGCTGAAGAATGGAGCTAGGAGATGGGACCTGGGCCTCAGGTGCTCTTGGGGAAACTCCTGACGTGGAGCATGTTCCTCCGTGCTCCTAAACGGCATCCTCCAGGCAGGCATGAGGACAGGCACTCTCCACCTTCGACAAAGCCCATCTATCAGGGCCACCATGTTTCATCTCACCCAGCATGGTACCCAGGCTCAGGGCAACATTTTGCCATGTCTTTGGCACCATTCTTGACTGAGGGGCGGAATCCGTTTCATCTAACTGTGAGGAAGAGACATTTCCAGCTGAAATAGCCACCCAAGGGCTGCCTTTAGTATGCACTGTAGAGAAACAAGCCTTTCTAAGATGAGATTCACCTCACGTCAAAGGAGGTGTCTAAAATAGGTCAAGTGAAGTCAGTCTCAACAAGTCCCAATTGCTCTCCATTGCCTATTAAGGGACTGTAGGTGTCTAGTTCAGGAAAAGGTAAATGGTTATATGAGATTAATTCTAACCCTGGTGACATTTCGTGACTCTCCAGTTTCATCTTCAGGCCAGCAATAATGATACCTAGCTTGCTTTGATAGATCCTCTCCAAGTACAGTATTATATAAACACAGAGTTTTGATTATTAATATTATTGCACTTTAAGAAAATAGTAAAAGTCTTTCCCCCTTCATGGGGGGTGGGGGGGGGGGGTGGGGTGTTTGTTTTAGCTGCATTTATTTTAGCTCTTTAATTTCCTGTGCACATATTCAGGGAACGTATTTATTTTTATTTAATTTCTTTTCATGGATCAAAGGAAAAAGGAGAAAGCACACTCTCCTCAAGCAATGAGACCCACAGCTCATATTTGCCTTCTCTTCTAGCTTCCAAGACTCTTTCTGCGACCCTTTTTCCAACCTCAGCCACCCCACAACCCCACCATTCTTTCAGTCATGCAGTGATTCCTCCTAAATCTCCCCTTTCCTCTTCAATCCCCTCCCACTGGCTACCCAGCCCACCCTGCCCAAGTTTCACCCAACCAGCCCTCTCTCTCAGCTCACCCGGAGCTTGCCCCTGCTCCTCCTTTGCAAGAGCATTTGGGCTTCAAGAGTACAATGACTACTGCCAGTGCCCGTGTTTGGACTTGGATGTGTCAGAGGAGACAGCAGTCAGGTTTGGGGGGAATCCCTGTTCACTCACTCGCTCCCCTCAGCACGACCATGCGGGAAGGAGAAAAGCCTTTGTGGATGCAAGTCACAAAGCCTCACTGAGCCAGCTATTTGTAAAGGGATGAGAGTTTTGCAATCACTGGCAGATTTCCACACAGATACAAAGGTACATCCCTAATGCAGGACCACCATCCTGTCAAATTTTGAATCCATGTTACGGTGGGGAAGGCAAAAGCTCTCAGAGAAAAGGCCAAAAGAGCTTTTTCATGTTAATGAAATAATATTTATTTCCCCAGTCTTCTTCTTGGAAACGGATGAGTCTGGCTGGGTTTTTTTCCTTCCTCACATCCCTCTACATCAATATAAAACACTTGAGGCAAAGGTGAGGAAATTCTGACATGATTGTGAGGACTGTCTCCAGCAATTTCTGTAGTAGTGGGGCTGTTCACACTGCTGTTCACAACTAATAAAACACAGCATTTGCTCACAAACTTCATTCAGCTCCAAAGCTCACATGACTGCTTCTAAAATTTTCTACCCCTGTTTCCCAATAGACAAGTTCTGCTCTTACAGTGAGATGGACTTCACAGTGAACCACAATAAATCTTACGTAAACAAGATCAAAAAACTGCCCACACTGGGTCTTCATCTGATTTATTCCTGTCCCTTATTCAGTAGATGTGAGTAAGCTGGAACGCTGAGTCCACACAGCCCACATTTTGGGGAAGTTCAGCTCAGTACCCACACGCAGTGGCTTGCAGCATGCCTTTTTCACAGAAGGCACAGTAGTGTTCCTAAAACTCGTTAAGAGTGCAAGGATGACATGAAGGAAAATACTTTGAAAAACTAGGAGGATATTCTCCTATGCCCTTACGGAGCAATTCCTGGAAGTAAGCAGGTGAACCCGCTCCCCGTGTTCCGGTGCTCCACGCTAGTCCAGCTTCTGTTCACGTCCCACACCGATGAAACCACATACTCAGCGTCACGTTGGACATTTTTCTCACACAGCAACACAGGGCCAGTCATTAATTTTCTCCAAAATGAGGTCTCCTCTGTCTGCATATTTCTGAGTTTCCAACCTATACCAAAAGTTGGGGCTCCACAGTTTCCCCACACAAGCTCCCACAGTATTCCACTATCCCCGCTGCTGATCTAACCTCAACATTCCTTGCTGCTGTTTAAACCCAACCTATCTTCCCCACCACAGACATGGAAAAGACAAGGCTTCCTTCTGTTAAGCATCAGTCTTACAAATATCTGAAGGCTGTTATCATCCCGTCCGCTTCCCAATACCCTTTTCTTTCCATTAAATCACTCTTGTTATTCAGATTTTCTTCACAGCACAGGATTTCTAGACCGTTGACCACTGGCATGGATCTCTTCTGAGCTCCCTTCCACAGGCCCACTTTTGTTTTGAAGCCCAGTCTCCAAAACCAGATATCTGTCATAGCTGAGGATCCACTAACAGTGGCCAGGATGGATGGCTGATGGACCACGTCAAGCCAGACTTCTCCATGCACATCACAGAGTGGCATCGTGTCTAGTTCCAATCACGTGCCTTGCCATGCAGTCTGGATTGTTACCACGACCCTTACGGCCCTGTCAAGAGTGTCTGGCAGAAATCAAGTTATAACATTGACTGAGGCGCTTGGCCTGCCCAGGTGGTGAGAGAAACAAGGCATGCCACACAGGAGGGGATGGAGAAGGGTGGCCAGAGGGCATCCTGGACCCGTGTTAGAAGGAGCTGCCTAAGAGGCTCCAAGGTGTGACTTGTGATTAAATAGTTGGAGGATGTTAGGCTTTGGTTCATGGTATGTAGAATGAGTCCCTCGCAGAGAGGATACCCGCCAGACCTCTGCTTGGAGCTGGTAATCCCCACCCGATGGCACCAGTCAGGCTCCTGCGTCCGGGCCGCAAACCGTAGAAGGGCAACTTGCCAGGTGGTTCTTGCAGGGCGTCCACGTAGTTGGCATGGCCACACTTACTGGTTTTCAGCAGGCTTCAAGCCTTTCCTCACATCATCCTCGCAAACCACAAGGCTTGGCATATCTCTGCTTCTGCTTATATAATACTCCCAAATTGGCTTTCACATTCTCTCTGAACCGCACACAAAACCTTTGCCTTAGAGCAAAACACTCTTCTCAAGCAAGGAGGAACCAAAGCAGGCACTGAGGCTGCAGGACCGGACTCCCACTGCTCAGCGAAGGGCAGCCCCACGCCGCAGCATCCCCTGCGTGCAGGGGTTAGCAAGGCGCGTGAGCGGAAGCAGCTTTTCCCAAAACACCTGCTCCTCACCCCAACTCCCCCGCCTCAGCCCCAGCATGCATATAGATCGTTGCAACTGTGTCAGAAGACCAGGAATGCATCATGGAAACCCTTCCCCTGTAACCGTACCTGGGTGTAACGTTTGCAAGTGTTAAGCACTTATGTTTGTGCAACAGCGCTTCCGTACGCTGTGTTCCACCTGGACCGCGGGAAGAGTTCACGGTGACCCCGTCACAGCATCATATTTAGGCACAGTCACACTCTCCTGACATGAAGGAGGTGAGGGAGGGAGCGGGGAGCTGAAAACTCCCGCTTAGTGCCAGCTGAAGCAGTAAGTTGAAGTGACAAAATTCAGGTTTCCACCCACTTTCTTCTAAATTTGACATTTCGCTGCTATCATTTTCCACAATTCATCTCAGAAAAAATGCACTTTTAGGAAGAGCAGTGTGAATCTAGTCCATAAAACTCAAATTAAAGAAATCCAGTCATTTTATTGATAAATGTGCTGAACGGCAATGCAGACAGTTCAGAGGGGACATCAATAGGACGGCCTTGGAATGCCAGGACACTGGAGAGGTTAGTGCAACAGTACTGCAGGAGGGACCACATAGTGACGCTCCTTGTCAACAAAAATGCTTAGGTGCACCTTAGGTTCCTTTGTTCGAGGGGGAATCTGGTATTACTGCAATAAATATGGGATAGACTCTACTTAAATAAGGGATAGATATACCTCTATTTAATCTCCACTTAAGCAGACCTAGAGAGTGCTTTTATTAGATAAACTATCTCTTCAGTGTAGCTACTACATGGCACATGGCAAAACAAATGGAGGAGAGACCAGGCAGCAAATAAGGCTGAGCACTTACCTACCATTTGTCAATGTTGTGAGACTCGTGGGTTGTTTTTAAACAGCCAAAATACACTGGCTGAGCAGCAGGGAGTTAATGAAACTAATGAAAACGCTGCACAGATGGACTGACTTGCAGACAGGTGTTGTGCTGGGGTTTGGAGCCAGGACATGTACTGCAGCCCGAGGGCCCTATGGGGAGGTGTCTCTCAGTCCCTGGTAGAGATGCTCCTCGTCGTGGAACAGCTCGGTGCTCCATGGGAGGAGGCAGGGCTCAGGGACTGACCCTACAGACTGTCAGAGCACTTTAGAAGGGATGGAGGGATCCAGGCAGACTTCACTGTTCCAGTTAATCACTCTGTTGAAAGTGGAACAGCCTGAACATGAGAAATTGAAAAGAAACCATCCCAAAATGCTCAGTGACTGAAGGAACATTCAGATCCCGTAAGAAAACAGAGGGAGCAGTAACTACAGCTACTAGATGAAGAGTGGCGCATTGCTCCCCCCATCATTTTGCTTATCTCTCAAGGGAAAGTTTTCCGTCACATCTGTTCCACTAATTTAAGTCAAATTTACAGAAAATTTACAAATTTCCTTCAGGAGGAAGAGACTTCCCCCGAAGCCTGAGGTGTCCTTGCAGAACCGCTTCACTGTTCTACACACTGAAGTGGGAAGACCCGTCACAGCAAGAGAACCACTGGAGCTGAGTAAGGCAGCCCAGCCTGCTCCCCATATAACGACCAGCACAGCCAAGAAAAGGCGATGGGTGATAGTAGCAGGCAGCTCCCTCCTGAGAAGCACGGAAGCACTCCTCTGCCGACCTGACACACTCTCTAGAGAGGAGTGCTGCTTACCAGGGACTCGTTCCAGGGATGTCACCGAGAGACTGCCGGGCCTCACACAGTCCACTGACGTGTTATCCGCTGCTTCTGTTTCAAGTGGGCACCAATGATACAGTCAGGAGCAGTCTGAGGAATATAGAAGATTACCGAGCCCTGGGAGCTGTGTAAGGGACTCTGGCACACAAGTAGCTTTTTCATCAGTCCTCCTGGTCAAAGGGAAGGGGTCTGAAAGGGCCGGTTGAATCTGGCAGATCAACAGTTGATTACAGGACTGGTGGCACAGCCAGGAGTTCAGCTACGCAGGCCACGGGACTCACCTTGAGAAACCTGGTCTCCTTCTGTCAGGGAAGGGGAAGAACATCTTCAGCCACAGGCTCGCCAAGCTGGTGAAGAGGGATTTAAACTAAAGTTGCCGAGGGAGAGGAACCTCAATCCATCCCACTCCTACCAGCTCAGTGCCAGTGCCAGCAATAGATGCCCAGAGCCTGGAGAGGGATCACAGGTGAGCAGGAGAGCACCCGAGCAGCAGCACAAAGGACTCCAGCCAGTAAGCCAGCTTCATCGGGGGCCCAGGTTAAATGTCTCTCTGCAAACGCACATAGCATGGGGAATAAACACGAGGAGTTAGAGACGTGCACAGGCATGCAGGGCCACGATCTTACTGGCATTAGGGCGACATGGTGGGATGACTCCTACGTTTGGAGTGTTGGAATGGAAGGATAGAGGCTCTTTAGGAAGAACAGGCAGGGTAGACGAGAACGGTGTGTCATCCTCTATGCCAGTGACCAGCTGGAGCGCAGGGAGCTCTGCCTGGGGAGTGATGAGGAGCCAGCTGAGAGTTTATGGGTCAGGATTAAAGGGAAGGCAGGGGCAGGAGGCATTATGGTGGGGGTTTGCTACAGGCCACCTGACCAGGAAGACCAAGCGGATAAGGATCTCTATAGACAGGTAGAAGCAGCCTCACATTCACAAGCCCTGGTCATCATGGGTACTTCAATCACTCTGATATCTGTTGGAGGGACAACACAGCAGGTCATAAAGCAACCCAGGAGGTTCCTGGAATGCATTGTTGTTAACTCCATTCTCCAAGTGGTAGAGGAACCAACGAGGAGAGGTGCTATGGTGGACCTTGCCGTCACCAACAAGGAGGGGCTGGTGGGGAGTGTGAAGCTCAAGGGCAGCCTTGGCTACAGCGACTGTGAAATTGTGGAGTTCAAGATCCTTTGGGCGGTGAAGAGGATGCACAGCAAGCTCATTACCCTGGACTTCAGGAGAGCAGAGTTTGACCTCTTCAGGGATCTGCTTGGTAGAGGACCATGGGATAAAGCCCCAGAGGGAAGAGGGGCCCAAGAAACCTGGTTAATCTTCAAGGATCACCTCCTCCGTGCTCAGGAGTGGTGCATCCCAACAAAGAGAAAGTCAGGTAAGAACTTCAGGAAGCCTGCATGGATGAACAAAGAGTTCCTGGACAAGCTCAAACACAAAAAGGAAGCCTACAGAGGGTGGAAGCAAGGACAGATAGACTGGAAGGAATACAGAGAAATTGTTCAGCAATCATATGTAAGTTTAGGAAAGCCAAAGCCCTGATAGAATTAAATCTGGCCAGGAATGTTAAGAGCAACAAGAAAAGCTTCCATAGGCACGTCGGTGATAAAAGGAAGACTAGGGAAAATATGGGCCCCCTCTGGAAGGAAACAGGAGACCTGGTTACCTGAGATATGGAGAAAGCTGAGATATTCAACAACTTTTTTGTCTCGGTCTTCACTGGCAAGTGCTCCAGCCACAATGCTCAAATCAGAGAAGGCAAAGGCAGAGACTGGGAGAATGAAGAACCACCCCCTGTAGGAGGACATCAGGTTTGAGATCGTCTGAGGAAATTGAAGGTGCACGATGCACAAGTCCATGGGACCTGATGAGATGCATCTACAGGTCCTGAGAGAACTGGTGGATGAATTGGCTAAGCCACTATCCATAATATTTGAGAAGTCGTGTCAGTCCAGTGAAGTTCCTGCTGACTGGAAAAGAGGAAACATAACCCCATTTTTTAAAAGGGATTAAAGGAAGACCCAGGGAACTACAGGCCAGTCAGTCTCACCTCTGTGCCTGCCAAAAGCATGGAGTGAATCCTCCTGGAAACTACGCTAGGGCACATGGAAAATAAGGAGGTGATTAGTGACAGCCAACACGGCTTCACTGAGGCCAAATCATGCCTGACAAATTTAGTGGCCTTCTACAATGGGGTTACAACGTTGTGGATAAAGGAAGAGCAAATTATATCATCTACCTGGACTTGTGCAAAGCATTTGACACTGTCCCAGCTGACATCTTTGTCTCTAAATTGGAGAGACATGGATTTAATAGATGGAACACTCAGTGGATAAGGAATTTGCTGGATGGTCACACTCAAAGAGTTGTGGTCAGTGGCTTGATGTCCAAGTGGAAACCAGTAACGAGTGGCATTCCTCATGAGTCGATACGGGGACCAGTGCTGTTTAACATCTTTGTTGGCAGCATGGACAGTGGGATCGATGCACTCTCAGCAAGTTTGCTGATGACACCAAGCTGTGTGGTGCTGTCAACATGCTGGAGGGAAGGGATGCCATTCAGGGGGACCTGGACAGATCTGAGATGTGGGCCTGTGCAAATCTCATGGAGTTCAACAAGGCCAAATGCAAAGTCCTGCACATGGGTCGGGGCAACCCCGTGCACAAATACAGGTGGGGCAAAGACTGGATTGAGAGCACCCCTGAGGAGAAGGACTTGGGGTTATTAGAGGATAGAAAACTGACTATGAGCCAGCAATAGGTGCTTGCAGCCCAGAAAGCCAACAATATCCTGGGATCCATCCAGAGAAGCGTGGCCAGCAGGTTGAGGGATGTGATTCTCCCCCTCTGCTCCGCTCTCGTCACACCCAACCTGGAGTGCTGCATCCAGCTCTGGGGCCCCCAGCATAAGGACGTGGACCTGCTCAAGCAGGTCTAGAGGAAGGCCATGAAGATGATCAGGGGGGTGGAGCACCTTCCTTACGAGGCCAGGCTGAGACAGTTGGGGTTGTTCAGCCTGGAGAAGAGAAGCCTCTTATAATGGTCTTCCAGTAC
Organism: Tyto alba; assembly: GCF_018691265.1. Taxonomy (NCBI): domain Eukaryota; kingdom Metazoa; phylum Chordata; class Aves; order Strigiformes; family Tytonidae; genus Tyto; species Tyto alba. The sequence continues at coordinate 829,346 of NW_024881321.1, forward strand.
TTAAAGGGGGCTACAGAAAAGATGGGGAGGGACTCTTTATCAGGGAATGTAGCAACAGGACAAAGTGTAATGCTTTTAAACTGAAAGAGGGTAGATTTAGATAAGATATAAGGCAGAAATTGTTCCCTGTGGGGGGGTGAGGTGCTGGCCCAGGGTGCCCAGAGCAGCTGTGGGTGCCCCCTCCCTGGAAGGGTTCAAGGCCAGGTTGGACGGGGCTGGGAGCCCCCTGGGCTGGGGGAAGGGGGCCCTGCCCGGGGCAGGGGGGGTTGGAACTAGATGGTCTGTAAGGTCCTTTCCAATGAAAACCATTCAATGATGATTCTATGAATATTGGAGTCAGCTCAAAACTGCATTTTTTAATTATTAAATTATTGGCCACAAAAAAAAAAAAAAAAAAACAAACAAAAAAAAAAAAACAAAAACAAGGAGGGGAAGGGAAAAGGAATGTGCAGTCCCAACCTGCAGCTCTTGGCAACAGATGGAGCTGAAGATGACTTCAGAGAGTGGAATAGGTCTCTTCTCTGATCCTGGGGAGCTCGGGGAGGTGGAGGCATCGTAGCAGTGTCCGACCACTGCTGCTGCTGCTGCTTCACATGACAGCAAAGACAAGAGCTTGTGGTCCCCTGCTCTGCTGCAGCTCCAGCTTCAAAGCTGGGTGATGCTGGACACATCTTCCAGGGCTCCATCAACGCTACCACACCTAATGGTTGCATGAAACTCTTCCCACTCTTGCCAGAAGCATTTTGCAAAGAAATAGTTTGGATTTTTGTCCTCCACTTGGCAGTTATCCTGACTCCAATGCATTACAATGTTTTTTTATGATAAATATGCTGCTCCAGTTGAAAAAACATTATAATTGGAGTCTGTTCCAAGCTTATAGATTTTGCCAAACAAAGCCTCATCAAAGATCACAAGATTTTTGTGGCAGACATCAGAATTTGCTCTTTGACTACATAATGCCCCGTGCGGTGGGGTCCCAACCTAGCTGGTGCTTCCAGATGTTCTGAAAATAAAATAGGATATTTAAAATATTAACATATTTCGATAAAGCTACTAGTGTTATTGATTATACAGCTATTATACCAATATTCCTATTGATTATTAGTACCAATTGTTATAAGAGTAAAGTAATAACAAGCACAATGCAACTAAAACTTTTTAAAATTGAGATTTCTGAATCCTCTTGAATTTTGAGCTGAAATTCAGGAAACAGTCCCATCATCTTCATTTGCTGACTAAATTGATGTTAGCCTCTTAAGGAGCCGTTCATTTGCTAACAGGTCATCAGAAAGGCTGACAAAAGTCAGTGCACAGAGCATCAATATATTTGTTATAGTGCCAAAGGACAGGGTCTGGATAGACAGCTTTAAACCTATCCTTATACTGCCTTTTTTCCTAAAAATATACCAAAACTGTCTCCTTTGGTAACTACAAATAGGTGCTCTCAAGGGTTTAAAAATCTAGTATTGACCTAGACAGTCCAAATGCAAGAAAAAGCTAACACTGTGAGGGGCCCAAAGCAAACCCTCAGACCTGAATAACTCTGGTTTTAGGGAAGTTCTAAGTCTGGTTCATATAGAAGTTTCACGTAAGGGAGAGGTGCTCTCTGAGCTCCCTTTGTCCTGAGGACTTTCGCACCCCTGCCAAGGGTGACGGGCAGGCTGCTCCTACATGACACAACCTTCCCGGGCACACGCGGCTCGGTCACCGACACCACGAGGATGGTCCCGCCGTGCCTTCGGCTCTCAGCCTCCAGCCCCCAGAGCCTCCTCGGGAGCTGTCTGTGTCTGCAGGTCCCTGAATAGGAGAAAAGAGTGTGGGTCCTGGGGGTGGCCTTGCACAGCAGACCCCTGTGTCCCCCCCCACCTGTCTGGCACTGCAGAAATGAGCTCCACGATGTGAAGACCTGCTCAGACCATCCCGTCACTTGTAGCCCTGATACCCACTTCAGTCTCCAGTTGCCTCCTGTTGCTGTTGATGCTTCTTTAGAGGTGCACAGGAGATGTCACCACCCATGTATGAAAACAAAACTCACATTTATGTTACATCAGTATCCTGTTGACATGGAACAGCACAGTAAGCTTTCTTGCTGATAAATAAAAATGATTAGCCTAACTGATTGTTGTATATTCATCATTCTTGATACCTGGCAAACGTTCTGGTTGTCAAGCAGGTAATATCTGATACATCTGCCCTGCTGTTTATCTCTCAGGGTGCACTAACTCAAGCACCCCATCTTTGTCTTCATTCTTTGCCCACTCTCTCAAAAGACCTGACTGAAAGTATGGCCACATTTGCATATTTTTAATGTATTTTTTAAACTCCAACAGAACTAGGCTAGTAGCAGACTTCTGAAAGCTTATAAAAACTGCAGATCGTACCTAGTGCCGTTATTAATTCCTACCATTTGCTACCTGCTAATATAATAAACACTTGCTTAGGGCTATATTCAGACTACCTAAAATAGCACCTAACACTCCAGCTTCAGAGCCAAAGCTCTGGGGAGCAGGAACAGTTTGGGTTGGCTCCCCACAGAGCCCTTGGAGATAAATAGTCACAGTGTCCACATTAGGCACTTTATAAGTATTGGTTAGAAAACACAGCCCCTACATCTCTGTTGGCTGGTTAAAAAGACAACTCTGCAGCCCTGGATAGCGAGCAGCTTGCTCAGCTCTCAGTCCCCTTGAACTTGCAGTTTGTAACTGGCATGTAAGCAGAGCTGATGTGAGGGTCTCTAAAAAGCATACAGGATAATGCTTGAAGGACTACATTCAGCTAAAGTGGAATTTTAGCTATCTGGAACCTAGTATCTAGATTCTAGTATCTAGGATCAATAAAATCTGACAGGCACTTACAAAACCTTTTCAGAGCAATTTAGAGAGCTTACTCAAGGTGCTGAGTGCCACCTTGCTATGTTCTTGGCATAAATTGAGAAAGTAAACAGTTCTTACATGACCATGACCATTTCTGATCAATTAAAATATGTTCTGTACATTTAAAAATAAATGAAACGTGCCTCTGATCCCAGTTTTCAGCTTTTACAATAGAAAAAGAGAAAATTGTGGTTCTTCCCCTTCCACCAAGATATAATGAATTTTCTTTTGGAACCATTGAAAACAAGAACAGCAGCTGAAATATAAACCTTAAAAGAAGATTGGTTTATACCCTAATTACTTTTTCAGCAACTGGAAAGAAGATATGTAAAAATAGAGAAAATCTTCAGTGCTGGGTCTCACTTGGGACTGGGTCTCAGCCTCCCAAAATAGATGCACTGGCCATACATTTTGTCCTGGGATCACTGGTTTTCCCAGTTCTTCTTTCAAAATTGCCACAAGGTATAATGTGACCCCAACCTACACATGGAAATAGAGAGACGGAGGAGAATGCTGGTATTTTCAGGTGATAAGCAGACAACCAGTTGTTCCAGTCCAAAAGCAGCAGGGCCACAGGGTAGGCAGGGATAAAGCAGACAGGGCTGTGGGACCAAGTAGAGATAGATGGCCTCTGCCTGCTCCCTGCAGAGGGGTAGTGGGGCAGGAGGAACAGCAACGTAATTGGCTGTGCTTTTTCATGTCAGAAGTAGCAACTCTAATGTTACGTGGTGCTTCACCGACCATACAGCCTCTGCCACCTAACAGATGGTTTCTGCGAGGAGAAAAAATGCAGATGCTCATCCCTTTGGCTGAGCTCATGTCAGGCAGCTGTTCTGTACAAACTCCACATGCACCAGGATCCTGGGTCATTGCTTATAGCTCACCCAGACGGGTACAGATCACAAGCAATCCAAGGAGTCTGAGTAGCATTGGAACCCGTGCGTGGTAAGTAGCCCTCACCCCTCAAGCAAAGGGAAGGACTAATTTATTACTCCACCTATTGTTTTCTCTCCACTTGAAAAATTCCTATCTTTTCCTTTGCAAGACTGTATCAAATGTTCCCGTGTCGTGATGACTGGGGCGAGCAAGATTGAGACAGAAATTGAAAGTGTGTAGAAAAATAGGAAGGACAACTAAAGCCAGAGAATGACAAAACAGCCTGAGACGGTAGAAATAAATGGGGAGAGCCCCTCACATCCCACAAATGACTATGAAATGGACCATTTAGGGAAAGGCAATGGACAACCTGACAAAAAGCCGTGTTCCACATGAGATCTGGACCCAAGTGGGCAGATTCACCCTGTGCAAAACAAGCAGCCCCAGAAGAAGATCAGCCCGTGGAGCTGATCTGAAGAAATGACTAGGAGCACAAACGAAGATGGGGAATGATGAAAGGGAAGAACCCAGCAGTAAAGAGAGACTGATGGCAAAACAAAAGTGCTACAATGCCAAGAGGGAATGGCTGTTTCCACTCTAAACCAACTGGGCAGTTTGCAGTGGGAAATCATTGAAGAACCTGCTGGATGAGGAAACTGGAACTTGAGATGGGAGAGCTGAAGATGGGAGAATGAAGCTGGCTGGATATGGAGAAAAGGATTGGAGCAAGCAGCCAGATTTGCCACAGGACAAGGCAGAAGGATGTGTTGATCCTGTACACTGAAATAAGCAGTGCTTCTGAGCCCTCCATCAGGAAGTTAAAGACTGTGGCAGGAAATAGGCATAGGAAGTTATAAGTTAAAAATCAAGAAGTAACCTTCACTCTTGGTCTAACTTGGAAGAGCTGAATTTTGCAGGCTTGGAGATCTTGTAATGTGCTTTGCGTGTGTACATGTATGTATTTTATAGCACAAGATAGGTTCAACCTATTCTATTCCAGAAGCCAGCAGTATAAAACCAGGGCTTTCGTTCTTTGTGATTCACTGCTTCTTATTCTTCAGCTGGAAAAGCTCATTGGCCTGTCTTGTTTGTGCTCCACATTACAGTACCTAATCTCACATCTAATCAGTTGTCAGACAAGGCTCGTCAGAGCTGTCTCACCTCCATTACCTGTCCTCCATCCTAGTTTTTCCAGCTTACTGCTCCACCAGTTTCTCCTTTCTGTGGGAGGAGACCTTACATCACCTCTAGAGGACTGGCCTATTTTTACTTACATTGAATTTTATTGTGTTATGCTTTCTACATATTTTAAACACTGATGTATCTCTTACTGTTTTTATTTGCTCAGTGGGGCTTAGATCATCAGTTTAGTTTCCTCTGGAGATGTCACCTTCAGCCATGAGACACCATTCAGCAGAGTTCTTAGCAGGCCACTGCTTGGGGGTGCAGATCTCCGTGACCACCGGAGAGCCAGCTACTGCTGAAGAGGCAGGAGAGCAGACCTGACAGCAGTACTAAGAAGAGGGCACAGTACATACAGCCCCAGATTTCCAGTCCGGCTTCCCAAGCAAGACCAAGCTCCTTGTACAGCACCCGGTGTGTGCAGACACATTCCAGCCTGGGCAGACCGCGTTCCCTGGGGCTCCAGGCGATTCCTCACAGATCTAGCTATGGATTAGGGGGAGCCAAGCAGCCTCAGCGTTGTCACTAAAATGCTTACGGGATAGCAGCCTTTTACTTTTTCCTGCCTATTCCAGTCGAAGCCTTCTTCTTACCCCCCTTCAAATGCCAGATCCCAGGCCAGGACCCCCAGCCCACGCATAACACGATTTCTGATTCTCTCGTTTCCCAAATCCCTGCTGCTCCACACACGGCCCCAGTGCCTCAATTCCTCCTTCCCAGCTCCTCCTACAATTACTTCACAGAAGAAGCACTGACTGCCAACCTCTTCCATACCCCATGTCCACAGCCCCTTTTCCTTACTTTCTGAGCCCATCCTTCTCCCACATCCTCAGCTGAAAGCATTGACTCCAACATTAGCTGAATTCCTCCCCAGAGTTCTCCAGAGATGGCTACAAGCACAAATTGGAGCCAAACCTGCCACCTTACGCAAGACCAAGTTACCATGTGTGAGTTGATCCTTGCTCAACCATAACAGCTCCTTTGTTCAGCCACATCATTGCTTCACAAGAACTTCTTCTCTATCGTTATCCTCGAGTTGCTAAAGTCCATGCAGGCCCAAGGGAGTAGGCAGGAGCATCTGCTATCTCCTGGCCATCTCAAAAGTAAGACATATGGAGAGAATTGCTGATGAATTTTGAGATGTAGCATGTAACAGGTGCTTTTGACTCTGGTTGTCTGCAATGAGGGGGAAGAGGTGGAGAGGGTCTCAGATAGTTTTCTAGTGGAGGTTTAAATATGCTTAGCCATGAATCATTCTTGTCTATGTTGACCACAGAGCATCACATCTGTTGTATTTATGGTCGGGAAAAAAAAAGAAAAGAAAATGACTAATATATCCTTATATAGACAAGCCACTTGAGTCAAGCCTAAGACAGAGTCTGCTAATTGGACAAAACCATGGCTCATAATAGCATTTTAACGTTTCTCCTGCGTAATGTTTGTGTTTTGGTTAGTTACTGAAGGGTGTTAACCTAGAAGTGGTCACCACAAGAGTTTGAAGTTACAGTAACACCCCATTAAGCAGAACATGGCAAATTCACTTCACACCTGGCTTGCCAGTGGTAGCATTTCACACTCCAAAGGCTGCCAGCCAAGCCAAACAGCAGCACAGGGATCCATGCAATGACTGGCAGTTTTACAACCAGGAAAACAAGCAACATTCTTCCATGTCTTGAAGCATGGGGGCAATCAGGCAAAGACTGTGAATGGACCATGTCCATATTTGCAGCTCGGACGGGTCTTCTCTGACCGCGCTCATTGTATGGGTGCATGCACACATGTGCTCCAAGATGGGCAAAGCTTCCCCGTGCCTGGGACAGGAGCAGCAGGGAGTTGGTCTTCATACATTGCCTGGAGCTCAGCACACAGATTCGAATCCCAGCGGTGGTAAAAACAGATTATATAAGCACCCAAAGCACTGATGCTATGGCAATAGAACAAGTGAAAGTGTTGGCTTGTAGGACTCAGACTCACCTTTCTTTGCTATCGCTGAGTTAGAGCCTATGAGGTTGCTATCATGCTCTGGGTAATACTTCTGTGCACTCCAGTGCACTCTTCATGGCTGTGTCTGTAGTTTTCAGTCCTCTTTGCCCTTCTTCCCTACTGACACACTCAATAGATTACACCACTGTGGCCTCAAATCTCCTCTGCTAACATTTGACCAGTAAACATACTGCAGGGGGAAAAAAAAAATCTTTCTGTATCCCTGTAGTTCCCCAGGCTCAGCTTCCAAACTTCCTCAGAAATAATGCCAGCTGCTTTACATAGGTGCTATTCATGTTTTTATTTATGTATGAAAATTTATTTAACCTACAGGGTGGGGTTTGCTTCTTGTCCATGCAAACTTGATCTGTTTGCAGCATCCAAAATAGAAACATTGCTCTAACAGTAATTAGATCAGAGTTTAAAAGGATCAGATCCTCATTAAGGCTTTTTCTCAAAGACTTTATAAGCTTAGAGCTTGAAGCTAATCTTCAGTGTCAGCTGAAAGGGAAGCTAAGGGCACTGAAAGAGGGGAACAACAACCGTAACTTGCATTGGTTGCTGCTGGTGAAAAGGAACAAGGGTTTAGTGCCACAAGTAGTTAAATCTATAAGATCCTTCAGGAAGAGCCACAGCCGTGAGACTCTCTTAAGTATCCTTGCTTTCAACAAGACTTCAGTGCATTGTAAAGCAAAAGCTGAACTGCTGAGTTCCCTGCCTTCCCCACCGTCCCTCTCCCCTGTCACTGCAGGCAGCCGCACTGAGCGTGCGGAACATCTCTGGAGGAAAAATCCACAACGAGGGTGTCGAACCAGCCAGATTTGCCCTGGCCTGGCTTAATTCAGTCTTCCAGAAGCGTCATCCTCCCTTTTTTCTCTCTGTTTAGTCTTGGTTGTTTCTTCCCTTCTTCCTGCCACGCTGGTGCCCCTTCTTCCACACCCTGTTTCTAAATAACTCAAATGAGCCACGAAATATCCTGGTGAGCTAGCAAGGGTTTTATCATCCATGTTTTATAGGTAGAAATCCGAGGGACAGAAATATTAGGTATCTGACCTAATCAGCTCTGAGGACTGTGTGGCAGGGCACAGACCCAAACCATCCTTCCTGTCTCTATCCATTCATTCACATACAACCCTTGCACAATGTGTTTCTTGTTTACTTTTTTATCCTTGCAAACAACTTTCCTTGCCTCCTGTTTAAATCTCCAGTTTCATTACCCCTCCACTTCTTAATGTTCTTATTTCCTTCTTGATCTTTTGCTACAGTCCTCGCTTCCATAGGTTTTTACTGGTACCCCAAAATATCGCCTTAGCAGGGTTCAGTAGATTTTCTTTGTGTCAAAGATTTGCACACCCCCAGGAAAGCCTCACATTTAAAAGGTATGAAAGGCAGCAAGAAACCTAATAGATACTGACAGATATATTTCAAACTAAAGGGTTGGGTTTAAGATAGAACTGATTCTTAGGGCCTGGGATTTAATATGGAAGTTGAGATGGAGGAAGTAATCCAATTTACCTAAGCCTTAAATATGGCTCAGTTCTGCTTGCTAATTAAAAGCAATAATTATGCATAACCTATAAAAGCATTTGATTTCATTTTAATGGCCTTTGAAAATTGCATTACTGGATCATTTGTTTACAAGTGCAACAGATTGTAAAACAAATCTATCACCTCTTACCCCCATTATCACATTGATTATGGCAAGTTGTGCAGGATATAAAACTGCATGGAAACACATCCATATCTTTGATAATGCTGAACTTCAAATTTCCATCATGTAAAAAGATCAGTTTCCCCTTTAACTCCCAAGATGCTTCTAGTCTAAATCTTACAGTATTAAAAATAGTGTTTGTACCAGATGAATGACATCAAAGTGCTGGTGTGCAAACAAACTGATTAGAAAGATTCATGAGACAAAGTGTGGTCTATAACCAGGGGCCACTGGTCTACTCTGAAGGCAGGATCAGAGTACCCTGCTCATGAGCCACTGAGTGTCTGTGAAATTACCTCGCCTTACCTTCTGTCACACCTCAAATAACACGGAAGTACCTAAAATATATTTTCAGCGCTGCAACAATGCTTCTTCTGCAGTACACTTCACTTTCAGTTATTAACATGGGTTATCCACTTCATGCTGAACCCTGATATCTTTTTAGTCATTAATTAGTTAAATTCCCATCAGATTTGCTGCTACACAGTTCTGAGATTTGTGTAGTCAGAGCAGTTTCACTGTATATATGCCCTCAAGTATATAAAAGTACATAAAAGGCTAAGAAAGAAAAACCAGAGTGTTACCTCTCATTGATTTCAGTGAGTCAATGGGAGGTCTGAATAAAGACTGGGTAAGAGTTGAGGAAAGAACCTGATAAATCCGTGCAATGCAGATGACATTGTCAGTTTATTGAAATACTTTTCCAAAAAAATAAAAAAAAGGGTCACCAACACCATGGAGAAATATATTAAGTGCCTCCAACTTAAACAGAAGTACGAAATAAAAAGAGATTATATACAGAAACCCAAGAATCTTAGATGTCAAAGCAAAACAACAACCACAGTGAAGTTTTCTCTAGTTCAGTGATGGGAAGGGAAGGGAAGGGAAGGGAAGGGAAGGGAAGGGAAGGGAAGGGAAGGGAAGGGAAGGGAAGGGAAGGGAAGGGAAGGGAAGGGAAGGGAAGGGAAGGGAAGGGAAGGGAAGGGAAGGGAAGGGAAGGGAAGGGAAGGGAAGGGAAGGGAAGGGAAGGGAAGGGAAGGGAAGGGAAGGGAAGGGAAGGGAAGGGAAGGGAAGGGAAGGGAAGGGAAGGGAAGGGAAGGGAAGGGAAGGGAAGGGAAGGGAAGGGAAGGGAAGGGAAGGGAAGGGAAGGGAAGGGAAGGGAAGGGAAGGGAAGGGAAGGGAAGGGAAGGGAAGGGAAGGGAAGGGAAGGGAAGGGAAGGGAAGGGAAGGGAAGGGAAGGGAAGGGAAGGGAAGGGAAGAAGGGCAAGTCATGACTAGCTGTTGTTCCTGAATACCCTGCAGCAGCTCAGGGAGGGTCCCACAGCTGGAGCCAGCTCAGGCAAGGGGAGAATGTGGAGCAGAGCAGGGCCTGTTGGGGAAACTGAGGCATGGTGGTTAAGCTTATTTGGAGGTTTACTCTTCAAATAAGAGATCTAATTCACTCTAAAGATTGTCATGATACCTAGTTTGAAATGTATTTTCTTCATTTTATTTTTAAATTATTTGTAGGTTGCAAAGCAAGGCACCTTCATTTTTTACAGTATAAATGCAGTAATCTATGAAGATCTTCACCAATTAAACAATTATCATCAATTCTGGCTGTACAATTAGTCCAGTGGTCAATGTCTATTATTAAAAATACTTTATGAATACAGAAACCTGGAAATACATCTAACATGAATTCCTTAATGAAACTTCAAGCCCACTGCCAAATACCTTAGACATGCACATGGGACACAGGCATAGTGAGCCTGCACTCGAAGCTCTGCTGCCATGGGATAAAGGTGAGAGTCATCGTATGCCCTGAGACCTGGAGAGAAACATATTCTAACACAAGAGACCCCTGGTTTTCTGCAAAAGGTGAATTTGATCTCAATTGTCATGTAAACAGTCTCAGTTCTATATTTCATTGTCACACTTTCCCGCCCTTAAGTTTTCAGAGCCCTTTGGGATACAATATCATGTTTTATTTCTTTCACATATTTTGAATAAGGTGCTCCTATGTAGAAAGCTGTGAGATAAAGTTCTGTCTTCATCATGCTCTGTCTTAAATAATGAGTCTAAGGCTCTGGAACATGCAGCCCTCTGTATCTGAAAGGTCTGGATAAGAGGTGAAGTGAAGGTATTGCCCATGTAAAATAAATATACTTTAACAGGCCATCTCAAAATTCAGTCTCTGACTGCATATCTCTCCCTTATGCCCTATAAATGAAATATCCAGACAGTAATTAGGCTCTCCCCAGTTTGTTTTTCTGGAATGAGGACTGTCCACATTTGCATCTAACTTCCTAGGTATGTATCTTTGTAGATGCCTCTTTCTCTGATGATGCAGATATTTTTTAAATGAAGTGTCATATACAAAGTATGCTTTTTATTCTATTTGTACTTTTAATGCTTACACAAACAAAAAATTTGTTGCAATTCCATGGTTGTGATTTCTTGTTATTGGTTCATTGTTCAACTCTAAGCTCAGTGATCAAAAAATTCAAAGGGCCTTCAGAAGGTCATGTAGTGGTGCCCAAAGGCAGAACCGACTATACATCAACAGGTCTTGGCAGCTGCTTTTCTAACCTGTTCTTAAAAAACTCCAGTGATGGAGATTTCATCATCTCCCTAGGCAACCTGTGCCAGAGCATAACTACCCTTATCATTAGAAAGCTTTTCTTCCCAGTATGTAGGAACATCTGCTGGAAGACATATCAGTCACTGAGAAATGCTTTGAGATAATGCTGTGCTGTCATCCAAATCCACCAGGTGCTTACTTAGGCCTCAGATTTGGTCAGGAATACGCCATCCTTGAAAGATACAGAATTGTTTTTGAGCCACTCCCCAGACAACAACTGATAGCAACCGATTCAGATTCAATTAGCTATAGGCTCCTTAGAGGCAATAAATATCTCAGTGGCTGCTCCTGGATATCTTCCACACAATGAATAGGAGTGAATTGGGACCAACACTTCTCCAAAATACTTAATTCTTAAAGAATACCCATTAAGGGAGAAGAAAAAAAAAAAAAAAAAAAAAAAAAGTGCCTGGATCAAATACTGAAAGTATCCAGCCCCTGATGAAATCCAGATGGCATTGTGAAACAGATCAGATTAGACTGGATTAGGCCAAATATATGTTCCAAGTTCTTTTGCCAGTGAGCAAAAAGAAGAAGATTCCAAGAAGGCCTACTGAGTTTGCAATTTAAACTGGCACTCCCTGCAACGTAATCAAATCACTTCAGTGACAGCCTCATGAATGCAAGCTTATTTCGTGCACGGCTGTTCTAGTGCAAAAAAAAAAAAAAAAAAATACAGCAGTAGTTTAATGGCACAAGAGAAAAGGTGTTTCCAATGGCTTTCTGACCAGCAGCTCTTATTTGGTGTGCGCATTTCAAGAAGGAAAATGGAGGCCAGGAGAAACCAATCACTCAATACATTTTGGCTAATTTAGTTTTCCATGCCTGAGATTCCTGACTTTAAAGAGACAGAGATGCATCTTTTTTCTTCATTAACTTTTGTAACAGAAATATTGAAGCTGTTCTCATTCTCTATTCAAGAAGTTTTCCATGGAAACCAGATAACGAGAGTAAAAAATGAAAACAAAACAAAACAAAAAAAGAAACAAAAAACCAAATAAACAGAAACCCTAAGTCTCAATGACAAGCCCTCCATTAAAATTTTATTCTATTCAGATCCTAGCACTCACTTGGTCCTCATCCAAATGATGGCTGAGAAATCCCACTGAGACCTACTATATTGCTTTGTTTATCTGGCAAGAAAAGCAGCAAGCTCTGTGCTTGTGAGAAGGCTCAAACATGTGCAGGGAGGCCACAGTGTACAGGAAAATCCTACGACCCCAGGAGCGAGCTCATGGCACATGAAACAAGGCAGATGTGAGAGCAGATGAACACTTCAGTAGTTTTCAGTGGTCCCACACAGTGGCATTCTTCCAGGGGTCCTGTGCCTGAATTCACCCTCTCTAACTCAGACAAGTAACTGGAGAGTCTCTTCACCCTTGGTGACCTCTTTAGTCAGTGGAGGTAGACAGATATTTCCAGCCCACCCAGGACCTCTGTTGCTCTCAGAGATCTCACTCTTCCACCACTGTCTGCAGGAGAAGTTTGGAGTATCCAGACTCCTAAATTAGATGCTTCCTTTACGTGTCCAAAATTAGATAGGATGGAGTCAGGGCTTACCACATGGTGGGATGCAAACAGGGAATCTTCTCTAGGCAACTTAATGCTTTGTGTAAAGAATGACGGCAGCTGGGGGGGCACAGGAACCTATGAAAGAGTGAGGAGGCCTGGGAGCTCTTCGAAGAAATAACCTCTAAGAAAGTTCAGAGCTTGACGCCGGAGTGGAGAAAGGGCTTTTCACCCCTTTGAGATTCTTTGGGACTTGGACAACCCTCTCTCCTCCAGACAGTCGGGCACGGGCAGTGCCGGAGGCCCCTGGGTAGAGTACTGCCTGCGGACACAAGAACCCCTGGGCAAGCCCCCCTCCCGCCTGAGGGCATTTCAGACCACTTCTCCTACAAGACAGCTGTAACCACAAAGGCATGGAGCGTTCAGAGGAGCTCCCTCTGGTTTTGGCCATATAGTCCCCATCTTGGCAGGCCAGGTGATCCGTTAATTTCTGTAGCTGTGATCAGAATATGTCAGTAGGGCGGGTTGTAGAGCGAAACTGAACTAATAGCTAGCTAAGGGTCTATTTTCTGGCTCTCTGTGTGTTTGGCATATGTATGCGTGTCTGAATGTGACTTTCCCCTGTGGATTCTTCACTAAGAACCTAAAAAACTGAAGTCAAAACTGTCTCCAGATAATGCATACCAGGTTTTAGGTTGAACCTCTCATTTTCTGGCAGTAGGAACTTAGTCAGCATTTTGGTAGTGTTCACACATTGCAGACATGGTCATTAAAAAAGGCTTACAGCTGGCTGCAGCCAAGACTCCCTGTTAGACCCCTTCATTTTGCAGCACCAAGGCTGTGTCCTGGAGAGGCTGTGGCAGCAACCCCTAATCCTTTAAACTCAACCTTTCCGGGCTACCGAGGACAAGCAGTCACAGGACCGGTACGGTTCAGCCTGCGGTTTTTCAGCTGCATGTTAGACCACCTCTTTTTCGCTGTCCCCAGCCCAAGGCTGACACTTCAGGCTGCGCCTGCTCTGGCGGGTACCTCGCAGAGGGCTGGGGGGAAGCACGGCCCGGGGTGCAGGAGAGATGCTCCCCGGGTGCACGGGCTGCGCTGCCGCAGCCGGGCAGCCTGAGCTGGGAGAGGTCCCTGCCTGGCTGGGGAGCCAGCACCCCGCTGAGCCAGAGGGCTTTCCCCCCCAGGCACCGGGGTGGTCCCGGCCACGTAGGTCTGGGGACACCTCACCTGTCATCTCCATCCTTCATCCCCCCTTCATCTCCATCCTTCATCCCATCTCAGCCACCACTTTTAAGCACAGAAGGGAATAGCAACTAGATGTGAATGTAGAGAAAGCAGAGGTTCCTCTACTCTCCTCAGATGTTATTTTGCTCATTGAGCCTGTAAGAAGTAAAAAATTAGAAAGAAGAATTATTTAATCTTAGTTTGGGCATGACTGGTAATTCAGAAAAGCTTTGCATTACCAAACCATACATTGTCATCCAATCCTATTTCTCAACAATAAACAGGCCTAGAAATTATGGTTAGACGGGTGTACTAAATTTTATTGGTTGAAAATATAACTAAAGATTATAAATCTAGGTCTGTTAATTGGTCTGTCTTCCATGTATTGAACAGCAAAAATTGCCCTGGCACTAATAGCTGGGAATAGAAGAAAAAGAAACTACTGAAGTTGCCTCTCTTTTTCCTTTCCACCATGAAGTCATTCAGATCCAGTTCCTTATCCTAATAAGGGCTCATTTTAGAAAGAATAAGCATGCGCGCTTTCATCTTGCACCCTGATTACTTGCTAATGATAAAAATAAATCTGTTCAGGCAAGAATTTAGGAGGGTTTTGAGTGGCCAAAAAAGTCAAAATTTCCCAAAAGGGTATGCTGAACAACTAACGTTAAGTTACTTTCCTAAATCCTTGGAGAAAACCAGCCCAGCTGCAGGTCTGACACTGGGAGGTGGGTCAGAGCTCTACGGCCCCCATGAGTTCAGCCACATCAAAATTATGAAGAGTACATCCAAAGGGAAGCCAGTTAGTGGGAACGCAAAGATCAATTATTGGGTCTGGTAACTCTCAGCCTCCAGATTCCTCTCCTGTGGATATCAAACCTGTACAGAGCAAAAATCCACTTCAGTATTCCCTTCTCCCTTTGCTCCTTGCTGAAGGCAGGTCAGAAGCTTGTTCCATGTGAGGCTGCTTTCCCTGTTTGATGTAAGGTGCTTATTTCAGTACCACTGAAGCAAGAATTAATATTAATGATTCATTGCCACCACAATCTTGACTCATCCAAAACTGCAGGGGTAGGTTTTCTTTACAGCTCCAATTAAAAATAGAGGTGGCTTTATTCTTTTAAAAAGGAACTGTCAGCAGTGAAATACAAATGACAGAAACTTTGATGCCTCAGGATCTTCCACCATTCTCTGCTGTGAGGTTCAAAAGGCCAGCAGGTTCCTGACAGAAATGTATTCAAACACAAATACCTGCTAAGACTGGCTTTCAGCTACTATAAAAAGTTTGTTTATTTCTCAGTGATCAAACTGTTGTTATGATTGGCTGGAATTTACGTGTTTCCAAAATAAATGACTGGAGATGCTCTAATGGGTGGGGCCTGGCATCTAGCCGTAAAGTAGTATCCATTTTTAAATAAAATTATATACTTGTAATTGCATTTTGGCTCTCATTTGCAAAGGACCAAACCACAATAATTTCTCAACAAGAATTTCAACTCTCAACTACTGAGCCCCAAATAACCTTGGACCCCCAAATGAATTTGCCCTGAAGGACTGAAGTCAGAAGATCACTTCTGATAAGATGTGATGCTATGAAGTGTTTCAAAATACCAGTGCTAGGACATGAGGTTGACTTTGGGGCAACCTGCCAAATAGGCTTTGCTTTCAAAGCCTCGCTTCCCACTTGCCAAGGCAGGGAGGATCTGATTTGGTGTAGATGTCACAGTTTATGCAATATCACCCAGCAGAAAACTAAAATGCACGTGCCCCACACTGACTCAGCAGAGTGGGGTTACAGGGATGTGGTCTGGTGAGGAGGGATCACGCACAAGCTCAGGTCCCTGGTTCCCTCTTTGTGGCCTTCCTCTTCCCAGGCAAACACCCTGTGAGCTGGCAGCTCCTCGGGGTGCCACAGAGGCTACACCGAGGGCAGCACCCAGCCACTACCGCCCCCAAAATGCACCCGTGGGGATGTAACCAACAGCCCAAACACCATGGACCCTCTTCGTGAGCTCAGGGATGTTGATGCACATGAATCATCCTCCTTCCCTCTTTCTGGGTTATTCCTTCCCTCCCCCAAAACCACTATCTCTCTGCCTTCCCCTTGCATCCTGCTCCCACTAGACCCATGCCATGTCTGCCACTCCTTAATCCTTTCCAGGGGCCCCCACTTCCCAGCCATGAGCTGTTATGTGTGAGTGCAAACTTTGGCATTTCTTGTGTGCAATGAATTTATGCTCCTCTCTTCCTGAACTTGAGCTCAAAACTCAGCTGGTGCGGACAGCTGTCGTTTTTTCTTTTCGGTTGTTTGCCAAGGGACCACCCTTCACATCTGACTCATCACCTCGCAGGCAGGCCCAGAAGGAGTTAACTTCCTTGTCACCCTGCTTTGAGGTTTCCTGCTTTGATACTGCAAAGATTCTTCATATAGCAACGCAAAGGGAAAGGGGGAGGGGGAAGCCCTTCTGGTTGTAACACCTGGTCAAGATCTGCTTGCGTGAATAAAAATTACAACCCCCTCTCTCTCGGGTTGAAAACAATCATGAGCACTACTTCCCTGCAATCAGAATTAAATAAATCTGCAGCCAGGCTGGGTGGGGAATGAGGAACTGCACATCAGTCAGTGTCTGAGATACAAGGCCCTTCGGCTGCTAACGGCTTCAGCCACTCCATCCGTACTGCTGCAGCAGGGATGGATGTACAGAGCAGCCCACACTCACGACGCTTTGGGACTAGCCCCTCGGCTGCAGACAGGCTGTCTGTGCTACACAGCACACGACCCTGGATCTCTGTCACTGCGGTCCCCTATACCTCCCATAGACACACAGATTATCTCAAATTGGAAGGGACCCGTGAGGATCCTCGAGTCCAACTCCCTGCTCCTCACAGGACTGCCTAAAACTAAACCAGGTGACTAAGAGCATTCTCCAGATGGTCCTTGAACTCTGAGAGGCACCAAGAGTCCGTGCTCCATACTCCCATGGTGGCAAGAAGGTATATGGGTATGTTTGAGGATACAGGAGATTCTCTGATACAGGACTGGATAACCATGTAGGCTGAAGGCACACACACCTGGTGCCTTCCCCGTGGGCACTGTGAGCTGTTCCCAGGGCTCTGCCGGGGCTGTATCTTGGAGATAGATCACTGAAAGGGTTCAAAGGAGAGCCGGGGAATGAGTTAAGTGGCAGACTCAATCGTGGCTTCAATGCTCTGGATACGTTCCTGGCCTTTTCTGCTTAACACTGTGGACATACCCTATGAGGCTGAGGGTGCAGAGTGCCATGTGGACACACACCCTCTCCAGGAATGTCCACAGTGGCATGCCTGCAAGGCTTTGGTCACTGGGAAAGTAGAGCTAGCAAGGATGTAGGATCCACTTAGCCCAGATGAGCTGATCCAGGGCAGTTATGTACGAGTCTGCTTTCTGTCTGTAGCAAATGCAAAAAGGACCCAACGAAACCACAGTGATAGGGGGTTAGGCTGGGTCATATTTCCTCCCATGTGCCATAGGGTAGGAGCATGCACTCAATTACCATGCTCCAGCTGATGCTCGATGTATTTATTATGCCACAATATGCTGATCATATGTCTGAGCCTCAAGAAATTATTAACATTTCTGGTTTCATTAAGTGAAGGTCCCTTTTGAAGCTGCAAATGATGCCGCTACAATCTATCAAGCAAATATGTATTTATGAATATTTAAAAATGCTAGTTATGCAAATGTGCACTTAGGGAATATAAAAATACATGTAATTAATCTCTTTCGGGTTGCTGTGATATGTTGAGTGAATACATATCCAAGGAGAATAATCAAGCCAATAAGCCAACAATGACTATTGCAAAAGGATACTCAGTTGTATCTCTCTTCTACCCAGGTGAAGGTAATACACAGTGGTTCTGGAGTAGACAGTTACCTTGTGTCTTCAGTCATTTCTTTGTTAGGCTGCAATATCTCAGGCTGGACGATGAAGCATTGCCTGTCACAGCCACACCTAATCAGGGCACTAAGGCTCATTACAAAATCATTGCTGAAAAAAAGAAAAAAAAAAAAAAAAAAAAAAGGAGTATGTAGCATCTTTTCTAGATTAAATGTTTGTATTCACATCCTTTATCCCAGTATTCACTTCAGACTACATTCTCAAAGGTACTCAATGCCTATTTTTGTAATGTCTGACCCCACAGCATCCCACTCTTTGGTGGAATCCTCATCCCCAAGCACACGCAATGACCAAGGAGCGTGGATTGTCTAAAGAAAAAGGACCTGGAAACCAGCCAAGTTGGAACTCACTTAAGTTAGCAGAGACACGAAGGAAAGAGATGGTGCTTAAGGTATATAAGGGTTGTTTCCATTATCACACAGTTTAGCTCCCGCTTAGTCCTGCACCTTGGTCCCCTTGCCACCCATACTGCATGTGTATTACTTCACACCTGGAACGCTTTTCGTAGAAGCCAACAAGATAAAACATAAACACAGTAATAGCAGGACAGACGTAGCCTAAGAGGCTAAATGGACCAGCAGTATGTGTCTGCTGGTCAGTCAGTACTGATACACTCACCAGCTGTCCAGCTGCTCTCTCATGACTTCCACATGAGCCCATCGGCCTGTTCCTGTGGAGCAAACACATGGCTCTAGGAGCCACACAGGGTCTCCAGGCTATACAGTGTAAAGGCCCGTTGAAGAAATCTGGTATCTTAGAGACTTCTTTCCATTTGCTGAATCTGATCGAAATTAGATACTGGATTTAAAACTTATTGAGCGGGGAGGGAGAGGAGGGGAAAGCTAGCAAGAGCATACACACAGAATATATTCTCAGAAGACTTTTGTATAATTTTCTCAAAGGTAGTATTTTCAAAACTATCTTTGCACATAAATCTCATTGGTTACTTACCTGGTGATCTGTAGGAGATTCTTCTACCTGAGCTGGAACACACTAAACACATGTCCTCTTAAGCTTTCGAATACTCCGGGCTGGGCTTCTAGCTAGAGCTTCTTCACTTCTTCCCCTATTCCATGTCAACTGTTGAGTGTGTCTATAATCTGCTCAACAGGGTTTTCATCTGAGATACAAGAGTTTGAGGATCAGATCCTCCTCATAACCCGTTCGTACAATGTTCAATGGGCAAGATTAAGAAAGCTTGACCCCATAATTCTTCACAGGCAACGGTTCACCTTGTTACTTAGTCCAAAGAGAAGGATTTGAACCTGAGAGAGGATGCTTTTGACTGGCAGGGTTCTGTTCTTCCTGCTTGCTGGATGAGTAGCCTTCCCCAAGACATGTTCTGAGCACACGCTTAAGGTTTGAAGGGAAAGCATATTCCCATGCCTGGAGACAGCTCAGAACCCATCCTGTATGCACGCTTAGGATTTGATTCGCTGGGTTCAGTAGCCATGATTTTCAAGACACCAAGAGAACTTTGTTGAAATACTTTTAGTTTCAAAGTCTCATGCATAACTGTGGTAACGATGGGAAAGGCACCATGGCAAGTACTGTTCTCCTACCTCCATGGCTTTCATGCCATGCCTTGCCTGCTTATCTGGTGACAGAGCTTTGGTCCATATAGGCCCCTTCCTTGGAATAATCTCCTATGAAGACTATGGGTTCATGTTCACAGGATCTCTCACTCCTTCTGGCATTAGGAGAGCGTCCTTGCTATAAGGCTTGCAGAGGATTCAGTCTGCAGCAAGCCAGCATCCCTGGGGGTCACTGGCATCTACTGCTGGCCCATCCATGGAGCCCATCAGCCTGAACTGCCCACATGCTCCAGCACTTAGGCTCCAGCACAGGAACCCAAGAAAATGAACAACTATTTAGTCAGCACTGACTCACACCTGGAGGATAATGCTAAACCTCAAATATTGAACACTGTCAGCTCTGTATAAACAGCATAGCTAATTTTTTATTTATTTCACATCTCAACCAAGACAAACAGTCAATTTCCAACTCCAGACTTGCCGGAATAAAACAGAAAGCGGAAAAGAACCAGATAAATTTTCAGTGACAAAACTGAGAAAGCAGTATAAGTATTTAAAAATAATTGCTTTGAACGAATGGGAGCTGAGTCCATTCTTTCTGGAAGCAAGAAGGATATTAGGAGCCTCAAAAAGGCATTTGAACAGGCTACAGACCTGGGATACAGAGCCCAAGGGCAAAATTTACCCCCACGCAGATGTCTAAGGCAAGTTTGGGGGGCACTGTCCACATAGTCCTGAGCACTCCCCATCACAGAGGTTATAAGGCTAGAACACTGCACCTGTGGTAGCCATGCCACACAGGAACGGTGCTGGTCCCGGGGCAGGTTCAGGAAAGGTAAGGGCAGCTGGGTACCAAGGCGGCGCCGCAGACAGTGCTGGGGATGGATACATTCCTTTTGTGACTGCTTGCTGAAAGCAAGTAAAGGCAGCACAGCCTTTGCCAAAACAGTTGCTGGAATGTTGACCTGGGTCCAGGTTTGTGCAGAGGGCTGAAGTTCAGCCTTTAGGGAACAGGCACTAACTTCATATATGCCTTTATGAGACACATCTGAATCCACTGTTACCACACTTGTGAACACGGGAGCAGCAAATGCACCTCTAAACCCTGCCTGGAAATCTGATCAGTGTAAAAGGGACCGTAGTTCAGCAGAACCAACTGAAGTTTAGGAAACGTCAGCATGTTTCTAATTTCAGATGTCTGTGAGAAAAGACAAAATCAGGACCATTCTGTTCAGCAGTGCACTGACTGACATTTTCACATGCTAAGTTTCAGACACAAAACCACTTATCTCTAGTGGAAATATTGATACAGATATGAACAGCAACACTAAACACTTTTAGAAAAGCATTTTATTCCTGAGTTTAAGACCTACTGTTTCAAGTGGCCACAACTAGTAGTTCTCTTAAGCAAATTAAATCCAATTATCTGATGTCTAAATTATAATCTTCTCCCTCCTCAGCTCCATTTGCAACAATTTTTAGTACAAGAGCAATAACAGTTACACACACTTACCTAATTATAGATAATGATCTTTATAAAGAGCTGCTAGAATATGCTAAGCATTTTAGCATAAACATACCCATTCATTCCTACAGCCAGAGTATGGTAAAGCCTAGTGATCATGGTAAATAGTACCCCCTTGGAAGCAATCTGTTCAATACAAAGTACTATGTTAGTGAAATGACCCACCTCCTCCCTTTCTTCCATCCCATCAGCTGAAGGTGTTTTTTCCCAGCTCAGAGAGATCTCAGTCTGTCCCTCACATCAGCAGTTTTTAGGAAAGCATCCTTTATTGCCTCTGATCTGCGATGTTTTCTCTCTCTGCTGCCATAAGGCTGACCAGTGTGAAGGCCCATTTTGTCCCAGATCCCATACTGCTCACACTGTTAGATAAAAATTAATGCCCAGATTCCTATGCCAGAGCTGATTAAAAGAACCACTTGCTACAAAAGGGCCGGATTTCCTCAGTATGATTGGGACGGGCAACATAATAGACCTCCAGACCCGTCCACTACTCTTCCTTCCTTTCCTTGTTCTTTGTAGTCTGATTCTGGACACTAATGTCACATAAAAACTAGATAATAGGTGAACAAAACCTTTTGGTACCCAGTGACTGTAGGTGAAACTATATCTGCACTGTACTCCATATACTAAAATTTACCCTGTGCATTATAGATTTTTCCTCACAGAAGGGTTCATTTTGCTACGGACAGATAAAAGGAAGGGCTCCACTTGTAAAACTAGGAGCCCGATCCCAAATGTGGTGCTTGTGGACCTGAAGAAAAGCCCTACCTCCAAGCAGCCCTATGTCCTGACAGCGCTCAAGGCGCAGCTCTGTATCCCTGCAATGTCCAGGTCCCGTCATTTGCTGCTGCTCCCCAACACACGGCAACCCCACGTGTAAAGCAAAGGGCTCCCCAGCAGCAGCAAGCTTTCCAAGCAACTCCAGGGAGCTGGAAAGGGCAAGGTTAAATTCACTGTAAATACAGATTCCCCAGCACCTCAGCAGTGGAGCAGGAGACTATCCTGATGCTACGATCGTGTCTTTGCCTCCCCCGACATTGCACCCTAGGAATTCAGGAGCGAATGTTGACGGTTGCCAGAATGGTCTGTGCCACACTCCCCCAGCCCTCCCTGCATGACAAAACCAGCCCCGTCTCACGAAGGACAACTACTGTAAAGACAAGCTCTCCTCTTGCCACCGTGAAACCCCATGGGCATGTCTCTGAAAAAACAGTTATGCTGCTAAGAGAGAGCTAAAAGGAGCTGAAATACAGCCTCTGCATGGGCAGGAGCGGTCACCGAGGGCCTGGGGAAGTCCTCTGGCAAGTTTTGGAGGACCCAGCCCCTAACGTGCTGTCTGGAGCACGTGCGCTTTTTCAGGTCTGCGGACCAGGTCTGCAAGCTCTGGGGAGGCAGGCTGAGCAGCAAGTGTATTTCCTCCTCTCACTGCCAGCAGACCTGAGAAACCACAAACCGCGGGGCTGGGAGGGGCTGTGGGAGCAACCTCTTCACAACAGAGTGGTCCAGCATCTGTGCCTGACGCAAGAGCCTCCTGAGAGAGATTGTACTGGCCAAAAAGTTTCTGCCAGAGCAGCCTGTGCTCTCGCAGCTCTGACAGCACTGGGCTCGCCCCCATGAGAAATGAGTCCTGCTTTGTATCTCTGTGAAACAACAGAAGAGAGGAAGCCGGTTCCCAGTTCTGTGCTCTGGGCCACCAAACCGCCAGCAGCTGCCTTGGGGTTTTGGGCAGTGACAGCAGCCTGAGGTAGTAAATTTTTCTACCCTGGTCATCTGGTAGAAACAGAAATTCTTGCACAGGGCGTTGTGAGAACCATCACATAGGCCACTTAAAAGGCGTATTTCAATGAGTTGTTGAGGGTCTGTATCTCCTGAGCATACAAATAAGCCATTTCTGTCAGGGGAAAACACACAAGGGAAATACCTTTGCTGCTGTCAGGTGCAAAAAGAGATGCAGCAATAAAAGAAAATTAGAAAATGTCCCCATTAAGGCCTCGGCTGTTTGATTCTGCCAAATTAAAAGGTCTAATAAGAGAAAGGCATGGTGCTGAAACAAAACTGCCTTGAGAGGCCAATCCCACGCCTGGGAAAAGCAGTAGAGATGAGGCTGTTACAAAAGAAGTACGTTTGTGGAAGGACCTGCTCCTACGTGTGGCAGACTATCTGTGAATATCAGCTCGGATGCAAACTCATATGACAAGTTACTGTACAAAAGCTTTCGTAACTTAGAGGTGAGTTTGCAAGAGTGCTAACCTTGCCGGCGCAAACCTCAAGACTGCAGACAAACCCATCTCATGGCTGCTGTTTGCAACCTACAGCCAGACCCTCCCCGCCGTCTCCGTGCAAAACAACCATAAAACCTGTTTTTAGGAAGGTCACATTAACAGTGTGCAGAACAGATGAGCATGTAGCTGGTGTGCTGGGTTATGAAGACTTCCTGCCTCTTACCCAGGAAGGGCATGGTCTGCAGGTGTCATCTGGGGTGAAAAATAAAGTGCAGCTCCCAGTGACTTACTCCTAGTTACTGCTTTGACATTCGAGGCTCTTCTGAGTGAGAGAAGCCCTTTAGCCACATTGTATTTACATGGAAGTACATAAGTCTAGAGAACACATGTGATTGATAGTAGGAAAAAGACGTATGGCATTATTTTGGGCAGGCAAAGCGGCATTGAAGCTACACACACGAACAAAACCCCACTCCCTGCAGTGATAGAGGAATGGGCAAGCTGGAAAGAGTTGCTGGAAACAAGCCTTGAAGATGTATCTTCGGTGACTTTGCATGACCAACCTTCGCATGCCCCGGGCAAAGGGAAAGCAGAGGCCCCGTAGTTGCGGGAGGCTTTCCACCTCAGCCAGCTGCTCACCGTAGCAGCTCTATGAGAATCACCCAGCAATGGCCTCAGCTGGGTGGATTTAACTGTCAAGAAAAAAAGTAATTTCCTGCTGATATGAGCAACAGCACTAACTCTCTCCTGCACAGAAATGTGTATGTCCCATTTTACGTATTAAGAAACAAAGGGACAGAAAAGGGCTGTGGTCCACCTGACCTGGAGTCAGGCCCCGCACTCATCTGAATTGGCCAAGAGCTTGAGCTACCCCCTCCCGTGATCCAAGACTTCAAAGGGAACACACCAGCAGGATCAATTTTAATAGTTTCAGCCAGGAGATATCCTCTGATGAATGCATACAGATGTACAATTTCACTACCTGAAACGATGCAGATTTTCTACCAAACGGGCTCTGCTAAGTGATCCAAAATACTCAATCGAATAAAATCTTGATTAAATGAAGCTTTCCATAAAACACTTCCTTGGCATAACTAGGAAATGTGAAGAGCATGTTCTCTTCTGACCACACAGGCCTTTTGCTGCATAAGTCCAACAGGCTTTAATGATCTTAGTGTTGACAACTATTTACCATGGACCTAATCTGGAACAATAACTCTTACAATGCCCTTGAATAGTTTCAGCTGACTCACCACAGAGCTCATTCTTTACTTTCAATCACTAATCTTTTTTTCCCCAGTCAATACTATGCTTTGCAGAAAAGATGGTGTGCCTAATTTGTGTTATTACTACAAGTATTTATAAAAATGGTGGTTTAATGAGGGCAAGGCACAGTTGGCCTGGTCCTCATCTCTAAGGGCAGGGCTGCAGAACACAGTAATGTCTGTTTACTAAGCAAAATCTAAGCTAGCAAGATGAGTTGGCAGCACTGTGCACGAGCATGGGACATTTTCTTCCTCTTATCCTGTCTTTTTCAAAAGAAAAGCAAACCCAGCATGCTCTTCCAAGTAGCTGAAAGAATAAGGAAGTTGTTCTATAGAGGGACACATCGATGGGCACTATACTTCACCCAGGGACAGCAAGGAACTCGACTTCATTACATCATGATCGGTGGAGAGGATTAAATCTTTTTATCTACTTCTAAGCAGAGGTTCCATCTGTCTTACCCAACAGGTTAAATGGAAGCAGAGGAGCAGCACCCGCAGTGATTTACAGACTGCTGATGGTATCAAATGTGGTTGCTCAGAGTGAGAAGGAATTCCCAGGTGTGCTGCACTGTCCTGCTGCGATTCCCTCGGCAGCACCTCATCCCCTGGCCACCAACTACTTGCCCAGTCTCAGGAGACTCCTCTGCCTACCAAGTGAGCATGTCCCCCGCTACACCAAGTGGGGAAGTCTGCAAGCACCGTTCTCTTATTTTGTGCTCTCTGGTCATCTATTCTCACACAGGCATCTCCAAAAGAGAGGTAGAGCCAACAGAGACTACACAAAGCTGTGCAGCATAGCACTCACAGTCGCATGAATATCTTGTAGCCCAGCATCCCCATGCCTGCAGGCCTATGCAAAATATCTTTAGCACAAGCAAAACATGATCATGGTGTAGCAACATCTTGAATACTGCAGCATATTTTGGCCCTTCCATCTCAAAAATTATACACTGGAATTGGAAAGATTAAAGGACTGATAAAAAGGCAAAAATAATGAAGCGACCTCTATATAAGCAATATCCAAGGGGAGGAGAACACTTCAGGCCAGAAAAACAGGGACTGAAGGGGAATATGACATCATATATAACAACACGAGTGGTATGGAGAAAGCAGGGAACTTTTCTTAATTTTTCCCTTCACGTGTAAAGAACTAAGGAGCATTTTCTGAAACTAGTAGATGGCAGATTTAAAACAAACAAAAATAAATACTTCACAAACACATAGAGTTCAGCTGTGTCCTCACAACTGGCTACTGTGGATGCTAAACAGTTTAAAAGGCAACTGAACAAGTTCACAAAACTTGTGAAAAATTTGAGAGCTTGGGAAAAAGAAATATAACCTATTGACAGCTATTAAGCACAAGGCAACTCACCTCCCTCCCGGCTGAGGAAGTGCCTAGGCAGATAACTGTTGGAAGTCGGGAAAACTTTCCCGTGAAAGTGCCCACTTGTCCTACGTAGCCCTGTCCTTAGGTGTCCACTCTGAGCCTGGTGGGAAGAATTCCCTGCCTTCCTTTAGTCTTACCCCTAGAGATGCTCCTAGGGTGTTTCTCACAATGCACAACTCTGGTGTCAGACCCTTAGTGTCTGTTCAGACCATGCCAAGGCAGCCCAACACCAGTAGGAGTCACAGAGCCCTGCAAGAAATCCCATATGCTCTTCTTTATCTGGAAGAAACGTACATAGGATCACAGTTTTGGGAAGGCCTTTACAGCCACTGTGGAGTTGCAGAGAGACTACCCGTGAGTCACAGTGGGGTACAGATGGAAGAGGGGACCGTGCTAGGTAAAAGGAAATGTCAAAGGCCACTTCTTACAGAGCAAAATCCATGTAGCAGACCACCACCAAGCAGCATGATCCCAGACCCACCCAGGCCCTTTGGCAGCTCAGCAGACACCACCAGGAGGGCTGCCATGGGGACTCAGAAGGTCTCTCTTAGAGCCATCTGCTCCAGGAGAGAGAGGGGAGGCACTGGGGCAGCCCCTGCGAACACCTTAGCCAGGGCAGTGCCCGTGTGGCCACTGTTTCTCTGATCACAGCTCAAGCATGCTGCCAGACTGCATCTGTTTCTAAAGTTATCCGTTTATTTCCTAGTTGTCTTGATGCGCAAAGCTTATGTATTATCTTACAGGTAAGACTTAATTTTACACCTGCTTGCAAAGCTTGCTTCCATTAGATATTGCTTCACCATAGCTAAGAATAAAGGACCTCAGAAGGAAGGTGCTGAGCTCCATCCACTTTAATTCACTTAGGAGGAGTTGAGCTGTGATTCACAATAAGCTGGAGGTGATGGCAAGTACATAAACATCAGGAAGAGTGTGTTTTCTTTCCAGCAGAAATCACTTCACTTGACTAGGTCTCTGTCAGCCTCATTTACAGAGGTGAAAATATTTACCCTCCCTGGAAATCTACAGACACAAAAGCATGAGATAAGTGCTAAGTATTAGCTGAGGGATTGTAACACTTCAAAGAGACATCTCCACCACACTGGAACTTCCTTTAGCAACGAGGAAAAGACATTGCCATGAGTAGAGGAGGAAAACACAATTCCTTCTCATTCATTCACTGAAAGCGTAATTGTAAATCCCCCTTGACCAGATGACTTGAGAGGAAGAAATGCTGTTTCTAAAGTTGTTTAGAAATCAGTGTCACTTGCACTAAGTGCTCCAAACAGCTGTTTTTAAACCGGGGACAGTAAAATTACAGTCCTTGCCAGGCACATCAGCAATGATAGATAAAGTAAGTAAACAGCTTCCATCACACTCCTGCAAATTAAATGCAAGTGTTCTCAAAGGGATGGTTTTGTACTGAATCAATGAACAGCCACACGGCAATTAATTACTGAGCATACACAGTAGAAAAATTCCCCTTCTCTGAAGATAGATGATTTAAACTCTAGACCCTGCACTGCTACTTGAAGGTGCACGTCCTAAGACCTGTGGTGTTCTGTCCATTTATGCCAACGGAAAGTCTATCCAATTATCACTGTGAATATCATTGTTCAAGGCTCTGTAAAACGCAAACACGCATACCGCAGGCTGGAGGAAATTGCAAGTGAGCCATTATAATGATTAAGTAACTGAGCAACCTTTTGATAAATTCCAAGTAATTTAGTTTTCCCTGGAGCCACACTGTTGAGTCCATACAATGAGCAGTGCAGGCAAGACCATGAGGGGCTGGCTGGGAGGGCAGATGTCTTGCAGCTCTGCTCGTGCATGCAAACCAAGTTTCTGGAACATTCACCTCTTTAACCACACTTCCACTGAGTTCACTTTTGTAAAAGCTACAATTATGTTACACATTCCTGCCAAAAAAGCAGCTGACACGGGATGAGATTTTAAAGAACTCTATTTGCTCTCTGACTACATCACTCGTCCTGCCCCATGTTACTTCTCTTGGCAACCCCATCAAAAGTCAATTTTTCTTTGTCTGGTTTCTGTAAGCAAGGATCTGGGGAGTGAGCACCTTGCTGCAGACCCCAGGTCTGCCAAACTTTCTTCTTTTAAAGCACTTTTCAAGTAACAGGGAACATTCTGCTGAGATGAAGAGCAACATTGACTGACTTCTTTTTATTGAAACTACTTGTTGGTCCTGTTTTGCAGATTAAGAAACCAAGTGTTAGAGACGGGTTGCAATTTAGCTAGGAGCAACCCCACAGGAGAGGCACATGGAAATGAACATCCAGAAAAACCTGGATTGGCATCTGGAAGTGCCTATGCTACCACGTTCCTCTGACGCAAACCCCTGAAGTGCTGCTGTCCGAGTAGCACTAGTCCATGTGTCCATAGATAACCTACACTCAGACCTATTAGGCAATTTCAAACGTCTCTCATAACATAGGGAAGTAACCCAAAAGGCTAGAAGGAAAGAACAGGTATCCAAGCACAAGAGGGGTTCCCTTCTCAGTGAAATCAGGTCCCTGGAACCATCGTCTCCAAAACCCAAATGCCCATTCAGGTGACAGATACCTCTGCAACTCCGATCCAAAAAGAACTTCACTCCCCGGGGATGACACCTTCACAAGTGCTGTCCTCATCTCCATCTGCAAAATAATCAGGTTCTACTCACCCTTTTTTTTTAAGGGTTGTGTGTTCCCCTTAAAAACGTATCTTAACTTGCAGGAATATAATAGTGTTCCTGTAATTTACCTCACATTACATGCAACCATAGCAAGGAGATAGCAAAGCCTCCTGGATTTAACCACAGCCCACCAATTAATGTCGTGTAGGCAAATGTAGTTCAGAATCAAATTAAGTTTTAACCAAAGGTTGTAAGCACCACCGTGACATTTTTCTAAATGGCAGAGAAGCAGATACCATAATCTGAATCTAATGTAGTTTTCCATGTTTTTCAGGAAACAAACCAACTATTTGGCTATGAAAGTAGATCTGCTCTTTCAAAAAAGACCTGAGTGGCATTTTTTTGTGATATAAAGTGCCGGCCCATCACCACCAGCACTGAAGTCAAAGACATGGAGAGACTGCAGCAGATTTCAGTAGAGTGGGGTTAACCCAGTGCTACCTGCCTTTGAAGAACCAACTCAGAAGGTCCTCCACATGCACAGGTTGTGCAAAATCATGGTCCAAATAGCAGAACTTCAAAGTGGGAAGGAAGTAGGTGAAGAAGAGACAGCAGTGAGTTTTGATGAAAGGGGAAGTAGAGAAGCTACTAATAGCATTACTCAGGGAGCAGCCTTGGCCCCATCTTGTTTAATGTTTTTGTAAATGACCTTGATATACAGAGCAAGTGTGCTGATGATATTTTCTCACAGCATAAAGGAGACAGGTCCCATTTTTCTAGGGGAGGCTTGCAAAGCCGAGAACTGGAAAAGCAAGGTGACTGAAGACACAAAAATGGGATGAAATTCAAAGCTACTCAACACAAGATCATATATTCATGGACTAATAGTGAGAACTGCTACCATAAGCTAAGAGCTCATTAACTGGAGATGACTGAGGAGGAGAAGAAGCAGGGAGCATTAGTTAATTATAGGATGACTTAAGCTACCAAATGATGCAACTCTGAGAAAAAAGTAAATGTGATCCTGCGATATGTCAGTCAAGGTATTTCCAGAGGAAACAGGTAATTGTTGTCATGGCATAAAGCAGTGGTGCAGCATGGAATGGCAGGAACACAAAAAAGGCCGTACTAGTTCAGACCAAGGGTCCTCCTAGCCCATTACCCTTTCTTCAACGGTGGCCAGGGTAAGAACAGGAAGAATAAGAATAGGACAAACACATGTAAGACTTCCCTCTGATACTCTCACAGCCTTGAAACATTTTCAGCTCAGGGGATTTCCTTTGTTAGTTGTGGTTTGACGATTAAGCAACCCGCAATGGATTTTTCTTCCAAATTATTCTCAATCTACTTTTGAGCCAGTGTAAATTCCCTGAATCTATCATGTCCTCCATCAAGGAATTCCTCACATTTACTGCTATCACATAAAGAATCATCCCCTTCTTTTGTTTTGAACCTGATTTCCAGTAATTTCATTGTTTGGCCCCTAAGTTTTGTGCAGGATGAAACAAGGAATAGTGAATCCACATCAAACTTTCCCCAAATTTTGTAGACCTCTCTCTTCTGATGTGGCCTCTCTTCCAGGCTGAACAGGCCCCCTGTATTCAGTCCGTCCAAATCCCTGATCATCCCTGCTGCCCTACTCTCAGTTTCAATACACCCTTTCTAAGCTAAGGAGAGCAGAGCTGCACTAAGCATTTGTCGTGGTTTGAGCCTGGTCAGCAGCCAAACACCACACAGCTGCTCACCCACCCTCCCCCCAGACCCGGGAATGGGGGAGGAAATTGGAGAGGTGAAGGGAGACTCGTAGGTTGAGGTAGAAACAGTTTAATAGTGGTAATAAAATGAAAACAATGACAGTAATAGAAAATATAAATGGGCAATGCACAGTATTGGACAGGACAGCATTCAAGGCACGATCAAGTCACCAGATTAAACAGTGACATAAAGATGTTGTGTTCTCTATTCCACTCCTAATAGTTCTTACGTTTGATGTGGATGGAAATTTCTTTTGCTTTCTAACGGGTAGAAAAGTGATGTTTGCAGGTCTGATTCAGTCATCCATGCCCAAGAAGTGATAGTTTCACCTTGAAGAGGTACTGAAGTACAAAATCAGGCTCAGATAATGAGACACAGGAATGTCCATCGAATGAGTTGACTTTAAAAGAAAAGTTATGTTTCCTGTCTGTACATATCACTGAAAGCACCAGGCAAGGAGCAGAGTTATTGAGGATAAAAGGCAGCGTTAGGACAAAGATGTAAATTGGGTTTGGATGTAAATCAGGCTTGGATATATCCAGACTGGTGATTAGAAGAAATCTGAGGACTGAGACTGGAACAGCCTCTCAACAGAAATGGGGTAAAGAATTAAATTAGTTCCAAGATGGGGCACTGTCAGTTTGTGAAAAGACAGCTGCCTGCAGTACCAGGAGCTTTGTAACTCAGGACGGCCCCACCCAGGTAGGCATTGATTAACAGATGAGGTGCTCCACACCAGCTCCTCTGTGGCTCCATTTAGGCCTTCCCGAGGGCAGTGTTGCTTCCTTTCCTTTCAGGACAGAGCGTGTTTCTTTGCACATAGACAGCCAGAGACCTACCAAAAGCATCCACAAAGAAGCGAAGGCAGAGGAAGCAAGACAAGCTGTAAAGCTTGTTCCTGGATAAGGTTACAAGCCATTACCATCTGAAGAATTAGCTCGGGCAGGTACACAGGAGTAGGAATCCTACATTGATCCTTCTACCTCAGAGCAAAGTGGTGGGAGGAGCTGGTTACATAATACCCAACCATTTAAATAATTCAATACTTATTAAATACTTAAATCATTTAAGCAATTATTCATGGACTGACTAATCCCCTCATTTATTGTACCTTGTGTAGACAGTCTTAGAGCAACCATTATTACTGCAAATACCTGAGCTTATAGTAGGTCAGATAACAGGAGTGTGGAACTAGGCACTGGATGGACAAAGAAACTGATTTGGTTTGGGATAATGGGCTTTTTGGTAGGGGTTTTTTTTGTTGGTTTGTTTTGGTTTTGTTTTTTTTTTCCCACTAGTCTCAGCATTTATGAAATCTCAGGCTATCACCACATTGAAGAGGAGAGAGAAAAAAAAAAAAAAAGCCTTCAGAAGTCTTCAGGTTCACTGTTTTCCTTATCACTCAATATATGGCCAAAACACTAAAGGATACATGTTGGAAAGTTAACTAGTCAAAGGTATTCTTGTATACAATGGCATAACACAGGCACATTTCGGAGAAGTGTAAGGCAGCTGGAAGACATTTCTTTTCTCTTGGGAGGTCAGAAAACTGGGAGGAGACATTTCCGTATGCTCAAAGAGATCCTGTCTCAGAGGCAGGAAGAGTAAAAGTCTTCCTCACTAAATTGCCAGTAGAGATGGCAACCCTGATTCAAAAGAGTGATACCAGTCTTGTAAAACTCTCTTTACCTTGGCTGTCAGACAGCTGCCAGGCTCTTTAATGTCACTGACAATCTCCAAAAATTCAGCCTACTGACATTGGTTATAATGATGTGCTTTAGGGCCAAAGTCATCCAGCCAAAATCCAGGGTCCAGAGGGACAAATATTTAGACTTGACTACAAGTGGACCTTGTTAAATAATCTTAAAAAATGAAAATAGGAAATATTAAAAAGTTATGTAAGTTTTCTATAGGGTGCGTGGAAAAAATGCATGTAAAGACTGTTTAAAATTCCTTATCTGATTACGTGGTCTATATGGACAGCGCATAAACACATTCTTCTCTCAACAAAAATATATTTTGGCTGTCACAGAAATACGTGAATGTGGATTTGACAGCCACTCTCTATATTTGTCTTTCACAAGTAGAGGAGGGATGGATCACAACAGCAACTGTAGAGTTTCAGAGGTCCAGCTTCACACCACCCAGCTATAGACCCCTCACAAAGAAAGCCCAGCGTCCACGTGAATGAAGAGAGATCAGCAGAGAGCAATGCAGCCTCCCTAAAACATAGTCCCAATAAATTAAAATTATTGAAATCTTCTTTGGAGAAAAGAAAAAAAAAAAAAAAGAACAAAAAACCCCTCATGATTTCTGTTCTATTCCCACTGGGGCCGTGTCATCTCATCATCAAGAATAACAATAAAATCAATTCATTACGTTCCATTGAAGGCAGCCTCAGGAGAGAGATCAAAGAATGAGAGGAAATGAAAGCTGACCGACTTTATCACCTTTGGAGTCAGTCCCAAAGATCTCAAATTAATTTAGATTGGTGGGGCAGTGCATAAAAGCTGGCAAGTCCTTTATCAGTGCAGAACCTCCGTACAAACCAGTGAAGTGCTGTTGTCTCTGGGGTTTTTTCAGTAAACCAAACATTTTTGCAAGTGCTAAGTGCGTCTTCCTTTGGCCGTTTCAAGTTCATTCTCAGAGGCAGGGGGAACACCTTCACGTTTTCCTCCTGGATTCTGCAGGGAGCCATCTCTTGCTGCTGAAAGGCCCCAGAGGTGACATTTCTGTGCGCAGACGGCCAGCCACCCCGGGCCAGCAACGGCACCCGCGGGAACCGGCAGCTCCCGCCAGCAAATCCTTGTCTCTGCTCAAGAGAGAAAAGCAATTCCCCGAAGCGGCGAGTCACGGGGAGCTTGGCAGGGTTTCTGCGATGCACGGACTCTCCTGGAAGGGGCTGCGACCCGAGGGGGCTGCTCACGTGGGGAGCGGGGGTGCCCCCGGCTACAGCCGGCAAAGCAAACCCTGACCCCAGCTTCCCTTCCCTCACCCACAGCAGGGCCACAACAACTCCCAAATCTCCCTCACCCTGCTCTTTATTTTTCTCCCTTTCCTAGGAATTTGATTTCAGACATCTGAGAACAGGCCTCTGAGCACTGGTTTCCCCTCCGGTCTTTCCTCGCAATGCCTTATTGTGTTTTATTTTCAAACCAGATCACCATTTCCTCCCCAGCCTTTGTTTTAATACCCAGGCCCTGGACTCCCAGACATGAGAGTGACTGTGCAACAGCCCTGCCTTACCCCAGGCCAAATTTCACAGCACCCATGGTACCACATGCCAGAGACAGAGAGACAAGATCCCGACAGACACCTTCCCTCCCCTCACCTCCTTGGCAAGCGGCTGCCTCCTGGAAACACCCCGTTAGTCAGTGGATCCCATTAGCCCTGGTGATTCAAAGCTGTGTCATCTGCAGCTGCAGACGGACGCTGCCTTTTTCCACCCCACTGCATGCAACTCCCCAAATGGTGTGAAGGTATTAAGCATCTCTGGCCTCACGTCTCAGCAGCGAGCAGTGTGGAGCCCGAGCCTACGAGGCTGGGGAATCTCCTTCAAAATGTGACGTGCTTGACTCCTTAACACCTTCTGCATGACTCACAGGGTGCTTTGAACCGTGTGTTTCAGAGAGGAGGGGGGTTTTAAAGAGGCTCCCAGGCAGCCAGGCATTCCTCACCCTGCGATCGAGCCCCACCGCTGAAACTGGGGTCCCATGAAAGGACCCTCTTTTCAGCTACTTACTGAACAGCCAACAGAAATTGAATTCCCTCATTCAGCCCCAGTTCTACATTCAGTAGGAGGTAAAACCTCATGAAAAAATTATATTTTATGGAACAGTTCCTGATCTTCCAACTTAACTTACCACCTGAGGACTCCCACAATGAGTCCCACAGGGACTGTACAAAGTTTGCAGATTCTACTGCATCAGCCAATTTTGAAAGCTCAGCCCTGAAAGAAAGCTGCTCTGAAGAACTAAGAGACATTTATTGCCATCAAAAATCTGTACTCTTTACAAGCAGTTTGAAAACCTCCACTTTCTTTTACTAGACGCCTCACCATGTTGCCTCGCTGGAGGGCAGCTAATATTTGTGGAGGGTACCCTTGCCTGTTATTCCCAAAGCATGGGGGAAATACATTGTGAATAAACCTAGGCATGAACTGTGTGCTCCAAAAAAAAAAAAGAAACTTTGTCCCCAGTTCATCCCTTGATCCACAGGCATTTGAGTTTGCGTGCAAATAAAAAATAAAGTTGAGAATTTTTGTTAACCATCTGACAGCTGTTCCTGGACTTGAATGCGAAGAGTCGTTTGTCTCGGCGTAGCTCTTGATGGATAGATCCACATGATCAAAACCACTTTCAAAAGTAAAGTGTAGTCAGGCTGTTGGCAAGCTCAGAGGACAGAAGGGAAGAGAGACAGAAGGACTTTTCAACTGCTTTTCCTGGTGGTCAGTTCAGACGAGTGTCAAAGCAGAGCGATAGTCTAAAGAAGAGATGCTGTCACTGGCGCATGCCAGCCTTGCCTGTAAATAAATAAAAGGCATCATTTTCCTCTGCTATGAATCTGGCACTTTTCACCACCACTAAACTGACTTAAAACCTTCCAAAGGAAAAGCCTCAATGTTTAATTTCTCTGGCTAGCCTTGGATTCTTGGCCCTACTTTTATTTTCCATAACATCCAGTTTATTTCTTTTGACGCTTGTTATCCTTCAAAAATGCTATTGTAATTAGATCATGACACTTTACAACTATCTCCAAACTTAAATATTCCTTTTCATTTAAGACAGTTTATGTGCAAATTTCATAAGATTTTGAACAATGTTATCTTGAAAGTACACAGTGTTCAGAGCCAGGGTGGAAGGAAAATAAACTCACAGAAAATAAAAAGCAATTCAAACTTCTTCCCCAAAACTGAAATTAAACTCTTTTGATCCTCCAGAAAAACTTACTTGATTTTATTTATTTTCCCATTCTTCTGTGCTTCCTCTGTTCAGACTGGGAGGGAAATGCTGAAACACCGCGCAAAAAAACTCTTTTTTACTGTATTTTCAGCTCAGCGAGGTCTGGAAAATTAAAGAGAAAGCAGTGTGACCTGAAAGTAATCTCATTTCATTCAGCTCAGGAAAGTTGTCTGATTAAGGGCCGCTATGTAATGTATTACCTGAAATATGGATCTGTCCATTTCAAACTGGTGTGATGCCACAGACTCACCAAGCATCACTTGCTGCTACGGCCAGATTTGTTGCTCCCCAAATTCCTTTGATTTCAGCCTCACATAGTTCACCATCAAATAGTTGTCTTTCCCATATTTTTTCCAGAGTGTCTGTGGTCTAAAACAAGAAGACTTTGCTTTCTTTTCCCAATTAATTTCATCTGCTGAGGAAACCTCTCCAAAATCAAGCAAACTAAATAGCAGCTGGCTTTTAAAGATTAAAGGTTCATGCTCAACCTCTGTTCAGCCCCAAGTACATGTGACTGCTTGAGGGTTTGGTTGGCTCCAACTGTTCTAACACTCTCTCTAACTGCCGGCTGCCAGCCTTGAGAGCCCCTTTCCACACCAGCATCCAAGGGTGCATCCATACGTTTCCCCCTGCGTTGCCGTATGGGCCAGAGGCAGGTCCTGGCCTTGGCTTGGCAAAGCTGCATGACCAGTCACAGAGACACACCTTCAAGGCACTGAACACGGGAGCAAATGAGTGCAGGGGGAGGAATCGCTAGGCTGTTCTCAGGCAAGGTCACAAGGAGAAGTGCCAGGAAAAAAACATGCAAGAAAAAAATATTGGAACCAGCTCCCACTGCCTTTGCATACTACTGGCACCAAATTCCTGCAAACCAGTGCCCACTCCAAACCAGAGAACGATGTTATGGGTAGGGTTATACAGAGGTCCCAAGGCAGTAAGACAAGCAACGGAGTCCCAGAGGTGAGTCCTTTTACCACAGACGTATGATGGGGTCCAACCACAATCACCCACAGACTATCTGACCTACTTGGTCCTGCTGCCACACAACAACCCACTGTGCTGGACAGGACTCAAATTTTATGTTCATGTTCTGGATATATTATCTCCACCTAACCTGCTCAAACTGCCATCTAAATCACAGGCTTACAGTGTAAGCTTGATTTTCCTGAAGTTTCAGACTTTACACTCAGGCCCCCAACTCTCCCATCCCCACACAGCAAGCCCACCCCATCACAAGGCATCTAGAAGTCAGCGTTGCTGGAGTCTGAAAGGACACCAAGGATGTTTCTAACATGCTAAGAAGAGAAGAGACCTTTCCTTACCATTGGTGCACTCAACTTTCAGGAGTCCAAACAAAGCTCCTGAGACTTTTGGAACTGCAGAGGGTTTAAGGCACTAGGCTTTAGAGCAGTCACCACAGAAATCTGTCCATTTGCTGATTTGTTTCGTGTTGATTCATAGGTTTCAAAGCAGATAAAGATAACTCTCCTTTCTGGCATATTTTGTAGATGAAAAGCATCTTTCTTGAGTCTGCCTGTGAAATTGTCCCTCCCTTTTCAAAGCAGACTAACAGCCAGTCGCTGGGGTTCATTGCCCAAACCATGAGCTGTTTCTCTGAGCTGCCTTCTTCTCCCCCGGTTTCTGTATTCCCCCAGTCCAACAGGCACGTTCTGACAAGCAGCCCTACGATGAAGATGTAATGAAATCCCGGGGAGACTCACCTAATCTCCCCGCAATCAAACACTTACAGTGTGTCAGTGCTCCATACAGTGATCTCCAGTGGTTCTCACTCAACAGCACAAAGAGCAACCGAGTACGTGCCTCATTATCAGACACCCTACCCAGTGCTCATGTACTGCAGTTCTCAAACTCACAGGAAATGTTGATTGAGCCTGTACCGAAGGTAAACCTTCTTAGAGTATCAAAACACACAAAACAAAACAAAAAAAAAGTCGAATAAAATCCTCAAGCATGTTATTGAAACATTCAGAAAAACAAGCAGTTGCCTTTCAGACAGTTTTGGAGTCCTTCTCTGTGAGACTCAGATTGCCCCAGGGCCAGTTGGCTTCAGACGTGAAGAATCGGTTCAGGGTCCTTAGCGTTTTACCTCAAAAGGAGTAACCATTACAAGGCCCTTCTGCAGGTCCCCCCCTTTAAGCCCTCTTTGTCTTAGGAGCAAACACAGGGTAATAACATGAATCCCATTCTCTGTTGAATGGGTTTGTTTCCTCCCTCTGCTGATACCCAGCACAACTCCCAGCATCAATGCACCACTATCAGAAAGGGTTGTGAACGAGCAGCAGTGCCAGAGGCTCTTCTCACAATTTAGGGCACCGGAGTATTCCTCAAAACACAGCCCCACACCTCCCAGGCTGAATACCCATCAGAAGGAATTCCAGCTCCTCTTTTACTTTTCCTTGTCTGGAAAATCATACTGTGAGGAAAATCATCCAGGTTTAACTCTACCAGTATAAAACTTGGCAACACTTCTGGATGTCCTATGAGCACGACAGAAGGACTAAACGGGTACCTTGTACAATTCAACTAAGTGCAATTCAAATTTAAAAAAAAAAAAAAAAAAGTGAAAACAATAGATGTGCAAAGTTCCTGGGAATGAAACTGTCCTCTTTTTTCTACTGTTAGAGGAGTTAAAGGCAATGCTCTTTTCAATTAATGACTGTAATACACCCAGTATGCCCCAGGGCCAAAATGCTCCCTCGGTTCCCGCAAGTACAAGATGGAAAGAATTTCATGAGACATTATCAGAAAGAATTCACAGTGAGATAAACACTTACTTCTTCCATTTGTTTTCATTCAGACTTGACTTGTCACTAATAATTATGACAGAGGATGTGATAAATGTCCGCTCGACATTTGTAAGAACAATATGCTTTACCCAAACATGAGAACACACAGGAAAAAAAGGCTAATCATAAACTAATTATTTCTTTCACTAATCATTACTGCTCTGAGTCACTGTTTCTATGAATTGCCTCACTTTTTTACCTTCAGGAGTGAAGCAAAGGAATATTTATACCTTGTTTTGTTCCTTACCTTGCCTCTTTTTCTTTTCATGCTCTTATGTATTTTATTTCTCTTTTTCAAGACTGCGCTGATGTTCCAAAACTTACTTTTGAATTTTCCAGCCTTCATACATTTACCTAATGGCTTAGAGCAGCTAAAATACCAAAATGTTTAACCTGACTGTGTTTTCATTCACATAAAATGTAGCTCCTGGGAAGTTACCTTCCCTTCGTGGAGTTGGATAGAGCTTGAATGACCATTTAGACCTGTGCTTTCACCTGTCACCTTTCCAGGGGGTGGAAAAGCTCTTCTGCCACAGAGATGAGACCTATTCTTATTTCGAGCCTTTGTTTTGCTTTCATACCTCAGCAATGGGTGAAACGTCTTGAGCAGACCACCTTCTTACCATTCCTGAAGGAAAAATAAATATGATAGTTTCAAAGTCTTGACACTCCCTCCTGTCAGGATGATGAAAGTCACAGCAACAGCCCTGGAGAGCAGGGACCACAGGTAGGAGAGAAGGTAGTGAGGAAAATGACACGGGCTCTGTTGGAAGGTTACAATTGTTGATCCAAATACATTTTAAAAGTCAGTGTTTCACTGAGTCAGACACTTCCTTCACGAACTGTTGAGGTTCTTTCATCAACAGCAAAACTGAACAAGTGCTTTGAGGTGGTGTAATTACCAAGAGAGTTTGACACTCACAGAATACCTGCACTTCTTCTGGGCACATACCACAGAGCTACAAGGACTCTCAAACCCACCTCCACGCTGCCCAGAAATGGGACCATGTATCATGCTGGACACCTTCAGATTTTTGTGCTGGTAAGTATTGTTTCTGCATAATTTCATCCTAAAAGTCGAATTCTAGATCCTGCAACTGACTGTATAACTCCTATGGTACTGCATGCTCTCACCTTCTTTTGGATACCTAAAAAGTTCAGGATTCTCAGGGCTTTAAAGAAAGATCTCAGCAACATGCTGGATTTAGGCTTTGATAGTAATATACTGTTTCTTATACAGGAAACTCAGGTCTGTCATTTACTTAACATTCAAGAGATGTGAGAAGTTCTGGATATTGCACGATCTCTGGGGAAAAGAAAATAAAACACCAACTACCAACAAATGAACAGGGGCAAAATTAAAAAATTGCTCTTTAGAAGCTTCACAATCTGACAGTTACATAGCAATTCGGAATTATTGTCAACAACCTTATCTCCTTGGAGACTGGCTGACGCTGCAGAGAAACATTAGATGGGAAATTAAGGTTAACAAAGGGTTTCCTAGTGTTGTTCCTAGTAATATAAGCACTTTGCACATCAGTTCTAATTCTGTTGAACTGAGAAAAAGGAAATGGAAGAAGAAAAATTAAACATGGACCCTCGTTCTACAGCAGATTTAGCTAGCATAAACCCCCATTAAAATTAGAGGTAACTCATCTTCCATAGACTCACATGCCCACCAGAAAATCACGGGTGCAGCCTTACCTTACCCTGGCTGGCTTGTCCAGAGACAATCTTTGGACTGTAATTGCTCTAAAGTTTCATGATTTTGTCATTAACTCAAGTTCAATAGCTGTTTTTCAGCAAGGTCTTGTTTCTGTTCAGGTAGAAACCTGACATGGTAATGCCCTCAAAGACAGGACAAGCTGTTTATCCAAAAGCTGTCTCAGGCTTGGTGCTGAGAGGCAATAGGCAAGCCCAACGAGTGGCACCACTGATGCAATGCTTGCTCAGCACGGCTTACCACCGCCTGCATCAAATGTTTCAACTGACTATGAACTCGAGTCTCTTGATAACAGCCGTGCTGTGTTCCGCTTTCCAGCAAGGCTCCGACATGTACCAAGCGAAAGACAAAAACTCCCATTTCTCTTACATAGATGTATCAGCTGTAATGAAAATATTTCAAGAGGTCTAGGAATTCGTTTCCAGTCAGAGCCTGCATTTTCTGCTGTTTTCCCGAAGTACTGCAGAATTGCCATCTTGCACTGAGAAACCCTCGGGTGTTCAGAGATCGTACTGCCAAATTCACACTAGCAGGAGTGGTTACGGTTCTCCGTGTTCTCGCATGCTTGGAAAAAAAGGTGGCTATTTTGAAGTACAATCAGCACAGCATGCCTGCTTAGTGGATCTTTCATCAGAACCCTGAGAAGGAGGTAACATTTCCCAGGTCTCCTGTCCAAAGAGAAGAGGCTCCTGCTCTTCTCCTCATTCATGTGGGGAAGAACAGACCCAGCCTTGGACTCTGGACATTTCTATGGCACTGGGGCCAAATGGACCTCAAACATCAAGTTTTAAGTTCTGCTCTGACTCGAAGACTCATGGCCATCCTGTGAGTGGTCTTTGCTGCTTCCAGCTCTGTCTCACAGAGATAAAAAGGTTTGCAGTAACTCAGGAGGAAGAAAAAATATATATATATATATTTGCTCATCTCTTTAGGTGTAGAAACCAGACTTGGCCTGTGCAACCTCTGCCATCACCGTGTGTGTAGCCACTGCTACCACATACTTTCTTGATCCTTTTTATTGCATTAGCTTCTCACTTCATCTTGCTTTTGAACTGAAAGAAATTTGGAGATGAACCCATCTATCTGTACAGTATAGCATACGCTGGGTAGAGAATTACACACCATGACCCTTCAGATAATATCATTATCATTTAGAATTCAAGATATTAGAAGTTTGAAATTTTGTAGTTTTCTCCCTTTTGAACAGTATAAGTCTGGTTTTAAAGAACTGTGACAGAGTGGAAATTATGTAGACTGAATAGCACAGAAATGACCTGCCAATAGCAAGAGAGCTGATAAAATTCTGGAATTTTGGGTTTGAAGACAAGTGTGAATATATCGGCCAATATTTCCTCCAAACCCTTCCAAAATGCTTCTGTCCCTGTCTATCTTCCTTACCTCTGGCTCAAGTTACACCATACTCATCTACCCAATTCATGCCTCTGCATCCCAATGGT
Organism: Tyto alba; assembly: GCF_018691265.1. Lineage (NCBI taxonomy): Eukaryota > Metazoa > Chordata > Aves > Strigiformes > Tytonidae > Tyto > Tyto alba. The sequence continues at coordinate 870,537 of NW_024881321.1, forward strand.
CCTAGTCTATATTCCAAACCATCTCCCTCCCCTTCTTTGTTTCCAGTTTTACTTGTTCAGTCAGTCCCAGCCTCCCTTTTCCTTCAGCCACATACCTGACCCCAGCTGCCTTTTCACCCACCTCCCTTTTTGCTAAATTCTTTGTTCACCTAAACTGATTTTCTCTCTATTCAACCTCCCAACACTGATTCTCTCCCTTGTGGTCACCTTTACCTGCTGAGGTCCTTATTTGAAACCCCTCATATTTGGATAAGACAACTTTCTCCTCCATACCAGGAAAAGACCATAAACAGGAGAGCTGTTCTCCATCCCGTTTTCCCTTCCAGGAGCTGCTCCCTGCTAAGCCCACAGCAGTTCAAGACACAGGCATAGGAGATGCTTTCCAGCCTGCCATAGACTCAGATGTTCTGCAGGGATGGAGAGTGCACACGAGGACATTGCCAGGGCTGGAAGATGGCCAGTGAGGAAGATATCTTCAGGAGATTCAACTCTAAAAAGACCTGCAAGTTTCTACCTCGAGTCTGTGCAAAATGCAGATTTCACATGGCTTATAACTTGATCAAGCCTGAAGAGATTTTCAGAGGCATGGAAAAGGGACATCTTTGATAGAAGAACAACCATTTCCTACTGCGTTTTGAATCTCTGCTACAAAGCAGAGTGAAGCATAGAAATGAGAGCATTTTAAATATATCTATATAAAAATCACTAAAGTGATTTAAAATTTTGACTTATTTTTTCTTGAACTCTTCTTTGGGAAGAAAAAAAAAAAAAAAAAAAAAAGACATTGTGGCCTCATTTGACTATCATACTTACCTTATAGCAGCACACCACATTGAAAATTTCAGCCTATCAGCTGAACCTTGAGAACGTGAGTAATAATTAAAACAGAATACTGAGCTGTTATCACATGACTTTAATGATAATCAAAGCTACCAGCCCCACCTATAATCACATCTTTAAAAGAATAGAAATGAACCAATCACATCTAACTTATGTTCATTATTGCTACATCTCTTTCTTTTTTTTTCCCCCCCCCCCCATCTGCCACTCTTCTCCAGCTCCTCCCTTCCCAGCCTATGTACTTTGTAGAAAGACCAGTCACAGCTCAGGGTTTATGATTGTTTTCCAGGACATGTACACAGAAGATTTCACTACATCTGGCAGTTTCATGCTACAGCACATTGTACAATAACATAGTAATATTTTCAAGCAACTGTGTAATGCTCTATTCTTTCTGAATCAGTCAAGAGTTTCATTATCTAAATCCGTGTGAGAACACAGGAAGCTGTGTTTCCCCAACTCCTGAAATATCTGCCTCAGGAAGGAAGGTATATTGTCTTTTTGATGCCTCTGTTTTGCTTGTGAGGTGGTTCTGTGTGCCTGTTTTGCAACAGCACTACAAAAGCAAACCAATTCAAATCTCCTATGGAAATGCCATGTTTGCTAGACACAGTTTGCATCCTTTTAACTCAAGGGTGACTGGATCTTGAGCATATCTTTAACATTATCAAAATCTCTGTGATCTGGGGAGCTCCAAAGTGCAATCGTTTGAGCTGCAGTGGGAAATGAACAATATGAAAATGATTCCCTGCATTTCAATCACCCAGTGGTTTTGTTTTGAGAAAGGGAAATATACTTCCTGAAAATCTTTCGGTGAGTCCAGGACAAAAAAGGAAAACCTACTTTAATCTTTCCTTTTAGTGTGTGAAAAAATAATATCTGCAGCAAGGGATGATTTTTATGACCTCTGAAGGCATGAAAGCAGAGCTGAAATAATAATGATTACCCAGACTTCAATCTTCCTCATTCTTTGCCTACACAAATCCTACTCCAGGCACCAGGAATTTGATCTGACTAATAAAACCTAAAGATATAGAGATTCAGCACAGTTAGGAAAGTAATACTAAGCAAGTGCAAGCTGCTGACATGATAAATCTCAACCCACAAGTGTAAATCATCAAAATACTTCTGTGAAGTTTAACTTCTTGGACTTAAAAGAAGGCTAGTTTTATAATACTTCAAAACAGTTTCTGAAAATTATGCTCTTTTTTCTACTCTCTCCTCTTGCTCCCCTACCAGCTGAAGACACAGTTCAGAGAAACATTTACACACGCATGTGGGATGAGCGCGCCATCAAGCCCCGCTGGCCTCAGCTGGGAAGGCAATTCCAATTCACACCAATTTCCACTACCCTCGTGACTGCTTCTCTTGCAGGGTCCCCTCCTCACCGATCTGCAGGAACCTCCCTCTGATATGTCCATGTTCAGTCCCTGGGCCCTGACCCGTCATGCCTGCGCTTCCACTTCGCTGCAGGAATGAATGGACCCGCTGGCTTGCTGCCGGCTGCTGTAGGCTTTGGGTTAGACCTGGGAACATTGCTGCCATAAATTACCACGGACGCGGGCAGAGACAAACAAGCTTTGAGAAAGTTGTCCGAAAAAAGCTGGCAAATCCCCTTCTGGGCATTGCTTTGATCATTAGGGGAACAGCAAGAGGGACAGACAAATGCCCAAGGAGCAGGGCAGAGTGGGCAACTGAGTCCACCAAGGAGGCATCCCCCGAGACTCTTTTCCAAAGAGGGGTGTGATCCAAAAAAAGCCAATAGTCAGAAACAATCTTTATACAAGGAAAAGGATCCCTGGGGGGCCCTGAACCATGCTGCAGCCTGCCACGCAGACTGGCATTTATTCCTATGGTGAGAACACAAGGCAGCCGTAAGCAACAGCTCAGCCTTGTGCTCACCAGTAATTCAGGAAATGTTATCCTCACCACATCTACTGTTCCCATATTTATTGGTCTGGGAAAGCTAGCATGTTCTAGCAATGCTAGTGGGAAAGGATAATACTTGAAAAAAGTGACAAAGGGGGTTTTCTGCTTGAGCTCATAAATGAATGTTTTTAGAATGGCAAGGTGTTCCCTAAGTTTACAGGATACCTTCTCCTGCTACTCATTAGACTGGATAAACAGCAAGAAAATAAAGCCTAGAAATAGCCCTAGTGGGCTCTGATAGTCCACACCACTTGTTATTCTCTCTCTTAGCTTACAAAGACAACAAAATTTTTTTAAAATTTCACATATCCATCTTTATACACAGTCAACATAGGCCTACTGGTATAAAATAATAAAAAAATCTGAAAGGTTTAACATAGTGTTTTCGGGCCATGTATATTATCGGCTTAGAAATCTTCTCCACCACAATCTATGGTAAGAAAAGAAGAAGAGAAAAAAAAAAACACTCTTAAAAGGCTGCTGAATAAGGTTGAAAGAACACTCGTACAGGACTCCTTAATGTATTTGTTATATTCTCCCATGGATACATTTGTACTTTATAATTCAGTTTCTCCACTGACCAATTATCTACAGACAATTTAGTCTTGGGTGGATTATAATGGGTTCTGCTTCAGTTCAGTCAAGACAGAATCATAGATGGTTAATACAAGGCCAGCAGCAAAGGAGTGGCAGATTGCTGAAGTATTTTCAGGGCCACTTCTTATTCTGAGCTTCTTACAGTGCATTCAAGCATATTGTAATCTTAGCTTTTTATGTGCAGCACATACCGAGGTCTGAGGTAGAAGTTTTTACTTCCCTGATTATTCCAAATGTCTTTGAGATATGAATAATTACCAGCTCACCTCTTGTGCAGGGTTCAGAAATAGCCTACCTTCCTCCTCTCTGTCCTCCTAACACTGCTGTTTCTTTCAATTTTTCAAGACCAGAAGCTAAAGACAATGCTCTCTACTGACCAACTTATCTGATGTACAAACAAGCATAACAGCTTGGTCCTGATTGCTTTATTTTAACCTTTTCACTTAGGAGGACCGGAACTTGGGGGAAAATTCTCTTTAAGTGCTTTTTAAATGACAAGTCTACACTCCACAGTTCGACCACTGTGATACTGCATGTGCCTGGGAATATACTGAAAGAGGGATAAATTGAATGTGTTGAGAGCTTGGTTATTACAGTGCATTAATACCACAGACCTTAACTTCTCTGTAATTCTCACATGCAGCTTCCTGTAATATTATAAAGTCCCTATTGTCTTGTACAGAACAGAGTCTGGTACTTTCCTCCTTTTTAAAATATACTTGACATTTATAATACCATCAAAAGCTCTGAGGTTTTCTGACAAAAGCACTCAAAGCCTTGCTTCCTGTTCTCATCTACAGGCAGACATAAAATTCACAGCAGAGCAGCATGTACACCAGCAAGCCCTCCATTTCTAAAGGGCTTGTGCATTTTTTTTTTTTTTCATCTTGCCTCTCCCAACATGCACTATTAGCTGCTACTCTGTTTGAAAATCAGCATCAAGGTGGTCTTAAGCCACTCTTTAAGTGAAGGTAGGCTTTCAAAGTATTAGCTGCCAGACACCAACATGCTCTTCAAAGCGGATTCTTGGAGCCCCTGAATGACCCTTCCCATTGTGTGATTTGCTTTTTCCATCGTCTCTCCATCCGAGCTAAAATCTGCTGCCTTGGGATGTCGATGTGGCAATCAACATTGTACGTCGTGAGCTAGAAGTGACCCAGGCGGTACAAGTCCTTGTCCCAAACCGGTAGGCTCTCCCTGCTAGCCCTCGATCTTTCTGCCAAACTGTGGGCATGGTCCTTCTGATTCACTCGCACAACACGGGTCCAACTTCAGGGGCTCCCCTCCAGACTTGGGGTCCCCAGCTGGCAAGGGCACCCTGCTGCACAGGCATTCAGGGTGACAGGAGCTTTGGATCCCGCCGGCCGAGACACGTCCGGAGCCTCCCACGGAGAGCTCCCTAGCTGTTCACAGACAGCTATCCTGCAGAGCAAATATTCTATTCCCTCTACAGGCTTCTCAACATTTCTGAATTTCCTATTGTTCCCAGAGAAATGACTCCTGGATTATAACCCTGCTCGGTGGAGTACCTCTCCCTAGAGCTAGGAAGATGTTGATTCTGTGAAAAATGGAAGGACCTTGGCAAAAGCTCCCACCGGATAATATCCATTTCCTCCCACTAAACAACTCCATTTCCATCATAAAATAACCTTAGAAGAATATTTTTCATTTAGATAGTTGTTCCGTCTCTGAGATCAACCAGTCAGACAGGTTTATAGGTTTATTCCTTTGTCTCCAAAATCTTTTTAGCCTGGTATAAACCAAAGTCACAACTAAAAATCCAGTATCTACAACATCGTTAAATCCTTTGCGAAGGATTTAACTTCAAGACAATAAACTAATGTAGCCAATGGGCTAACATAAACCAGGTTGGCTTTCACTGTCTAACTTCTGGCAGTGACTCTGACAACTTCATTGGGACTGTTCACATTGTAGGTGGCCTCTTAATTACGTCTCCAAAAACCTAGCAGTATATCTTGCTCCACACCGTTTTTTTTTTACAGCAAACAGCAATGTCTTTCAGTGCCTCTGAGTGACGGATCTGTGATAATTAGGTCTGTTTTGCAGAAGTCTCTGTGACTGAAACTAAACAGCTAAGGACACTCAACTCATTTCCCTTAAGAGTTCATCCACAGGTCCTAGGACAACCACCAAGCAGCTCTTCCACACACTTATTTCCCTGGGTATTTTTTCTCATGGACCATTTCAGAGCCATAAGGGGTCTACTAGCAGAGGCCATCATATCTGCTGTCTGAGAGGTATGTCAGAGAAGGAAGTAGTGTTCTGTGATCCTTTGCGCAAAGTAGAGTGTTCCATGGAGTGAAGGGTCAGTGTTCAAAGGGGCTGAAGAAGGTGGGCCGCTCCCAGCATACACATCAGCATCAGAGCATCTCCCCCATAGAAGACAAGACATCACACTGCAGCCGGCAAATTTGGTGTGTCAGTGAAACACAAAGGGTACTTACCATGTCCTCAGAGGTGATTAGGATCCACAAACCACAATTTAGGAACCACTGACTTAGGCTTTACTAATACAGACAGTCCATACATGGCTTAAATGTTTGTCAAAACTATTCACCTTTATGACTCTGGAGACAAACAGCAACTTTTCTTGAAATCACTTGTCCCTTTCTAAATCCTAGTTTCCAAGCTTCCCACCAAACATTTTCACACTACCGGAGGAAGAAAACCCTTAACACTACAACTCTGAAGCAACAATGATATTTGTGGTGTAAGATAATCAAGACAGTCCAAATGCTTGTATTTCTGACTCCTTCGTGCCATAATTTCTGTGTGACTCCATTCAGAATATTAGTGCTGCACTGGGCAAGGTACTAGGCAAGCTGAGCTGAGGACAGAGGTTCATCAGGACTTCAAAACACCTCAACACTTGAGGGTAGAAGAAAACGGGAAAAGAGAGGAAGTCAGTCTGACCCTAGTAAAATAACAAAGTAATTAACAAACAGATTGAGAATAACGTAGGATTATATATAGTCAATGATAATCAACATGGATTTATGGAAAATAAATCCCATCAAATTTGATGTCTTAGCATGACAGAGTTTTTCACAGAGGTAATGGGGGGTGGTAATACTGCTTAACTACACATAAAGTATTTTAATGGGCACTAACACTGGGACCAGGAAAACAGAAAATGAAAAAGATCAATAAAATGTATGATCATTTTAATCAAAACAGGTATTGTCAACATGTCAATGGCAATAATCATCAAGCAACTGTCTTAAGGGATGCTCCATAGCCAGAGGATCCCCTCAGACATCCACGACTCTGATAGATCATGGGTGATGATTTGATAGCAAATTTGCAGTGCTGCACTTTGGCCAAAACACAAACGCAATCTTTGGATGTTTGCATGGACCTGTGCTGAATCCATGGTGGGAATCATATGACTACTGCTGGTTCAGCATACCCAGCTCTGATGTCAAGAGGAACTCAAAAAATTACTAAAGGGCTTTAAGGATGGGCCTTATGAAGATTCCAGCCAATCACCCCAATTTGTTTCTCAAAGAAGATTAAGAGAGAAAACCACGGCACTTTACCAGAGAACAGAGATTCGTCCACTCTATCAGAAAATATGAGGACAAGATTCAAAGACTGAAGGCAGATGTCCTGGGTTGAGCGAGTGGTGGGGTTTATGGTGGCAGGGGAGGGGCCTATCGGATCGGCACCCTGTGAGAAGCTTCTCGAAGCTCCCCCAGCTCTAAGCCAGCTCCACTTCTGTTTGGAAAACAGAGCCCATCAGCTGCGCCTCTGCGATAACGTATTTAAGAAGGGACGTGGTGACAGGCAGTCAGACTTGTGAAGAGGAGTTGCTGAAGCTGCGTGAACACCAAGGTCAGTAGAGGAACGGAGGAAGAAAGGAGGGGGGAGGTGTTCTGGAGCAGAGACCCCCCTGTATCCTGTGGTGAGACGGCAGGGCGGCCCCCCCCTGCCACCCATGAAGATCTACGGTGGAGCAGACACTGATTTATGGCCTATTGCTCCTGCTTGGAATAATCAAGGTTCTGTGCCCGAAGAAGGCCGGGGTCTCATGGGAAAAGGCAGCCCCGCTGCTGTAATTCAGTGCTGGGAGGATTGCAGCATGGGGGGGAGTCCCACGCCGGAGCAGCTCGGGAAGGGCTGCAGCTGTGGGAGAGAATCCAGTTGGAGGAAGTTAGTGACCCATGACGGAGCAGTGTGGGGAACGCTGCGGCCTGTGGGAGGGACTCATGTTGGAGAAAGTTTGTGGAGGACTGTCTCCTGTGAGAGGGGGACCACGATGGATCAGGGGGTAACAAGTTCCGGACACTCCCCTCACCGAAGATAAGAGAAGTGGCAGCACTGCCTGCACCCCCCATTCCCTGCCCCTGCGCCCCTGGGGGAGGAGGTAGAGATATCGGGAGCAGAGCTGAGCCCGGGAAGAAGGGAGGGGTGGGGGGAAGGTGTTCTCAAGATGTGGCAATGCTTCTCACTGTCCTACTCTGTTATGTGTTGTTAGTGTCTGTAATAAATGTATGTTCTTTTTTCTTCCCCTAACAAGTCTGCCTTTTGCCCGTGACCATAATGGGTGATCTGCCCCTCCCGGTCCCATCTTGAATACCAAGCCTGGCTCATTTGTCCCTTCTCATCGCTGGAAGAGAAGGGGGGAGTGAGCGGCTGCGTGGTGTTTGATTGCCGACCAAGCTCAAACCATGCCAGCAGAGGTTAGGCAACTGGTGCAACATCTTCAGCAGGGTTGGTTAGTTCAGACTCCCTTTATAGTCAACAAACAAAAATAGGGTCTTACAGAATGCAGTTCACCTACACCCATTTTAGATGTCTAACTTTGGATGAGATACATGATACCCCAAAAGTGCCTACCAAGAGTTCCTTTACTGACCAGAGAGAGAATCTGGGGTGGAGGGAAACAAACTTGAATCTAGATACCCCCTTTTGTAGAGATCCGAAGATGGGAGAGAACCCACCTAGCCTAACTGGGGGTTGGATTAACTGAGGCAACATGCCAAGAGGAAGTGTAGATTTTCATTCAGCAGTGGCATCTAAACGGGGGTCAGAAGGTGCCTTTGTGTTTTGACAAGTCCCATGACCTGCATTATGCAGGTGGGCAAGCAGGACTGTTGCAGTGCTTCCTTCTGACCTTCCATCAAATTACGCTTGGCTAAATTTCTTTCAAGACAGCTTGAATTCTTCACATGAGCAATTTCATTTATTTACAGCATCAGTCTTTGTTCACTGCCTATTGTCACGTAACAGTGGCTATGCTATGCAGACTTAAATAAACATTGTACATGTGCTTGTGTACACACACGTAAATATGTGTATAACACGTGTGTATGTATACACACACACACAGTTTTTATATTTATTCCTGGATCTTGATCAGCAATGAGCAAGCTAGAGATATCTGTTCACTCCAGTACACTTTGATCTAGGCTGCTGGGGTGTTCGCCAAGCAACAAGTAACTAGACATAAGGTCTTGCTAACATTTCTTCTTGGTTTGTCCATGCTCCTGGTAAAAACTGAGATTTTAGAAGAAGATACGTGCAAAATCCAACCTAACATCTCTAAGAACAACACTCACACCACTTGCTTGTTTTTCTGCTCTTCAGGTTCCGCCTTGGCACGAAGCAGAGGCCAAATGAAAAGCAGGAGTTAGCTAGGCCAGTTCACGTCTTGTGTTGCAACTCTGTGGGAGGGAATGCTTGCTCTCGCTATTGTAAATTAGGTAGAATAATTCCCTCGTCTCTGGCCGGGGTGGAGCAGCCACAGAATTGCACACCTTTGCTTTCTGAAACCCAGCCAAGGGCTATTACAGTTCCATGTATGACAAAGAAGCAAACAATCAGCTTAAACTGTCCATGCTAGCTTGAGTCCGGGACTCTCACTGTCCTGGCAGCCCTAGGAACAAAGATATTAAAGCACTGGGAAAAGAAATAAAAAGTGACATGACTATTTTCAAACTATCAAGTGAAATCTGTTCTTCAATACAGCACAGAGCTCAGATTTGTTGGGTCATCGTTATACCAAATAAGAACAGCTGCCTACCAAGAATCCAATCCACTGACAAATGGTCGAGCCACCACAGAGAGAGAGGATAGTGTTACTAAGAAAAGTTGCTCAGAACAGAACACGTCTGGTCGCTTTCTGTAGTACCAGGTGACAAAGAAAAAAAATAGTTTATTGCAAGCTGAGGCGTTTTCAGGCACATTTTTCCCCCTTGTTTGCTCTGAGCCCAAAACTCCGAGTTAGCTCAAACACCTGCTGCATTTACCAGTTCAGCTCCCCAGAAATATCAGGGAATGACCAAAGGCCTCCTTCAGTTCTCCTGTGTGAGGCTCTTGTACACACAGACCTCTCCTCTACTGCGTGCACAAAGGTGAGAGGGAAACTCTAGCTTAAGGAAGTGGCCTCTGTAGGAACAACATATATGCATACATATTTATTTTCATCTGAAACCCTCAAAATATTTAGAAATTGTCATTAACTAAGCTCCTAATATCTCCTGTGAAATAGGTAGGTAGCGCCATGGCTTTGGGGGATATGGTATAGAAGCTCTGGAGTCATTTGTTCTTTTTTTTTTTTTTGACTTTTACCAGCCCATTTCAACTGAGAGTGAGATGGCTGGAAGCTAAAGTGCTGAAGCTGAGACCTTAAAACTGGAACATAGTTGTGGATTTAGCAGCTTAAATTTTCCAACAAATGCGGTTTTATAGCATGAAGTCTCCGAAGCTGAACATCTCAGACTTAAAGACATCGGGCTTAACCTATGCTTAAAGGTCCCTCAGCACCTGATAGACTTCACAGCTGCTGAGTTTTATTGCCAGAACCAGACAGTTCAAACTGAGGACATCAGCCAGTTTAATAAAAGCACAGCAAAATATCTCAACAGTGACCTATTCCAAGTATCGTGTGCTGTGGGCATGCTCATGCCTCATCACAAAGCCATGCTCGAGCAGGTTGTTAGGCTGGGAACGGCAGCTTGCTACACCTGGTTGTGGAGCGCTTGATCACTGCAAGGAGAAGCTGAACTCTCTGAAAGTGAAATCCACTGTACACCAACCACGGGCTCCAAAAAAAGGAACAACGCTGCACAGTCTAGAGATGGGATGGAGAGAAAAAGCCCCGGTCTTCACCTCCAAACAGATTTTTTTTCTCCAAAAGAACTATGAGGGGCTGTGAGTTAATCTGAGGATCAGACTATGTACGGATAGTCTTACTTTGCACAGATCCATCCATGTCTAAAAGTAAAGGGCCTCCTAGAAATCCTTCTATACTGCAGAGGGTTCCCCTTTGGGCAAAGGATACATCCCCACTTGTAGCCCTAGGGACTCAGGCAACATTTTGTCTTTCAAAGACTGCTTTCAGGTGTGAATAATTCCCCTTTCCACTGCCATCTGCCTCATTTCGATTCCACCGGTACCACACTTGCACTGAGAGTGGCTCTACCTGGTGCCAGACTCTCCCAGTTGGTTTCTGCTGGTTTCTCTAAGGGGTTAAACTGTGGACCAGAGCCACCAGAAGGTGGGAGAGTGAGTGGAGAGGGCATGTCAGACCTGGCATTGGAACAACAAGCACCGGGGAGTTTCCATGCCAGGAAGAAGTTTAGACCCCATGTCAGGCAGGATTAATGGCATTCATTGGAAAAATTAAGTTGCTAAATCCACAACTGTGTTCCAGTTTAAGGTTTCAGCTTCAGCACTTCAGCTTCCAGCCAGCTCACTCAACTGAAATATGTTGGTAGAAGGATAAAAAGAAAAAAATCATCTCAAAGCTTCTAGACCAGGAGCACCATTTGGAGTTCTCTTAGTCTAAAGGATCTGGCTTTGCAGAGGAAAAAAAAAAAATGTAGCATGCACGGGCAAAGTAATATTTAAAGCATGGTTCTTTGGGGCTTTCACAAAAGTGAAAGCTTCCTTGTTTGGTCAGTGCTCTCTGTCACTCGTGCTCATGAGCACAGTCAGGGGTGTAGGTCTCGGCACCTGCCTTTTAGGCCGGATAGTAATGCCTGGGTATCCCTGCAGCTCGCTGTGGAGGAAGTACCAGCCTAGCACAGCTCCATCTCTTAGCCACAGCTGCTCTTCTCCAACTCCGTAATCGCCAGGACCTCTTTTCTGGCAAGTTATTTTTGGGCTGAATCAGCTCCCTGAGCCGGTTCCCTGAGCAGCTGCCCTGTGTGGTCAGCAGAAGAGCTGGGACAAGTCGCCAGAGCCTTACGCCCTGCAGTCACTAACACGTGGAGCCACAGACACTGCTGGGTTTGGCTGGAGCTGAAAGGTGTGTCTCAGCTGTTTGCTTTTGCAGATGAGTGCCAGTTTGCACAGACCACTGATAGCCCCATCCCAAAACTCAGCACTTGGTTCTGTGAATCCCATTTCCAGTTTCCCTACAGAGGGGCAGAAAACCAGCCCCACACACAGCCTTGGCAACGGGTCTTTGAGGTGTGCGTGTACCCACCATTTTCTTGATTCTGCCTACCTGGATGCCACAAATTCATCTGTTTCACCCTGACCCTGTGAGCAAAGAGGGAATAGATTAGAAGCTGATACAGCAAGCAAAGATGCATTTAGCAAAATCTGAGAACATTGTCTTGGAAACAAACCCCAGGAAGATACATCCCTGCTTGTAGTCCTATGGACTCAGGCGACATTTTGTCTTTCAAAGACTGCTTTCAGGTGTGAAAAATTCCCATTTCCACTGCCACCTGCCTCATTTCGATTCCACCAGTACCACACTTGCACTGAGAATGGCTCTACCTGGTGCCAGACCCTCCCGGTGACTGACAACGTATTCACTTTCATGGTTTACACCTGATCAGCCACACAAATACCATTAATGACTCCTCCACGAGCTGGGAGCCCACAGTTCCCATCTGTCTGGTGGCCAAGCACCTTCCGTATGTAGTCTAGACTATTCGCTTTACATCGGACTACTACTACACTCCATAATACTATGCAGTTACTCATTCAGCTATGAAATTAAACTCATTGGTTTGTGTTCCTTTATCAACTTTGGCATAAAGTGCATACACTGCCACAGAGGACGTACGGGCTGGGCAGCTGCGTTGCCCGGAGGTGCCACCGAGATGATGCTCCCCCAGGAATTTTTGCTGGCTCTCTGCACCACAGTGACTCTCGGACCACACACACCTCGCCCAGCCGCTGGTTTGAATGCCCGGTAACCTGCCCACTTCTCTGTTCTGTACTGACCAGCAACTGAGTCTGCTCCTGACCCTCTCTTTTTCCACCTGGCTCTTTCCTCTTCCCCAATCCCACTTCATTTACTTCCATTCCTTTCTGCAAGTCATGTCCTTTTGGTTTTCTGCTCATTTAGCTTCTCTCTTGCTAAACACATCAAAATCAAATATGAAAGACTTGGGTCGTAACACTGGTTGTCAGCATGCTACTCAGTCCGTTTCTTTGTTTTCCCTTTTCCCGCCCTGCTTCCCTTTTTACAACAAAGACCATAAAGGCTGCAAATCAGAGATGATTTCCTGGAACAGGTTTTTCCAACACCCAGCCCAGTGGGGCCCCACTCTGCCATATATAATGCTGATAAGTACCAATATAAATCTTTTCAAAGAGGGGAGGGCCATAGGAGCATGATAAAAAACAGGTACCCGAAAGCCTAGCACCCCTTGATTTCCATCATCTGTCAAGGACTACATTTATATCTGTGTTCAACTTTACTGGGTTTCTTTTGGACTGTGTCATACTAAAAGCCAAGTTGACTATTTCTCCACACAAACTTAATAACTAAAACGTGTCTTGTTCAAATGTATAGGTAAATTGTGTTTCAGTATTGTCTATAACCGAAAAGAGCATGAAGGGATACTTTTTTTTTTTTTTTTTAATTTAAATTCACTGATCAGAGCCGTGGTTTTGTCTTTTCTTCAGAAAAAATAAGTCAAAAATCCCCTCCTTCCTCATTAAACCTGTTCCTATTAATATATCAGAATCCATTCTCATCTGCGCAATAAGCAAATAATTTTCAGACGTGGTAAATGCATCTGGACCTTAAATACCACACTTTTATAGTTTTAAGACAGTACTTCCCTAAAAAAATAAGAGTCCCCCAGAGAAGTGGGTCGTTTTTTTCCAACAGACACCGATGCTGCCTTCCCAGGGTTTCCAGTGCCACTGAGGTTGGAGGCTGCTCTCCCAGCAGCCGAGCACAGCTCGGCACGCCTGCGCCACCAAAGCCTCGAAGAACCCGGGCACACGGAATCGGAGACGGCCCTACCCGCTGCCCGCGACGGGCGCTGCTGCCAAAGCGGACGGAGAACCGGCACGGCGGCGCGCGCCGCGAGGGAGCCCCTTTCCAGCCACCAGCGCCGCAGCACCCGACGCGCCGAGCGAGCTGGCCTGCCGGCCTGAGACCCCGCGCCGGCAGACCTGCCAGCTGGATTTCACCCCCTTGGCTGCCAGAAACAGCTCGGTATCGTCACCCAGCTCACTAAGGCGCAAAAAAAAAAAAAAAAAAAGCAACCGCAAGGCTGGTATGCGATTGCCCCTCAAGTCAGGGAATGATGAGGCCTTCCTCGGTCAAATTGTAAGGACGCACAGAAACGCGGTGAGTAAGGGAGCTGTCGTGGTCAGCTAGGTCGTGGGCTCCGTTTACACAGCCAAAGGTGCAAGAAGTCATAACTTCTGCTTGATAGAAGTTACCACTTCTCCATAAAGACCCAGTAACCAGCTGTATAAATACCACCAGACCATTGCACATGAGGGAAAAAAAAAAAAAAAAAAAAAAAAAATTGATACAAATCACCTCCAAATGAAGTTTGTTGATAGGAAGTAGGCTCACATGTTTCACTTTGCATTTGCAATAGCCTCAGAGTATCCTGCACAGCTTCCAGGGTGGGTGGCAGCTTCCTGAAGCTCTCATAATGACCTCAACATATCTTAACGTTGCTAATGGCTAATGCAGTCAAAACAGGGTTCGGGACAACCTAGGAAACTTTGAGGAGAGACAGAGCAGCCTTTCAAAACCAGTCATATAAAAACCATTGCTTACTACAAATTGTCAGTTGCCTGCTTTTTCAGAACAGGAATATTTTCATCATGTTTGGAAAATGCTTCACACCTTGTGACTACTAATAAAAGCAAGTAAAAGAGAAGCTGCTAAATGCTAACAGACGCCAACAGAAACAGGAAGGAGCTCTGGATGCCCAGTCTGTGACACCGCACCTGCCATTTGGGTGTCACTGAGCCACTGCCAAACCGATTGGCAAAGAGAAGGTGGGTAAGGAAAGGCAGGGGAGAGGGAATGGATCTGCTTGATAAAAAAGCCTAACCGGGGCTTTATAAAACACATGGTTGTCTATTTTTCAAATGGAAATACATAATAAAGTCCATGTTTCAGTGAGTTGATGTGCCAAACATTAAGATAATTTAAACAACCAGCAGGTTGCGTTTATGGAGGTTTAGAGATCTCCATTTTCCTTTAATGGTGGAAATTTAGAGAAAACAACCGCTCGCTGTTGAAGGGCAATATACAGAGGTGACAGCTTTCTTAAAAATTCTTTTTGAATGTTTTGAGAAGAGTCAGCATTGATCAGACTTCACATTTCAAAGCTTCGCAGAGCAAGCAGCTTTGGACACAGATCTAAGGAAAGCGAGCTCCGTTTGCAATGCATATGGCAGTCCATTAGCATTATATTTTCAGCACTTGAGTGAAGTCT
The DNA here is from genome assembly GCF_018691265.1 of Tyto alba. Lineage (NCBI taxonomy): Eukaryota > Metazoa > Chordata > Aves > Strigiformes > Tytonidae > Tyto > Tyto alba. The sequence continues at coordinate 885,584 of NW_024881321.1, forward strand.
GTGATTTCCTGCATGTTGACTGGTGAGCTACAGCATAAATTCACTCTCACCCAGTATTTATAGATGCTGGCATTCGAGACTCGGTTTCAGTGTCTGCTCAGTGCCTCTTCACATGAAGTCCTATAAAGGGCTGCCTCAGCCACAGGCAGGATAACAAGCCTTACCTTTTCTTGCGTCTTTAGGTCAGCATTTCTTAATCAGCTACAGCGACTTAGTAAGCCTGGTGTCATTCTGTTAACATACAAAGGAAAGAGCGCAAACTATGGATCCAGTAAGAAAACGCTGTTCTTTCCTCCACTGGAACTCCATTCTACATTATTATAATATTTATAAAGAGATAAAACTGCATATTTCACACACATTTCTCTTCTGGCTGACCTCAGCTGTCAGCACTGAAGAAGCTGCTCCCAGACACACCATTACTTCTGGACTGGTTCTGCTAGACTCACTGTCCAGTATCACTGTTGACTATCTTTGAAAGGCTTTCATATGCCCACGTGAATTACTTTAACCCCTTGTCTGCCAAGAAAAGAAAGAAAGAAAAAAAAAAAAATAGTGTTTTAGTCCTGGGTGTAGAAGGGAGGCTGGGATTTGTAACACACTATGCGATCGCTACCCTGAGCACAGCCTCCAGAGAGCTGCGTGGGAAGAGCTCCCTGAGAACAACAGAAATTTTAGTTGTCCCTGGCCAGTCTTCCTTGTGCGTGTTTTTCTGCCCTAAAAGCTTACAGATCTAAGCAGGTACTTTGCATCTGTCAGACTGCAGTTTCTTACGGTGAGAACATAATCTCGGCTGATGCCTCTCGGTGAAAGGTACCAGGTAATTCTCTCAACACAGGAGTCAGCCAGTCCGTGGCCACTGCAAGGGACCTGAACAGGGACAAGCGGATGTTTGAAACCCCCTCGCAGAAGGGTGTCGGGCAGCTGTTTCTGGCTGTACCTCTCACCAGCACAACTAAGAATCGTAAGACACCACGGGCAGGTCAGAGTGAAGGCCCACTCAGGCCAGTGTCCGGTCCCTGACCGCGGTCAACAGCGGATGCGTAGGAGAGGAGAGGGTAAGGAACGGGCCACGGACCGAGTAATCCCTTCCCTGCTAGATGCTCCAAGCTCCCAGAAACAGGCCGTTTCGAGACTTCCTGAGCTAGAGGCCGCATCCGGACCATTGTATTTAATAGCCACTGATGGAGCTGTCTTCTATTCATTTGTATATTCCTTTTTTGAATCCATTTCTACTTTTGGCCTCCACAACATCCCGTGGCAGTGAGTTCCAAATTTTAATTATGTACTGTGTGAAGAAGTACTTCCTCTTGTTTGTTTTAAATCTACTGCCTGATCATTTGATTGGGTGCCCCCAATTGTGTCACCAGAAATACTGATTAATCATTTCCTATTCACCTTCTCCACAGCATCCACAATTTTATAAACACCTACCACCTCACTCATCTACACCCACCCTCACTCAACCCTCCTTCTATTTAGTCTCTGCTCCTGGTTCTTTGCAGCCCAGCAATACCCTCTTTGAAAAACAAACACCATGCAATATTTATGATATAGGTGCATTTTGCATGTAAGCAGTAGCACAACCGAGGTTTCATGCTCTTCTCCTACTCTTATTTCTACCATGTCTTTTTGTCCACAGCTAATCATGAGCTGAGACTTGCGAGAAATCCTTCCAATGACTCCAAGATCTTTCTCATGGTGTAGCACCTCACCCGGGGTTCATTATGCATCCATATGAACTAGACCCACTTCTCCCTTCTCCCCTTTGCATTACTTCACATTTATCAACACTTAATCACATCTGCTTGATTATCAGCTACTCACAAAATATCCTGAAACCCCTTCACAGCTCTTTGCACAGCCTGACGTTCCACTATCCTGTATAATGATGCTCTCAGCGATTCAGGTCACCAACTGCTTCTGCTGATCACTGTTCAAACTCATCGAACAGCACAGATCCTCGAGCGAAGGCAGCGGCAGCTTCTCTAGTTTGGAAAAGCCAAGTACTACTCACAGTCAGATGGCCAACCCTTTAAAGCAGTGTAGACAGTGAGAGGACCTCCCTTACATCCCAGTTGTCTCAGAAACTTCAGTGAGGAAAATTTCTGAAGCCACTGAAAATGCAGACAGGGTGCATTGATCACCCATGTCCCCGTGCTTGCTGAACCAGCCACGTTTGTGAAGCACAGAGCCTTCCAACAAGGACAAGGCCACTGCTCCCCCATCACTCCACACTGTTGCCAAGCCCGTATCACACATTCTGTGAGGTTACCCAGCATGGAAGCCAAATCCAGATCCTCTGACCATGCTAGCAGCCCTTGCAAAGACTACTACCACCATTTTTTATTTTTTTTTAAAACTTCATTTATTTGCCACTCAGTCCTCTTTAAGCAACAGATCTCCCAGCGGCTAGATTGGAGTCCACTATGTTCAATATAATTATATCCAATATTATTATTTGATGTTATTTTTTAAGTGAACACTAGCCCCATGCACTTGGCATGCTGCCCAGTCACCAGCAGTCTCTTGGCTTGCTGTACCTACCACAACAGGACCACTGAGATGAAGACAGCCAGCTGCTCAAGGAGTCTGTAGGTAGGAGGGCTGCACTTCTTCCTTTATGCTGAAAATAAACTTCCAGGCGCATGGGTTTACACCAGCAGAATGAGACATCGGGGCTGCAGAAACCCCTCCCGTGAAAGCCTTGCCTTGCAGAGCAGCAAGGCTCAGTGCAAGGGGTAAGGGACGCGGAGGCAGGACGGGAGAGGGCCAGCGGTGGAGCAGCTGCGAGGCCCCAGGACAAGCCCCTTCCCCCGGACCCCCCCAGCCTATTTTCAGTTTAGAAGTCTCCCAGCAGGAGAGCCACAGTGAATCTGCTTTGGGGCTCATCTGGGTGGTAATTTAAGAGGCCTGTTGTATGGGCTGAGGGAGGAGGAGGACACAGAGAAGTTCTGCGTCACAGCCATCACCGCTGGGGCTGAAAGAAGGACACAGGCCTTGCCTAGCCTGACTCCTCGGAGCAGGGTGGAAAGGTAAAAAAAACAAAACAAAACAAAAAAACAGAAAAAAACAAACAAACAAACAAACAAACAAACAAACAAACAAACAAACAACCTGAACAGCAACACTCCTCTGACGTGCTCTAAATTGATGGGGTGAAGCGGGAAGAAAGGAGGAGCAGGCAGTGGTAACTTACTTGGACTCTTGAAATGAGACTCCAGCTCTCACACGGTTTCACAGCTGGTCACGTTTTCACTTGGTCAAAAATTCCAAAGCAAAAAATTGGCCCGAGTTGTTGCGCCATCTGTGGCTGCTACCAGATAGAACTTCAAAATCTAACAGAAAGGAAGCTCTTTTCTTGCTGCATTGAGCCCCTACCCCAGAGAAATCCAGCCTCCTTTCCCCTTCGAAGCAACCACTTGCCCTGCTTCATCATCCCAGAAACACCTCAATATACCTGCAGAATTTCTCATCCCCCCTCCCTTTCCAGTGCATATGCATGCACTTCTATAATGGCCTTTTCCATTAACTCCCCTGACTTCAGCAAAATTGAAGTCGACTGAATATTCCAGAAACAATTTAGAAATTGCTGCCAAACCCCCGAGTTCTGTGGAAACCCAGCAAAGCACCTGTGCAAGCTCTGGGCAGTTGCCTGCTCAGGTAGTGCCACTCTAGGGCACTGAGAAGGAAGGGCAACCGCCTGGAAAGGCCTCTTCATTTAAGGATGGCACGAGCAACTATAGCCGAGCACACGGCAAGGATGTAAAATGTTGAAGCTCCAAGTTATGAACAAGGGCCTTGTCAGATTCTTCACCCCACAGCCCTGTTCTACCTATCAGAAGCTTCCTGCGGCGCTCCTTCAGTTGTACTGCGTGAAGCCCTCGTCCCTTTTCCCATCATCTGAGTGATAAACACCCACGCAAGAGGTTTGCTCACAAAAAAAAAAAAAAAAAAAAACATACATGCAAAATTTCCAAATGCCCTGGAGTCAAACAGCAACTAGAAAAACATAAAATAAAATAAGATGGCATGCTGTCCCTGCCTCCTCATCTTAGCTATCGTTTTGGCACATGCCAGAATATCACCCCAGGCAAAAACATCACCAGGTAATGAACCGGGATTTCCACGCCGTTTCCAGCAGTGGGCATGACCACAGTGCAAGTTTTTCCTTCTCGGGGTCTTCACAAAACCCATCTTTGCACACCAGCTGCACGATAAAAGGCTGCAACGTCCAACGCTATTTGTACTTTTAATTGGATTGTCTATTGATGTGACATGATAGCCCGTGTTTCTGCACAAAAACATGTTTATTACATTGATTTAGAACTGACTCAGAGCACAAGGATGCTTTGAGGTTTCTGTGCTTGATCAGCAGATTCAAATCCCTTGTTGCCAGATTGGCATAAATTGCTAGCCGGTCCCGTCCCAAAAGACAAGCTTTGACTATCTCTCCTGGCAGCATAACTAGTCATGTACCAATTAGATGTGCATCCTTTCCAGCTACGGCTTCGTGAACACCCAGAGAGAGTATCTTTGGATCTTACAACCCTCCCATTCCAGAAGTCAGGCTTTTCAAAACGTGAGTGAGGATATCTTCAGCTTCCCCTAACGTGCAAAACCCTTTCCAAAACATACACTGAAGGGAAAAGGGCAAAGCTAAAATAAAGATGGAACTGCAAAGTACAAGGGGAAATTATTTTTTAAGTATCTTTAAATATTTCTATGTTTATGTTCAATGCGTTCTTTCATGCGCTTTAGGTCTTCCTCTGCTCACTTTAAGATCAAACTGGCATTTTTGCCAGCAACTCATTTAAAGCCTGCTCTCTGCCACCCCTCTCCCTCCCCACCTGCAGGCAAGCAGGGATCTGGGCCTCACAAGACTACCGTGGCGTGGGTGTTATTGGCTGTCTGTTTTGGCAGCCTCTCCTCCTTTCTTCCAGCTCTGTTTTGAAACACAAACTAAATTAAAAAAAAAAAAATAAAATAATAAAAGAAAAAATTAGACATTCCAGCTCTCTCTACTCACATCGGCGCTCGTGCTGCCACAGCGTGAAGTGCGGCTGCAAGAGGAGCAGCACTGTGCAGGTTGGCCTATATAGCCCAGAAGTTCAGCACAGGAAAAAACTCTTACTCCAAGAAAAGGAATGTACTTCGGGAAGGCAGGAGGGGCAGAGGAAGGCAAGAGGTGAAACCGAGGGAAAAGAGGGCCAAGAGGATTTTGCGAACTGTCTCTCTTTAACAGGGGGAGCCGAGGAAAGAGAAGCACGTCCCTCCAGAGACGGCTCGCTCCCGCATTTATTAGCGCTAGAACCTCACAGGCAATTTGGACCAAAAGACGGATTCTTTCCTGCGGTCTGATGGCTGTTAGCATCCCTTTTTTCTTCTTCTTTAACAATGCATTACATAACATTCTGATACACTAATGACCATCTCATGTCATAGCAATTTTATTAAGAGCTTATACTTACACATACCCATTCTGAAAGTATTTCAGGACTTGGTCATTCTCGGAACTCGGCTCGTCGAAGCACTGGCAACACTGGCGCTGCCTGACGCAGCTTCCAGTGACAAAGTGTCTCCACACAAGGATCCCTCAGGAGCCCCCAGAGTCAGGCATGGATTCTTCTTGCGTTTAGTCTCAAAGACTTGTAAACAAGTTACTTTTAGCACGCTATGTTGTGATAAAACACCGGTAACACAGCCCTATTAGGTTCCTGTACCTGCTACAGTTCCAATTCCAGAAGCAATGCCAAGAGAGAGAAATTCCTTTATACCAAGTAATGGAAAATTTGTGAACTATTCCGCAGTTAGTGTTTGCTCGTTAATATGGTACCACCTCGCCAGGCAAGACTCGGTACCATGAGGTATTTTTCTGTATAAAATTGCTAATGCCATCAGGATTGTCCAAATGGGACCATCATCATTAAAAAGATTACACGGTAAGGAAAGTGATTACGACAACGTCTGCGCAGAAGGATTACTAATCACAAGTAGAATCCTGGTACAAATCTCATTCTCCGTATACAAGAAAGGACACAAAACCTTTTAAACATAATTTATATACATTTATGGCTTTATACAACAAACTGTCAGGGATTGTTCTCGTGTGTCTGTAGAAGTACATCAGGCACTTTTGCTGAAAATATCCACGTATGAATTTTAATTCTGCAATGTGACTAAGTCAGAGCAGTGAAGCGTTGAAGAGCTGTCACACCACTCGCAAGCAGAACTAGCAGTATGTACATGCCAATCTCTCACAATATTGCTGGTTTGTGGAACGCCCTCAAAAAGGAGGCCAGTTTTAATGCCGAGTAATTTGCTTTTTGCTTGCATAAACCATGCTGCATTTTACATTATGATTACCAAAATAATAATAATAATAATGAGAATACCTTATTTTAAATCAGTCATAAATTAAGGATCCTAGCAATTTCATAATGAAAATAGGAATTTCAAATCAGTAAAAAAATAAAAAAGTACTAACATACATCCAGTGGTTTAACAAGTGCAAATTTTATATTGTTTTATAATTGGTCCAATTTTAACTTGTCTTCTTAGGGCTGCTCTGTTGACTTAAGCCAATGATAAGCAATGTGACTTTTGCTTATAAGTGTAGGCAAATTGTCAGTTTATCAAAGCAGAGCTTTCCAATTAATGCATCTACTACCTAAACATATATCATATAGCTATATTATGGAAACAATACATCTTTATATTTAAAATATCTGAACAGCTCTATAATACAATAAACTTTTAATAACAGTACAAACCAGAGAAAAGTCAAAAACAAGGCTGCATAGGTAAGATCATCTGCACAATTCACAAACCAATCATTTACAACAATTCTGACAAACTAAGTTACTCCAGAAACTTGGTACTTTTACTGAAAAAGGATTTATTACTAGAGGTCACATAATGTTCATTTTCAAGGCAGACAACATACCCCTTCACCAGACTTCACAGTATTCCAGAATTACAATTGCAAAATACTAGAATGGCACCACAAAAAATAAAAATTAAAAAAAAAAAAAAAAAAAAAGAGAAAAAGAAAATAAATTTGACCACACAGTCCAAACCTCTGATTATCTACAACTGCTTTCTCACGATAATTAAAAGGGGCTTCCTACAGACTGTTGTAATTAAGGAACGGCTACATTTGTGGTATTCATAGTCATAAAAGGAAATTAAGAAAATATCTGTATACAGGTAGTTTATACAGTAGCAGTAAATAATAAACAGGAGGTATATGGTTAAATGTAGCATGTTCAGCTGCAACCCCGCGGAGCACAGCAGTAAGCACTGCTTGCTCTGCATGCAGAGGTGAATTTTATGACTACTTGGGCCTATGCACATCGGTGCCCATTTGGGATCAGTTCTGCACACGCAGCGGGAAGAAGGATCTTCAGAAACCCAGACGTGAGCTCTCTGCTTGCTCCACCGCCAGGATTTACCACCCCGTTTCAGAGACTAAGGATTTGATGGGGAAGACGCTACTAGAGGTATTTGCCCGGAAAAGCAGGCGGCTGCACGGAGGCTTCCGAACTAGGAACGTTTCATTTTGCTCGACAGAAGTTCAAAGACCAATTTCACACTGGGGGAGATCCTGTATCACAGGGCAGCTTAACATCAGCCTCTGGAACTGCTGACAACTGTAATAGGATATCTAAAAAAGTAGGACCAGCTGTAATTAGTAGTGATTTAAGCCCAACAGGGAGCTAAATGCTAGCACATCAACAAATACATTGCAGAGCCTTAGGAAAGTCATAACAGGATCATTAAATATACAGCTTGTTACTAAACTTCATTTTCTTGGCACATCCCATTCCTTCCTCCGCCATACGCCATCACTACAGGGAAGATAAGTTTCAATTAAAACATTTTCCAGTTGTGGGCTAAGTAGACAAAAGAAAAACCAGCGGAACAGCATTTATTTCTCCCCTTCTTCGCAAGAGCCAGCCCTAGCACCAAAGCTGTTCCTCCTGTCAACGCATAAGCAAGCTCCAAGGATTTCTGCAACACAAATGATGTGCAGCAATCAGTGAAAAGACAGGTGAGGCCTGTTATCCACATACCCATAAAAACCACGTGGCACGATGACAGAAAATCGGAAATCATTTCTCCAGGACCCAGTCCTGAAAACACTCCGGTAGCTGTCAGCGTGCCTACTCCAACAAGAGCAAGCTTTTCTCCAGGAGTAAGGCCTCTGTCGTTAATGTTCTCCCCTACCCTAAAGCTCATTCATTTGTGTAACTTTGCCACTTACTTTATCTTTCTTATTTCAAAGAAAAAGTAACGTTTTGTCCTGCAATAGGGCATTACACAAGTTTTAGCCTCCCACTCAAAAGTAGCACTTCTGCCTCCTCAGAGGTACTGCATTACAACAGAAACACTGTCAAACCCTAAAACTAGTGCTAATTAAGACAAATTACAATTTTATCATTAATTTTATTAGAATGATTAATTTTATCCAAAAGGTCCTGCTCTTGAGTGCACAAACATTATGAGACCTCCATGAAATAAATATAAATGTGAAGCATTGTACAAGCATCTAACAATGAATACTTAACACTTTGTGGTAGTCAGAGTTAAAATGATAGTAGAAGCAGATGACATTTCTAAAAATGCATATATAAAACTGATTAAATATTTCCTAAACATAAAGTTGTCTATATTTATACATCACACAACAAAAAAAGGGACAGAAATGTTTTGTATTCAAGATCCTTATTAAGCTTTTCCTTTATTAGCACCCCCAAGTGCTAGGGAAATTTATAAAAACATGTACTTAATCCAGTTAAAATACTGTACAAAATGAAGAGATTATGAATGCTGCCAGATCTCAGATTATTTTTTTTTTTTAAAGTTGCCTATATAACAAAAGTAGACTTTAATTATAAGAAAAATAGCTTGGAAAGTATTCCAAAAATTATCTTAAGTCCAACAATAAAGTCATTAGTCTGACAATGAAATCCAGATATATTCTTGCATAAATTTACATGAATACAGGTAACTTATCAAATGGCATTTAACCTACTGTTTGCTTTGAATAGTCAATGAGTTTAGTAGGATCATATTTAACAGGTTATTCTGTTCCCATATGAAATGTGTGGCAATTTTGAGTAAAATAATGCAGTTAGTACTGCTGCAAGGCAAGTCCACAGTTATCTCAACTCATCAAAACACAGGTAACATCAAGGAAAGTTAAACTTACTCAGGGCATGAGATCATCACAGTATTCTTACAAAAGTTTATAAACTTTTCTTGGACCAAAACAGAAAGTCTTAAAAAACAATTCTTCTTCTACAGATCATACTGTACAAAACCGAAAGCACAACATGATGTAAGTAAGAGTCTTTGCTGCGATTATATGGTGTAGTGAATTTGGCACTTCAGAGTAATGAAATTTCCAATGGCACAGTTCTTATCTACAGCAGCACATAACCTGCAAACCTTGGGCAAACATCCTGTACAGGAAAATACTCTGTCTGCTGCCAACTCTGACGAAAGGAAGAAAAAAGACAAAAAAAAAAAAAAAAAAAAAAAAAAAGGACCCAAAAAAAAAGCTAGTGCATGCGCACAGCTTTGTCAAGAAAATTAAAAAGGAAGGTGAAGGACATCTTTGTACTGCTTTTCTCAGTTCCTGCTGTCAGACAAGTCTGGAGAATTTAACCGTAGCCTAGGAAGAAAAAAAAAAAAAAAAAAAAAAACAAAAACAACAAAAAGAACAAATTAACATTCACTCCAAAAGATTAAATCTATTAAAATATGCTCAAACTAGCTTTAAGATACCTTAAATAGGGAAAAAACCATATTCATTAATTGCTAGTTACCAGTAAGTTTTTTGTTTAAAATATCAACGGCAAGACATTAGTGCTCCACGTGAAGTAACAGAAGTCGGTACATGGCAGTCCTAATGCACCGGTGCAAACCTCATTTCCAAACTAACGAAGGACTGGAAAACGACTGACTGTAACAGAGGCACTTCGCATGCCAACACAGGAGACCACCCAGACTTTAAGCATTTTGACATCTCTTTTCCCTTTAGCTGTTTTTCAGATTTATTGTAAAAAGCACAGCTTACCTCCTACTACATCCTAGCCTGACACCCAACTGTGTGTGGTTGTCTTTACGCTGTGCTGAAAACTTTGGTTAGGCAATACACTGTCAAAGTTAAAATCTAACGTTTCTCCATCCATAAGGTCATTACGGATAATTGACTCCATGTCACAGTCCAACCGTTCAATCAACATGTCATCTAAGTCACTGGGAAGCTTCTCCTGGTGGAGGGAAACAATCCCCACCCTTCCGTAGCCATTGCAGCTGGTAACAGGGGCGTACGGGTTCATAGCATTCATCTGCATCGGGTGACTCATAGGCACTTGTAACGAAGTCTTCACCGTCGACAAGCGATTTAGACCTGACGTGTGTGACATGGTGTTCACCGTGTGTGACAAGGCACGACCATTAACCGCAGGTGTTGGCTGGTTGTGTCCTTGGTGAGGGCGGGCACTGGGGTTCAGCATTTTGCTGTGGGGCGGTTGCGTGCCGTAAGCTGGCATCACCGAGTTGGCGACCATCAGCACACCTTGGCCCAGCGCCCTGCCACCAGCCTGGGGAACACCAGTGTCCACTGATGCCAAGATATCGTTGTGCGGCGGGGAATCCGAAGTCAGCAACTCCTTCAGAAGTCCTGCGGGACAGGTATATTGGCTCATCGATCCGTAGCTTGATTTACTGTCTTGAAGAGTCTGCATAGGAATCTGGGGCAAAGAGTTCATGCTAGCTTGAGCGTACGTAAATTTCCTGTAGTCTGGATTTGGCGAGCCTATACTTGTGGTCGAGGATGCGAATGAGTAACCTGGTGTTTGCTGCATCAGGGTAGCAGATGAAGACTGGGTGGACACAGTCATTGATGTATTAGGTGACAAGAGATTAAGGTTATCCAGAAGATTTTCCATGTTCTCAGAATTACTCATCTCTGAAAGGCTGGGTAGAGTGGAAGTCATTTTGGTGGCTGATGATGGGTATACCATGGAGTGCACATCCCCATCTCCAAGATCATCTTGCTCTGGCAAAATAGGAGAAAGTCTTCCGCTAATGGTGCTAGCGTTAGAGCTAGTTCTAGGTCGAAATGTACTCCAGTTATCAAAGTCATCGTTACTGTGAGAGCTGGGGCTTGCAGGCCACTTTGAGAACTGCGATCCGGGGCTGTCACTATTTCCCTCTTGACCAGACTGAAGGGATGCTTTTTTCTTGGCAGCTCTGCCTCTGCTTTTGGCAAACTTGCTGTTGTTATCCATGGATGCCGCTCGCCTTCTAGGAGACTTGCCACTCTTCCCTCCTTCAGGATTAAGCATCCACCAGGAACTCTTCCCTGTTCCCTCATTCTGCACTCTGATGAACTTACTGTGCAGAGACAAGTTGTGACGGATTGAATTCTGAAAAACAAAGTAAGGTGTAAGAAATGGAGAACACATGCATCTTTTACAGCGTACTAACATTTGCCTTTGCAAACGTACTCTCATTTTGTTAGAAAACATAGGGGTAAACACGAAATGGGGAAACATGCCAGCCTGGAAACATCTTTTATCAGCTCACCACTCAGAACTGGCTGAAACGAGCTCGCAAAGAGCTGCCGTGTCAATTTGTCTGTCGTATGGCCCAACCACATCTGACATTATAAAAAGTTAAATAAAATACCGAAGCAGATGCTCTGAAATACAAATTCCACATAAAGGAGACAAAATATACGAGAAGACCAAGATAAAGACTGCAAATCTCATTATCGGCTTCACTCTAAGGAGTTGAGGTTTATTTTTTTATTATTTTACACAAAAATCAGGAATGCTAGATCCTGTTCTATGGTACTTATATGGGTCTCACCCGGCACATCCCTAAACCCTGCAAACACGCCAGCCTGTGAATATTTCCACTGAGCACTGCTGAGGTTTATATTACTTGCGTTATATGAGAAAACACATATAGAAAAGCAGTTAAGGATCAAGTTCTAAGTTTTATAAAAAAACATCACAAAATGCCTAAGAAATCGTAAGGGAGAAAGGAATGCAAACAGCATAGACAAAATTGCATTGAAAACCCCAGTCTTAAAACAACCTTTCTCTTTCAAAATCAATATTTTAATATGCAAAATTGACTCTTCTAATACCTCAGGGCACAAGATATCTTGTGCCAAGTCTGACCAGAGGTACTGAAGTTTTTCAATATCTCCTTGGCCATGAGTTTCATGTTTTGTTCTTAAATATATTTAAAAAAAAAATTAAAAATTCAAAAAATCCAAAATCCAAGTCCACAGGTTGACCTGTTAACAAGAGACCACCCTTTGCATTACCAAGCTGTAGATAAACAATTTTTCCTTATGTAATTCTCTGCTGAGCATGTGTAAAGAACATTATATCAACAGAAAAGTTGTCCTATATTTTGACGTAATTGCTAATAAAAGGCCATAAATTCAAAGAGTGCGGAGATAGGCAGCAACAGATGTCGGCAGGAGGGTGGGACTGTAGCACAGCCTACGTGGGGACCCTCGGTCTGCGCTGGGACTGCAATTCATGCAGAACAAGCAGGAGGCAACCACAAAACAGCTCATGGAATGGATAAAACAGAAATTAGACCTCAGTGGCAGGGAAATCAGTGATGCAGTAGCTGCCCTTCCATTCGGTCATTTTTAGCAATTTGTCTAGAGAAAAACTTGGGGGAGCAAAAATGGACCGACTGTTTCTAGAAAGCAGTAGTAAGGCTGATCTTGACCAGCAAGCCAGTAGGCCAACTACCTCAAAACACTACATGGCTGCCAGACCTGCAAAAAAACCTGTTCTGCCTTTCCTGTTTTTCTACTTTTTTCCTCTCATCTGTCTTCTCTTAAGCTTTTACGCTGACCCCCAAGACCCACTACAGCACAAACCATGAGGACGACACAGCTCATGGAGCTCTGCGTGCCCTGCGAGGCAAACCAGAGGACGAGGGACACAGCCACTGCTGTGCTCTCTGGCTGCTTTTGCTGTATTTCCCGACCCAGAGTGGTGCCTGCGACAGCAGCATCTCCAGAAATGTCTTCCTCCACCTCCTCTACTCCATCTGTCCTCCTGTATACACCCGCTTTCTCAAAGACGCGCATCCTTCCCCGTTGCCTATCCGTCCAGCTGACTGAGGACAAGGAGCAAAGCCCAGGAGGAGGCATGCCAGGTGGGAACAGCCATCTCACGGGGCCCGGCTCAAATCAGAGGCAACAGGCTCCGATTCCCTGCGAGGACCACGACACGTTGTGGACCACGGAAAGTCAGTCAGCCGGAGCAGGCCTGGCCACCCGCAGCGCTCCACGGGCACGGCTGCCCTGGGGTTGGGGAGCAGACCTGCAGCAGATGAGGGCAGCAAGGAGGCGTTACAGCCCCGAACGCCTTAGGGGCAGCTGTGAGCCGGGACCACCCGCGCAGGCGTGCGGCTTCACCCCCAGCGGGGCGCAAGGCGCTCCCCGACAGCGGAGGACGGCGGAACACGGCCGCTCGCGGCCCCGCCAGCACGGCAACGGCTCAAACCGCGTGCCCAGCCTCAAAAGCCTTTCTCAACCTCTCCGTCCCCTCCGAAGAACTGTCCTGAACACATTATCCCAGTTAAACAAACACCAGCCACCATCTGAGCGCCTCCTTATTCAATTTTGAAAGGGAACTATTCTTACATTAACTAATTAACGCAGGACTGTGACTCCTCACTGCAGGTAACCCTGCAATCAAAATCTCATCCTCTATCCAGGGCATTAGGGAAGGCCTTGAAACTGTATTTTCACCAGGTGCAGCTAAGGTGTTGGCAGGGTAAGCCTGAAAATCCGTCTTTGGGCTTGCCCATGGCCCCGGGGCTCCCCAGCAGCCCCGGGAGGCTGGCCGGGCCGGCCCCATTGTTTTCGCCCAAGGGCCACGGCCGAAGGGCTCGCTGACACGAGTCCAGCCCCAGAAATGTCGCAAGAAAGTTGTTCTGCACATCTGTTGATTAAAAAACCTCCTGCGCCAGTTCATTTTTTTTTTTTTTACTGTATTTTGTAAACATACCCACTTGGCTAAGGCTTAGTGTTTACTATCAAAATAGGCATAGCAAACACACAAAACATCAGGCAGAGAAAATACCGTGCTAAGGCTCAGTTCCCTCCTCTCTGCAACAGAAGTGTTAAATATTTAAGAAATTGCTGCTATTCCTTAGTCATCAAAAATGTTATAATCTGGTATTATTGTACTGAGGACATCTGAGGTCGCTCTTTGAGTAACAGAGCTGTCTCCTAACTCTGCCAGCACTGAAAAAAAAAATTTTCCTAACAGGAAAAGGTTTGCGGCCCAGAGCTTGTTACATAAATTCCTGTTTTTCACGCAGCCAGCAGGACATTAAAGAAGCTATGATTTACTAACTTGGAAAAAGTGTTGAAGAGGTAGATCTTGTGAAAATACGCACTGCTGTTAATGATGTTGTGTCTACAAATCTTTGCCAGACGCAAACATGACCTGATAAAAAAAGTATAGTTTCGGCAGTGGATCTTGGCAGCGGGAGAAGCGGCGCGGCTGTCAGCGGCCAGCGCGCTCGGCGGCACCACCAGCCCCGGCACGCCACCAGCCGCCTTCAGCCACAGCTTTCGGCAGGACTTTGAAGCAAAAGCCTCCCCAAAACCCCGGCCTGAATGACGCGAAAAGCAAGCGGCCGCGCTCTGCGGCGGGTTTCCGCGCAGCAGCAGCGACGCATGCCAGATCCCTCCGAGAGCATCCGTGCTGGAATTTTATCAAACCCTCGTCAGGACGGCGGCCGGGCTGCTGCCACCTGTGGGGTGTTTCCTGGGGTTGAGCTCCCGCCCGGCAGACGACGCACAGAAAGCCTCTGCTCCTGTTTGTTCTGCGAACCGACTTCGTGCCACACTTCAGCGGGGGGACTGGGAACTGTGGATATGCCTCTTGCTACTCGCTGATTTAAGAGCCAAAGTATGCAAACCCAGTATATCTGCTAAATGCAGTCTGGGGAGCACATACCAGCTAATAAAACTCCTGAAGCCAAGGAAATGATTCCTTTGAATCTGCACGTTGTTATCATTCAGCTGCATTTCCAACGTCTCCTACAGCCGAACCGCACCGCTGCGAGAATGCCCTGCTCGCTGCTCTTCAAAGCAACAAAAAAAACCCCAACTCAAACTGCTTTATGTTTTTGAACAATTAAAGAAATAAACGTTTCAGGCGTTTAATCCCTGAGTGCACATAGTTCTGCTGATATCTAATACTGCACTTGAACCTGAGATATTCATAATAAAACATGCAACTTAAGTTTAACCTGACTAATTGCTGAAAAAAAACATAAACCTATTACGACTAAAGTTGAGGTATTTAATTATTTTTTCAGTAAATTATTTTGGTGTTTTAGTAATGAGAAACACCCAAAACCACAGTTGCTTTGTTAAACTTGACAACACTGTGGGCCTGGACTTACCGAAACGAGACTGGACAGTCATGCTGGCCACCCTCCCTCCTGCCCGGCCCTTGGAGCATGCAAGGGAGAGGGGAGCAGAGCAGAGCTCCTGCTGCAGAGCTCCTGTTTAACCCCACTGCAAACCTCTCCAAGCAGGACCTAACTGCAGATCTGTGAGCATCCGGGGAGCTGCAAGACCCAAACTTTGTAAAAGCACCTATGAGCGCCCCTGGTCTCTCCCACCCTCCTACCCTCACACGGGGGTACAAGCCGCAGCCGTTCAGCCACAGCGCTGCGATGGCCACCAAAAGGGAGAGCAAGGAATGGATCTAACAGGCAGTGCATTTCACAAAAACTACTGTACTTGCTATCAAGGTGCGCTGCAATGAAGCGGCATCTCAGAAAAGGGATTCACCAGGAACTAGCAACAAAGGGAGAAAGAGTTGGCCTGCGGAGGCAGATGCAGCCGTAACAAAAAGGGAGGTCGTAAGAGCAAAAATGCTTCCATAATACAGAGGTCAAACATTTCTACTAAAATTAACAGTCTTCTAACTGCCCACCAATTTTTCATTCAGAAGACATCGCAGCAGTCCCCTCCTTCCTACAGCTCATCCAAGGGGACAGCCTACACGTGTTGCTGGTCAGCCTGCACTGCCATCAGCTGAAATGGCTGCGAACGCAGGCTGGGCCACAGCATCTGACTGCAGTTCTCAGATCTCTCCAAACAATGTCTGAAACCAACGTGGAAGCCGGAGAGAGACTTTCGGGTTATACAACACTCAAGACTGCTTCTTCCATGACCCTCTAAGATAATCACAATTCAAAAAAAAAAAAAAAAAAAAAAAGAAAAAAGGGAAGGGGGGAGATTACTTATTCATTTTAAGTGATAGTTGAAGAATATGGCAATAGTAACATGCTTAGCAAAAAAGTCAGGGTTGAGGAGCATTAGAAGCTCAGAGATCCACCAAATAACATGACTGTTGAGAGGTGTCTGCTGGGATCAATGGTGACTAGCACGTGCGCCAGCTGTGTTAGCGTGTCCTGTTACTGACAGCTTACAGCAGGATTCAGAACCAGCAGAGTCCCTCTGTGGAGACCCCACCAAAGCAAAAGCTTTGCAGCAGAGAAGGGAAGGCCCCAGGATTTCCATACGCTGTTGCAGAGGACATCAGACCTGTCTCTCAAGGTCTGTGTATGGGGACTCTACAGCAGGTCCAGACGTTCAGAACACCCTCCTATCGGAGCCTCAGTGGCAAGCACCACTCTAAAAAGAAGTCATAGAAAAACCTCCTGGGAAAGTATACAAAGGACAAGGAGTTCACCAGCACACTTCAGCATTAACAGCCAGACAGCAGCAGCAGGGGCTAACCGTGGCAAGTGGAACCACATAGCATCGATCCAGGGCTAAGCTAGACCACGCCTGGTGAAACAAGCGGGTCTGCTTGGAACCGTGACACTGCCTGCACCCACTCTGCTGTGGTTTCCAACCATCCCGCCAAGTCTGCAAGGGCAGGGCGAAGGGGCTAAGGAGAAAAGAGAACATTGGTAACTCCAGACGTACCAGAATTTCCTTTGGTACAACAGGCTGGTGTAAGGCAATCCTGTCTGTTTTATCTAATGGACTACGAGATACAAGAAGTTCAGGCGTAGACGCTGCGCATGGAGCTTGAGTTTTCCTCAGAGCTAGTGTTGGACACTCGAAAGCACTTGGTCAACAGGTAGCACATTTGTTCATAAAACAGCCTCAGCCTCATTTCTCTCTCAAAATGGTTCCTGATACTACAAAGTTCACCAACACAACGGCACATCTGCCTGCAGTGTCAGAGGCTTCATATGCTAATGACGTAGCTATCTTTGCCACCCAATTGTAGAATTCTTTGATTACAGCTCAGAAACCTTCTCCATTGCCAGACAGGAGCACGTACAGAGAGCATGTCACTTAGCCTCAGGTCAAAGAGTCAGATTTAGAAGATGCTGGCAAATTGCCACCTGCAGCTGCATGAAGGTGGAAGGGCAGGATTTCCTCCCAAACAGGTCATGCTTTTTTGGGTCCTTTGTTCTTGGGGGGGGGGGGGGGGGGGGGGGAGGTGGGGGTAGTGTTGGGGGGGATTGTTGGGGGGGAGAGGGGAATGCTTTTGTTTGACTTCATTTTTGTCCTGCGCTGTTACACAGTTAAGAAGTGTCAGCTGGAAAAAGTGCAGAAATATTTCAGTCTTACTAGAGGGACCTTGCACTGTTTCTCTGTGCTCTTCATTACAGATGGTAGCGTAGTGAGAGACTTTCCCAGACCATCACCCATGAAACACCATCTCCAAACACCGAGATACATTCACAGACCGTTTCATTTGATAAAATCTCAGCAATGCATCCCTCGTTGCACGCACGAACGTACAAGAATGGGACAGACTGTACGTTATCACTATATGGTCACTACACATGTCTCTGCTGCCCAGAGAGGGGTCCCCTGGGGACACACGTCAGTGGCATTAATCTATGTCCTGCACATTCTGCAGTTAAGTCCTCAGATTTATACTATCCTACACTTTCTTCTCATACCTGTTGAAGACTGAAAAATTTTGGACACCAAAGGAGCTTGGCCATTCTCCAGGTTGTATCCTATTGCCACACGTGGCATCAGGGACTGGATGGGATTTCACAGCCACTGGAGCTTTTTCCTCTGGAACATGGTGTGTAGTAACAGAAAAGACACGCACGGCTCCAGACATTGATGTTTAAGGGACTTGGCTATGCATACTTACGTGTCAGAACCGGCAACTCTACTGACAACTATTTGAGTAATTCCCAACTGCTATCCTCAGATGCTCTGCTCTTCACTCTAGGCAGACTCCTTTGAAGCCCTTTTCCATAATGGCAGTTCAGACATTTCTAATGAGACGACAACATCTACCTACTTTTCCTACATGGGCATTTTGAAAGAATGAGTGAAAAAAACATGAACAAGGTAAAGCATAGTATGAGAAGTATACGCACAGGGCAAGCACACACCTGGATACTGTTCCACACGTGATGACCCCAACCAAAACTTCTTATGACCACCCTTATGTTTTCTGTACCTCCAAGAGAGAGACAGAGCCACAACCAGGATAACTTTCACCTACATCAGTGCCAATACCCCATTTTATAACTACAATTATTTCTAGAACCACCATAGGCATGATATAACTTCAACACGGCATACACCAAATATATAAACATTTGCTAGCATTTCAAAGCCAAGGAAACTAAGTGACACTGATTAGGAAAAACAACAGACGAAGATGCATATGAAAATTGTGAGATTTTTAAAAGGGATTTGTCAAATGGAACTTCCTTTCCCTCTGGTAAAAATAATCTGGGAAGCCAGTACAGCCCACAGGTTTGTCTAAAATCTATCGCCTTTCTGGGCTAAAAGAAAGGCAACAAGAAGAATACAGCACAGTGTAATAAATAAATAAATAAATACATAAATGCAAAGAGCCATCAGGATAAAACAAAAGTTGTAAAGTGTAGAAAATAAGGGAAGAAATAAGTACCAGGTGTGAAGAAAGTTCAAAACTAGCAGGGATAACTATGTATTTGGTGATCCAGACAAATTCTAATGCTGCCTTTACAAAACTGATGCTGTAAGCCTCCTATTCCAACAGATGGAAAACAAGTGTTTGACAAATATAAGGGTTCTATATTTGTAAATAAACATTTCTGTTTTCCACAAATATGGAACATAAACATATGTGCATGTACAGCTTATGATGAAGAAGCATTTCCCAAGTTCACCAGTGACCCAGGAGGCCAGCACTGAGGCCTCACTGAAGGTGAACATTTCGAAGTCAGGATGCCCTTGCAACTCGGGCCTCTTCTCCTTCCTCTTTAAGTGCTCTCGCACATCTGGCCTTCACAAGCACCTTCTGCTGCAATTACCGTGTTAACACAGAAACAGCAACGCAGAAGGATGCGTGCATAACCTGGGTGCCCTGACATCAGCCCCGGGTGCTACCACAGAAAAGCTGATAAAGGATTCAATTAGTGAACCACCAGCGATCAGGGATATAATTAATATCTATATTTTATATAGATATTTTTATATATACATAAAAAATAATGTGTGTCTTTCAAAACAGTCCCGCAGAATAAAGGCCATCACGTGTACAAGAAATATGTATCTTTTGTTCAAGAAAAGTAAGGAAGAGAACAGCTGCAGATATGCCAATGCCACGCTGAATGACAGCGCAGCCAAGATTAGCACCACGGCTAACGTGTGCTCATCAAAGGGATTAAAACCATTAAAATTAGCTGCAGTGCAATAAGGCACGAGGAAGGCTGCTGTGATTCGTGACGGGCAGGTAGCCCTCTTACAATTATTCACTGCAGGCTCTAACGCAGCAACCAGGAATGCAACTAACAGTTTGAGGCAAAGCTGTCCTTGAATGCAGGGCACAAGCAGGTTATTACAAGGAAATCATGAATCACAATTATAAGCAAAGTTTATTAAAATAAATAAATAAAAATTTGGAGTAATAAAGCAGCAGTTCATCCATACAATGCCAGACTGACTAATAACTTAAAATTTTATTCTGCGACTATAGTAAAGAGAGACTACGGGGTGTTTATTTTTTTTCAGCCAGTGGGAATAATTATGATCAGTAGGACAAAAAATGTTAATCACTCGTTTCCTGTTTAACAGACAGCCTGTTTCACCTCTGCCACTCTCCACGGTTACACCCAATTCATCACAAAGACTACAGCACTGTTTATAAAAAGCTTCCCCCTTTTTTTTCTTTCTAAAACTAAGCTGCCTTTTATTGACATTCATTAGCTCTAATGAAGAGGTACAAATGTGTATACATGCTAAATATATCAATACTAATTAGACCAGCAGATCATCTTAAAAGGAGCACTAGAAACACGTTCTCACTAATAAGAAGCAATAAAGTGAGAAATAGGCCAAAGGCTCAGCACAAACCACAGAGGTGAGAAGCATCGGTCTGAAAATAGGGCTAATTTTTTTTGCATTGGCCTTTATGGACAGGCAGACAACTTCCAATAATCTAAAAAAAATAAAATAAAAAAATAAATAAAATAAAGGGTGGGGGGGGGGAGGGGGGGGAGAAGAAAGGAAAAACTGGGAAAACTGATATGATTACTCCAAAAGCTTCAACGATATAAGTGAAACAATTGGAAAGATCCCTGCCTTAGACGTCACATAAGCTCTACACGCTAAAAGCCCTGCATAATGACCAAAGCAGACACTTGCCACTTGCCTAGGTAAAGGCACAAGCAGGGCTAAGCCTGGATGTTTGGTTTCAGTCGGATGCCTTTCTAGGGAGCCATACATCTCCTCTTCGTCTTCACGGATCGAGACTATTTGTGTTGACAAAATCTCTGATAACCTACAGGGTTGGAATGACTGTCATGACCTGATGGATTTACAAGCAATGGGCTACCCACAGCAGTGGAAAATAAGTTAAAACTGGGGGTGGCAAAAGCCAAGCAGGATGTACGGGAGACATGAGCTAAACCCACGACACTTGCCCCATTCGTTGCCCCCGGGCTAGCCGTGGCCCCAGAGGCTTCAGGCCTCATTTCACCCGCAACAACGCCCGCCGCCCGACGACAGACCTCTCCTCAGGGACCGGGGAAGGAGCAGCTCCCGGTGTGCAGCCGTGGATCCCCGGATGGAGCCAGGAGCACCTGCAGCACTGCACCCACAACTCCTACCACGCCCCACCTCACCTGGCAAGGGCAGCAGAGAGGGGTTTCCTTGTCTGCAGGGAAGGCACCGAGCCTGCCTGTACTTTGGGAAGCAACATACCGAAGGGGGATGTACAGATACAATAACATCAAAAGTTGGGTTGACCGAGCCTTCGTGTAGATTGAAAAAACAACAACAAACCCCAAACACATCACACATCTCCTTATTACACTTGTGCTAGCGTAGCAGAGGGAGCATTTTCCTCTAGCAAGGAAAGGACTCAAATTCTCCGGACATGGGCGTCACTGAAGACTAGTTTTTCAGAAACAAAGAGTCAATGAAAGCAGCAAGCTTCCTTTGCAGCAGGGTTAGCTGTGCCCCACAGGAAATCCCTGGCTGAAGGAAACTGCAAGTCTTGTAAAAAGAAGGGCAAAGCCTTCCAATTACAGGCTGAATGGTATCTTACGCTACATCTCGCTATGCATTTGATCTTTATTTTGACTACAGCAAGTGCAAGGATAGGCTAGCAAAATTTCAGTATAGTCCCCAAAACTACAAAAAGGAAAATAAACCAGAGTGGAGCAGGGTATTTTGTTTGTTTTAGTGACTCTTTACTGCATTTAGTGGTAAAGATGCTGAAGGTTTCACATCTGTAAGAGGACAGTGTCAGCTTAAAAATAACAACCACCCTCTGGATTTCACCTAATGTTGTAAATATCTGATGTTGCTGTAGTAACCAAGAGAAACTGAGGAAAGACGACAGGGACATTTCTCTTTCCTTTAGTTTCTTTTGTACGTGCATATAGCCCAGTGTATAAAGCCACTGGTTTTATTATTTA
This sequence comes from Tyto alba, assembly GCF_018691265.1. Taxonomy (NCBI): domain Eukaryota; kingdom Metazoa; phylum Chordata; class Aves; order Strigiformes; family Tytonidae; genus Tyto; species Tyto alba. The sequence goes on from NW_024881321.1 coordinate 907,565, forward strand.
TTTTTCCTCTATCCAATTCTCCCTTTATCTGTCTCACATATAAAAAGAAAATAACGTATCATTTTATTGTTAACAAAATATTAGCAGAAAAAATAATTTCTTAAGTTATTAAAATAGCTTAAACAGGATCATAATTAAGTCCTCTTGAAACTACTGCATCATCTGCAAATACATAGATAAAGGATATTGCCTAATGCAGCCATTTTTCTTTGTGTTCCATTTTTCATACTTGTTCTTTACTCCAAAGTTACAAGAAGCAAGTACCGATTGCCAATTACTCCCCTTTGTACATCCTAAAGAGGCAGCACATACACTAGGTATTGTGTTTCTACTGAGCTTCTTTGAACACAGTTTGCCTTGGTACTTTTTTTCCCCACCAGAGAAGCATGCCAGACCACCAGCACACTCTCTTTGGGAGAGCTCTTTCCAATTCAAGCTTGCTCCTATAGTCTAGTATATTTTATATAACATGATTTACTACTACAGTGCCCACAAAAAAAAACCATCCAAATTTCATTAGAGCCTTGAGCTCCATTCCAGTGTGCATTGGCCCTCTCCACTGCCTGGCCAGTTGCAGCCACCGTCTTTCACATGAGGTGTGGTTTGTACTTAAAAGGGTTTTTAGTTTATTTTCTCACAAGAGGGTCTCAGGACTCAGAGGACTCCTGACGGGTGGTTGCACTGTTCGTGCCAGCCTCTTCCTCTTGAGCACTGCTTTCCGTGACATTCTCCAGGCTGTCGTTTCAAGAAACGCTGGCGCTCATCACCGGTTTTTACCACTGGTTTTAAAGTCACAGTCGCCCAATCTTGGAAAACACATAGCACCAACTCGGAACCAAGTCACCCCCCAGACACGCTCACAGCTTTCAGCAGGCGGAAGGAGCCAGAGTACTATTTCTCAGAGCAAGCTGGGCACACAGAGGAGGGAAATCTAAAGGGTAATTTCTTTCCTCACACCCATTTTGGAAGCGTTCCTATTCCTTCACTACTGTAAGCTGTGTTCTGTACTTAACCGACCCTTATTAAATCAAAGGACTATTTACAATCTACATACTGGCAAGTCCACATTCCCATAGAATGTCATCTGGCAACAGTGACTTAAACCATCAGCTCTGTATTTACTTGCTCTCTCCTCCTTCCCAAACATGAAAAGTGAAAAAGACAAGAAAAAGCCATGGTTTTAATGACAAGAATTGAATTAACAGTAAAGCCCAAGAGCTCAGGTGCATCAGCATTTATCACCATTCCCAAACATCCATTTTTTTAAAAACAATAAAATATTACAATGAGGACAATAAAAAGGAAGATAAGCTGCACCGCCATGGCTTGGGACCTTCTACATACACACCTGCTGCCAGCAGGACCATGCTGGACACAAACTAAGATAGCTCCCAGAGTGGGATGATTTTATGCAAAAACAAGCTTTGTTGGGCATCTTGGTTGCTATTTTTTCTCCTGCTAGCTAGGTCTAATCAATCTCCCCCCATTACAGTTTCTCTCCATTTGATACACACAAGGAGACTGGCCTCAGCGCTGCTGCTCAGAGGAGACCTCACTCATTTTCCCATTCTCCCGGGCAGAGCCTGGCAGAAGGAGGCTCTGGGAGCACTGGGGACTGCCAGGTGCAACAGGAGGTGTCCCGGGAAGGACATTTCCACTGCCCTCAGCAGGTCAGAGAAGAAAACACTGGTTTTGAAAAGCCACCCATTCCCCTTCGCTAATCCCACAAACTCAAAAAAGCTCTTCTCAACTTTCGGATTAGGCTCCCTGCTTCCAGAGGTCACAGTCTTCGCTTGGTGTAAACTTCACCATCATCACTCCCATCCTTCCTCGGTGAAAAGCCCACAAGTAACTGAGTAGCCTGAGCCTGCCTGGCTAATTATTCAGATTTAAAGGCTGCAGCATCCAATTTTGCAATCACAAAGGCTGCCACGGGCTTCCCATCCCTCCTGCGACTTTGCTCGAAGAGGAGGAAGGCAGGGGAGCCTTCCTCCAGCTTTCCCCAGACATGCATAAAGCAGTATGGCAAAAGCACAGCTGAGACAGGGAGCTAAAATGCCCTGATCAGTTGAAAGGGCTGCAACAGGAAAGTCTTAAGACACTCTGCAAGGACTTGCACAGTAACTGCCTCCTGACAACTTTTGCTTCTTTTACGTACCACAGTTTAGCTTTCCCTGTTGCAGATGTTCAGAGAAAGAACCAACATAGTCCCCTGTGCAGCTCTGAAGATGCACAAGCTCTTTTCTTTAATAAATTGGCTTGCTAGGTCAGAATGGGGCACTCATTTAATTTTTTTTTTTTTTTTTTTTTAAAAACAGGACACAAACTTACATCAGATTAAAAATAGCAGGAATGTCAGCAGTAGGAGCTGTCATTTGCAATATCTATCAAGACACAGGAAGTTATTTATTCTGTGGATCACACAAGGGCTTCTTTAAAAACAAGGATGAAACAGAAAAAAGCAAGCGTGTTTACTGAAGCATGTTTTCCAGTATTATTTATCTAGCCAAGTTTGTTTATGAAGTTTTATAATAATTTGTCATTGATACATCTACGGGTTTATGCCTACAGATTTATTAAACTGCTGGCAAAATCCAGGAGACACTGCAGGCCTTGCTGCTCTTGTTTCATTTTTGGATTATTTTCAGTTTTGAAGATATTACAGGGAATGTTTCCACATTTTCACTTTGTTTTAAAAAGAAATTAAAGTCTTCCCCCGGAAAGTCAGGTGTTTTCAAGTATTTTGTTTGTTGATTATTCATCTAGTCATAAATTACGCAGAATATTTGGCAGGCCTTGCCTTTCTCTGTTAAAACGTTTGTTTTTACTTTTTCAGTTATTGTTTAGACCCTGGTCATAACATGCTTCAGGTTGTTTTGAACAGCAAAGAGGAAATAAGCAGTATTTTACCTTATATCACACTGTAACAACATTAAGTGCCTACGCAGCAGTATGCTGTCTATTCAGTATTTTCAACTTTCTTCCTGTCCACTGCTGACTTACAACAGCAAGAAGATAATTCATGATTTTACACTGCTTTGCAACCTGCAAACACAGCTATGATTTGTCTCACAAGCATGGTCAGAACAAACACAAATAAAAAGGAGCAAGGAGCAGGATGTAAAAAAAGAGCAGAATGTCAAGTAACCATATTTGCTGAAGGCTGGTTTTGGAATCATAATAAAACCAACAAAGTTCTTCTGGAGTCAGCTCAAATGCACCCAGGCATTACAGGTAACTCAGCTGGAATAGGCAGAGCCCCATCGAGGCACTGTTTGCCTACGTTCACCCTGACACTGAGGCAGAGAGTTAGAAAACAGACTTTGAACTTCGTACCATCCCCACTGCTCATCAGGATCATGGTCTGCTGTGGATATGATTACTAAACCCATCATGACACTCCTAATATGCCCTCTGGATTAGAAAAAGGAGAGACATCATTCCAAAAGTCACATAATTCATACAAAGCAGTCTCTGTGCCAAAGCAGAAATTACAGAACCACATTTCAGGAATTTCTCAAAAATTCTTTCTATAGGGTGAAGTTGGACGTTATCTTTCAAGCATTCAATTCTCATGCAGCAGAATTTCTGCCTCTCCTCCATTAGAGAAGTCTTAGTAATCCCAACAAACAAAAGGGAAGAAATATGACTGTTTCACTACATGTTCTCCTTTGGCCATCCTTGTGAACAACGTATCTTCAAAATATAAGAGTTTGAGTTTTGACAAAACATATTCATGCCTCAAGCCCTCCAAGCACACAGGCTCAACCCCCCAACTCTTTCCGTTCTCAAAAGGCAGAGTGAATGACCCCACCTAAAACCACCTTATTTTGGATCCCCCTAACATGAACTTTGAAAGATCTAATTTTCTAGGAAAATACAGACTTCTGACTCAAAAATAAAGGTGCTTGGCAAGATAACTCTTCCCACAGACATCTACAGTCTACCCAAGCAAACCTCAGTGCGCTACAGCCATCCAAAAATACCCTTCTTTTGGAGGTGGAACACATTTACCAATTTACCTGCAGAACATTTCTGGCAAACCAGCAACAACAGAACTCCTACCCTCATCCCCAGATTTCAAGAGGTGACTAAATAAAGTACAAGGAGACATGCAAGAAAGAGATCTGCTTGTCTGTAAATCAGAAGAGCTCACGGACCTTTTCAAGCTGTAAACTTCCAAAATTGCTGTGTCAGCCCATGAAACATAGCAACTGGGGATTGGGCTGAGCCAAATTATTGCCAACTGGACGATAATGGTTGGGGCAAAGATAAGATCATGTACATCAATTAATTCTTCTTCCATTTCTCTCCCACCACCAGTTGTATGTATGCCAGGTTTGACAAGAGGCATCGCCATTCTCTACTTTTATTTTAAATTAAATTTAGTGTGCCAGCTTGACAAAGTTACACAGGAGCCTCTCCAGTAGACCAATATTGTACTGGAGCCTCTGTCTGACAAGGTTGGTATCTGAAGCTTCAAAAAAGCAGTGGTAGAAGTTGAGAGTAAACATAAATAATTGCAGCTTATCTGCTTTTACACTTGAGCAATATTGGATGTATCTACTTCACAGTGCTTGGCCTTAAATAATAATCGGAAAGCTTACCTACCCTATCCCCCTTCTCCATCCTTTACTCTTTCCTTACTCCCCACTTGCCCCCTGGAATACAAGTAATAAAACCAGAGAAGGTAATAGAATAATAATCTGCTCACAGGTCAGAGTCCTGACCTCAACATTTACAAGCTAGTTGTTTGCCAGAAGATCAAGTTTGTACCTCTTAAAAGGACTACAATTAACAACCACTCTGGTTTAATTACATGTTCCTCATTTACCTAGGAAGGAGAGGGAGCTGAAGTAACATTTTTCCCAAGACTGGCTTTGTAAAAAAGGTACCTTCAAAACTCAGCTTTGGAGCAACGAGTGAAGGATCTGAACCTAGTACCTTGAAGATATCTGGGCACCAATTACTGTTTTAACAAAGTCTAGTAATCCCTTGGACACTCCTTTTAATGAAATTCTCAAGGCATCAGCTGAGTTCAGAACCCACCACTTAAAAACACATTGCAAATGTCAGGCTCAAATAATGGAAACTGGCAAAGCAGCCACGGCCTCAATCCTCCTTTTTCCTCCACCGTCAATTATTCAAGGACCCCTCATTCACTCCTCCGCTGCTGCCTATTTCCTTCAACGCCGAGCATCTCTGGGGCATCTGATAAGGAAACTCAGAGTTATCTTGCTCAAACAACAGCAGCCATCCCACACACGGATATACATTCAACACATTTGACTGATTTTCCAAGGAGAGTAGTAGCTGAATAATTTTGACAGCGAAAATACAATTCTCTGTTTTCTGTAGCACTTGTTAAAAAAAAAATATGTATTTTAAACAGAAAAGATGAAATTTTTAATAATTATCACCTATTTCTGTCTATTTTTGTGTTAAGTATTCGAACGTAACAACATTCAAGACTGAGAGTGATCGACCAAAGCATTCAGATACACATTCACCCCTAAGGAGAATTGTAGAGAAGTCTGTGATTCATACAAATCCGCCAGCAGCAGCAATTTCTGTGCAGTATGGCTAGCTAATAAAAGCCACAGAAACACATTTAAAGAGGCTTAAAGGCCTTTAACCCTAAGAAAGAACTTGTCAGGGAGCAGCCGTGACAAGGTGTTTGCTTCCTGGCACGGCTAAAGGCACACCACAGCTTTTGCATCAGCTTGCATGACTACTCTGCATTGACAGAGAGGCTGACCACTTCTCAAATAGCCCTAACCAGACAGATTTTAAATTTTTTAAATAAAGTCTATCGGCAAACTCAGATCCTTTCTACTGTAGTTGTTCTCAGCTTGAAGCCCACAGACTCTTAGGGCCTCCAAAATACTTGTAAAATCCTTCAGAAGGCAGTTAGCGGAGGTAGTGGCAGTCAAACGTTCTCCCTCTGATTACACTGGCTTTCCTGTAATCCTGGCTTAAATACACCTGTACCACGTGAAGAAAATAGACAATTTTAAGTTGCTGACTATAGAAAAAGAGCAAGAACCACCTAAGATTAAACCCAGCCCCCAGACTTTGTCAAAAAGCCAATTTAAAGGATAAGGCCAGAGGAGATTAACACAAGCACAATGTCAAAGTACACTCAAACAGCAACAGCTTCTTGACAAACACTGAGGGGTCATAAAAACCAGAACATCTAAGAAACCAATATTGAAGAGAACTCATAACCCTGCAGTCCGTGCATGAAGAAAAACTCTCCCAGACCAGGCTCTGGCACCTGGTAAACTCCAGCAAATAGTTTTGGTTGTAGTGATGCAGCACAACTCAAAGAGCCCATAAACAAACGCAGACAACCCAGATGACTGTGGAGTAAGAAAATCGTCCAGGAGACGTACTGACCAATGGAGAAGGCAACATTGCCATTCTTCCATGCACTTTGGGACCGGGCGGTTGTTTCCGCTGCCAGGAGCCAGGGAGAGATGCAGTAGCAGAGGAGCGCAGAGTTTGGAAGGGGACACCCACAAACTCTTCAGCAATGTTAGCAAGGGACAGGGAAGGAGATGGGCTCGTGGGTTGCCTCCTCTCATTCCTGACATGAGGGGCAAGAGGCGTTTGGGATCATTCTTATGGAAAAACCTATCAGCCCCTCACATGCAAGGAACAAGCAAGAGCAGGTCCCAGGTCAGGAAGCTCCGCCAGTTTGTGGTCATCTTCCCACAAGAGTGAAAAAACACATGGGGGATAACCCCCACCAACAGCATTAACAGAGAAGGATTTAAAGACCATGATTCATATTGGACAGCAGTTTCATCGTAGCTGCTCAATGAGCCACAGTGGGTATCAGTCACCTGGTGACACTGAGGGAAGGAGTATCGGCCGCCGAACCAAACAGTGCTTCCCTGAACACGCTGGGTTGTCTGGCTCCTCCAAGGCAGTCATGGGCTTACGGGGTGGTAGGAGCAGAGGCTGCCACCCAAATTAAGCTCTTTATGCTTCCAATGAAATCAGGAACCTGCAGCCCCAGCAGCAGCTTCAAAATGGAAAGGCAGTTCTTCAAATACAACACCCAGAGAGCATCCCTATGAGAGCTTCAGCTGAACACAGTGCAGAATCCCAAGAGCTGCCCGCTAAGAAATGCGGTCAGTGCAACAGGGGCTTCCCCAGACAGAAGGTACTCCTCCTCCACGCCTTCCCTGCCATCCCCTGAAGCTGCACGTTACCAGATTCAACCCGTCGCTGACCAAAACTTTCCTCCTCCTCTGTGTTCTCCTGCCCACCACGCCAGGTTTACTTTATTTCTACAGGAATGATGACATCAGCGACACCAGGAGTGAACACTGGCACTTGCCCCGACGGAGCAGCCAATTCCCCCACACCGATTCCCAATGGCAAAAGCTGCCAGCAAACAGGTTTTCAAGGATTCGAGGTATGGACAAAACTTACGCCACTCAAGCCAACAGAAACTTACCATTTATTTCACCATGTCCAACACCCATTTTCTGTTGAGGGCATTAAAACACTACAATTAACACAGCTAGTTCTACCATATGAAGATCTGCTCTGCTTTGGTGCTATTTTTCCTTTGCCTGCATTTGGATACAATATGCTTGAATCTTTTTGTTCCCTTCTTTTTTGGAAGATGAGTTTATTGTCCATCCCACAAGCCCCATGATAAAAGACAGTAAGGGCAGTATAAAGAGTACTTATGAAGATTTAAGACCATAATGACGATCGCAGGTCACACACAGAGGAGGCTGACACCCTCAGTAGTATTTTGGTTGTTGACTCTCTTAACCACTTTGTGAAAGTCTAACAGAGCAGTAACAAACAGCCACGAAGAGTAACTTTCCCTCCTAGACGCAGCTACTCCCCGATGAGTCTAGACACAAAAACCTACGACACGCAGTAAGCTGCCCTCCCTTATCTACCGCACCGCTGCTAACAGGTGCTGCCGCCAGCCCAGTGCCCACTCGTGTGTGGAAAGGCAGAGGGAGAAGAGGAGGGAGATGAAAAGATGCCTGGCACCTTTGTCAAGCCTTCGGAAAACCCCGTTCTCTCTAGCACAGGGGAGGAAGCAAACAGCGAGTGCTGCAAGCGCCATCCCTCAGCCACGGCAGCACGCACGCACATGCACACGCATTTCCTCCAGCTTCACGAAAACAATGAAGTGTGGGGAGGCTGGCTCTTATATAAAGTACATACCAGCTATATATAAAATTAGGAAAGCAGCTGCTTCAAAAGCTCAGTCGCCCTTTTATCATCAACAGGGCTTTAATTAGTACCCATCTGCTTCCTGTTTTATACTACAGAACTTTCACCTGTTTCAGCAAAACACCCCTTCCCCCAAATGCAAGTGTGTGCATACACATGAGCACACAGAAGAAGTTAGCAAACACTGTTACGCTTAAGTAATTAACATCAGAAACCCTTGTTCTGAGTATCTGGGCTATTTATTTGCTTTTTAAAAAGCAAAGCTCTGCCAGAGTTATCAAATTTCACAGCCTACACCTTTAAATCATGCACATCATTTGCTTCACCGTTAATATTAATTCTCTGGCACCCGGGGTCCCCAAAGGAGGACTGGAACCCTGCTGTACTGGCACTGTACTACGGAGAGCTTGCCCAGAGGACTCACAATGGAAGTGTGGGGTTTTCCTGAGGCCTGTCACACACATGAAAGGATTTATGAATAAACAATGGCAAGGCTGATAGTTAAGAATGGATTCAAACTCACCCCATTGTTTGAGGAGAAGAAACAACACTCAGAAGAAAAATATTACTGAGGGAGGAAATAGCTTCACCTTTGAATTTCCTGACATTTTTCCTCCCACGCTTTTCCCCTTTACGCGTCAATTATTTATTTATTTTGCAGGGAGAAGACAAGTGAAAGTTAAGTACACCAGCAAAGCTACGTGCTGTCAGACCTGCTCACCTCTCCTGCGCAGAGGAGCTACCAGCACTTGAAAGCCTGCCAGGTGCGTGGTATCCAAAAGAGCAAAACAAGAGCAAGCGAAGCACGAGGAGAAAGAATTGCTTGGCAAAGGCTGGGCAATGAGCACCACTTGCCTGCTCCTAGGCCCAGCAAAAGGAACGGGGAGAGGTGCAAGCACCAAAAGGAACGGTATTCTTAAGGACTCCACGTGAATTCTGTGAGTAAGCGAAGCTTTCTCAAACTTAAAGCCACTCACTGTGGGAAGGAGCTTTTCTTAGCACACCTTTAGCATCAGCCACCACCTCCAAAGCTGCTTCTGCCAAAATAAACCTGGCAACCACCCGCCTCGTGCTCCAGTTTTGGAGCAGGAGATGATGATTCTCTCTCTACAGTTAGGAACCTACTCTGCAACAGCTCTCCCAGACACACAAAGCTGACCTATATCCTAATTAGAGTTTTCTCCCGTAGCAACTTGGAGCTGCTTCCCGAGGTTTTGGACCTGCCTGTCTGCAGGTTCCATGAAATTTACCTCCGGACAGCTATTTTGGAAGACTGAGAATTTTTTTTTCCCATTCATATGAAATCTTAAACCATTTGCTAGTGGGGATTTAAATTTTCAGAGACTGTCAATTAAATAGGAAAGCCATGAGAAACGTCTACACACCAGTATCAACCACAGCAAGTGCATTTATTTCCATCTCTTTCCCACTTGGTGACAAAAAACAGTTCTGAAATCCTTCTTATTAGGGGACTTTTCCATTTCATTCTTTGGGGTTGAAAAACAAAAAGAGAAGGATAATGCAAACATCTGAAGACTGAAAAGTTAAAAAAAAAAAAAAAAAAAAAAGTAATCCCAATAAACAGAATTTCAGCAGTTTTCCCGTGATGTGTTACCATGAGCAACCATCCCACAACATCTTCCTGTGGCCCTTACATGATCACCCAAGGGGAGATCACATTGTTGGTAACACCAGAAGGGTCCACACTAACAACCCAACATTGTTGGTTGTAAGACTCAGAGTATTCAGATGAGGTTTCCTAAGAAATTTATTTGTAGCATACTGCCATTTTTTATTAAAACAGCACACAAAAGTACCGTCTACCTCTGTACACATATCTACAGGGGAAATGCAGAGCTTTGTCCAGCATCGCCAGACTGTCCAGCAGTCTGACAAACAATAAGACTTGTCATTCAAAAGTAAAGATTGAGTCTTGTTTTGAAATGTCCAACTTCTAAAAGTTCTTATGAACTTTTCTGCTCTGTTGTTGTCTAGCAAAGGCATGATTTTGTACATATACCAAGGGAGGTACTGGTGAAGGGAATGAGCTCTGTCTCTAGAGGAGAAAAGAATTCAAACAAACAGGCTTCTGAGCACAATGAAAGCTCTGAACATGTGAAGTCAGTAAGAAAGGATGGAGCAAAATGAGCACCAAATGTAAGAACCCTAAATATTCCTTGAAAAAGAGAAGGTGGCTCACCTCTAACTCAACTGCTGCAATCGAAAGAATGGGTGCACTAGAGACTTGGTGGTTTTCTTTAAAAAAAGTTAATAGGTTTTGTTCATTGATAAAAGCAAATAATCAATTTTCTACTAAAAAAAATTTATAACCTTGTGTTTTCACCTAGAAGATTACACCACCACTTAGATATTTTTCCATGATATCTCAAGCAACATATTACAAAACTTCATCCAGGACTGAAACAACAGATTGTCTCAAGAGCAAATGACAAAATATTTGTACCAGAAATCCTGGCAACGTTGCGTGCAGATGGGTTTCTGAAAAACGGGGTTCCAAGAATAAGTCACCCGTGGTTCCAAAAATAAGAGTTAAATTCAAACAAAAACTGGATGTTCACTTAGCAGGACACCGCAGGCCCTCCCCAGGGTCCTACCCTCCCCGCACACGAGACGCTTGCTAACCCCGGGCCTCCGAAGCCTGAGCTGCCGCGGAACACGAGACCGGGGGGAACGCAACCACGTCCCAGGGCCGGCCCGCGTCACCCAAACCGCACGGCCCCCTTCGACGGGAGCGGGCCCGGGAACGTCCCTGCCGCCTGAGGCGGGAGATGCCAGGGTGCCGGTCAGCTCTCCCGGGCTGCCCAGGCGCAGCCGGCACCTCCAAAGCGCCCTGGGAGCTGAGGCACAGGGACCTGACGCCTCGGGGCCCGGAGCACCGCGGCGGGAACAGACCTCTGAGACTCCTCTGACCAACAGGGATGGAGAAATGTAAAACCTGCGGGTTACTTCTCCGCCTCCCCCCTTTTTAAGAGGAATCGGAAGCAAAGCGCCCTGGACGGTACTGACCTTCTTTAAAATGATCCCTGAGTTTTGGGATGGACGGCTTTCAAGGCTCTGTTTGGTTCTGACAACCTCACCCAGACAGACAACCACAGCTACTGTATTTTTTGTTGTTGTTTTTACTGTCAATAGCTACTGACCTGATAGAGAATTCCGGGATATTTTGAAACAAGGGTAGAAAACAGATCCTTGTTTTAAAAGGCGTGTTCAGTCAACGCACTCGCAACCCCTAGAATCTAGAGCCTTCAACAACCTTCTCACCATTAGCTTGTCTTCCTTGGCAATGGCCAACTTCACATACATAAATACTGTTCGTAAAGATTATGCAAAGCTAGTGATGTTTGATAGGAGGCAGGCACACATTAACAGTTCTAACATGAGATGAAAAAGCTAGTACTTTTTTTTTTTTTTTTAAATTCAGCACTCAACCAAGACCAAACTTTTCCGTTAAGATGATTAAATAACTGGCTTGACATATTTTGCATAAAAGACTTAAAAATGTAATATGGATATGGCGGAAGGAGAAGTGAAACAAGAATGGGATAATGACATTTCACGATAACAGAAAGCATTACCGTCTGGGGCACATGAGCAAAGAACGTCCTCCCTTTCCTTTCTTCCCCTCCACAACTCCCTCTGTATATGAAGTTAAGAAATTTATTTTTTTTAAGCTTAAGAGACAGCATAAAAATCGGGGCTTAAACTAAAAGCTTAGTCATACTCAGTAGAGCCCAAAGGAATGTGATAAGAGGAGCAGAAAGCAAACTCAGCACCTCATAACACCAGCAGCTACAGTGCATGCCTAGATGTTCAGTTATAATAATTACACAGCCACACACTGAAGTTCATTCATTCTCTGACATAGCGTAAGCTTCCAACTTACAATCCTGAGTTTTCAAGAAAAAACAAAGCTGTTGATGTTACCACAGCAGCCGTCTAGAGTACACACTATTCTCAACATATAATTAGTTCACATGACAATTAGCCCAAAACTTAGTTTCTGCCTCCCAAAAAGTCAACAATAATGCATTAAGCTGATGACTTTAGAAATTCATCCACTTTCCAGCGTTCTACTGGCGTGCCATGATATTCATCTTACTTCGACCAAATACATTGATTCACATTGAGCAGTCATGTGCAGTTTTTGTTACTTCAACACGTTTAAAGCTTATTTAAGCTGCATTGCAAATTTCTCTTAAAACCCCCCACATACACACACACACACACAAGAAGGCTTGAATTAATGCTCAGGCTATATCATTTTTTTTTGAGCAGGTCAAATCACTGGAGAGAATCTGCGGATGACCTTACAGATTACTGCTGCCAAGAGATATGCCTGAATTCACAGGCAGGGCTCTCTGCCACAAATACTTACTGTATCTAAATAAGTGTTCATTGGATCTACTAAACAACCTGCTTACTCACGACAAGCAGTATTACACGCCAATCCAAAGCTTTGTCAAACAAAAGTAGTTGAAACTTTCTATCACAGTTGAAAAAGAATATTTTTTCTTTAAAGATCTTCTCTTTTCTTTCTTGAAAAAATAGACTAAATGAGAACAACAAAACACACAGCTTTGCACAGTTCAAATAAGGAATAAGGGAACTACCTACATGAGCACAAGAAAAGCTGCAAAGGCATAAAGATCAGTGAGGAACAGCCCAGCTCCATCTGCTATTTTCTTCTTTAGAAGATAAGCATGGGAAGGGCTATTCAGTGACAAACCAAAACCAAATGACAAGTTTGCAGTCCTGCTGGACCCAACAGAAATGCTAACTGCTTCAGAAGCTCTGGATTTCAAGGGAAGTGGGAAGAAGATTCCCTGCTAAAGAGAAGAGATGGCAACGTGATCAAGGAAGACTTTATTGCATACTGCTCCCATCCTATCTCACCTGGGGCTGAAGTTCAGCAAAACTGGATGAGATTAAAAACTGATAAACTGAAGATTACTTCCTTTGGTATGGGGAAAGGCAGAAGACAGACCCCCAAAGCATATATCTGAATGCAAATACCAGCTGTAGGAGGTCAGCAGCAGCTTCACACTCATTCTAAAACCTCCTGTCCATAGAGTGGCTGAAGACAAGCAAGTGAGCTCCTATATGCTTAACTTCTAAAAGCAAAAGAATCACCTTCCACCACCTTTCTTAATTTTGCATCTGTGCATTGTAATAAGAATAAAAATAACAAGAAAAAAATATATTTCTTAGAAATTCCAACCTTTTAAAAATACTACATACATTAAAACTAGCATTTTAGAGCCATCAGTGTAACAGTAATCTTAATGACAAAGCACTACTAACCCTCAGTTCAGTCAGAAGTTACTTCATAACGGAGAGCAATTCTTATAAAGAGCTCAGATATGCAAAGCCAACATTTAACTGCCGCTGCGTCTGTATGACTACTAATATATCCCAAAGTTTGATTTACTGCTAGTAAAACTCTTAAGCACAGCTGTGATGAGACATCTTTCTATATCCAACTATAAAGGTGACTTTACTTTTAAATTAATTCATTTAACTTCAGTGTCATTTACTTCTGTAGTTATCTCAATCACAGCAAGAACACCATTCTGCTTTAGGCCACAGATATATGATACATCATAAGAAGGAAGAAAGAAAAATTCATTTTCTATATTAATGCAACAAGACCACTTACTTTCGCTACATAGTGACATCACCTATATTACACCTCTCCAAAGGGGGAAAAACATCTTCTAGAAACTTTGTAACAGCAGTCACTGGACTCACAGCCACCTAATCTTGCCAACTGGTTGGTGTTTTGCATTAAAAACACCACCACAGACAAGACAGGGTGACACCAATGGTCCCCAAATTCAGCTGGTCACGACACCAAGGCCAACAGGGCCGCATCAACCCACCAGCAGCTTCACCACATTTCCCTGCTTCCAGCCCAACCACAGGCAGCTTCTTGCCACCACAAGCACGAGGATGATTGGGATGACTACCCAAAAGCCAGGCACGGGAGCACACCGGAGTACAGACCCGTGGAGTTATGCCAAAATTCCCAGCACGCAACCCTGATCTATTTTTTTTTTCTGTGGGCTTCCTCTGGCTGACCTTCCTTGATAATCCTGCCCAAACTGATGCAGAGCAGCTTTGCAGAGATCAAATCACCCCACAACTGTTCCCCTCCCACCCGAACCAAGGCCAGGCTGTAGCATTTTTAAGAGTTCAGACCTCTTCATCTAACAGAGGTCACGTCACAAGACTACTTAAGATTTTTCGGTTGTTCCCTATTATATGTTTTCACTTTAATCCTTAAACCTGGCTGTACCCTTTGGACCGCTGGGCTCTCTACACAAGGGAGCTGTTCATCCAAGTTCGCCCAGGTAACACATCGTGTCTCTACATCATAGATCTATCATCATTTTCTTGTGTTTTGGATTACCAGGTCAACACAGGGATTGAGTCTTCTTCTACTGGGCCTTCTGCAAAGGGAGAAAAACAGTGACCCCTCAGGCAGGGGGTTACAACCTGAGGTAGGAGAATCTACCAACAGACAACCAGTGATATGGACGCAGCGTGTTGACTCGATGAGGGAACGTGCGCCTGCGAGGGAGCACCAGGAGCACACCAGCCACCCAGCCTGTTACCAAGGTCTTTAAAACACTACAAAGACTTGAAATAGGCTTTCGAAAGAGGATAATGAAGCAGCTCTGTGAAAGGTTTCTCTCCAGAGACCACCAAAATACGTTTTGTACAGATGCATTAAGCAGGCAATGGAGACAGGCACTGCAGGCCAACTGGAGGCTGGAGTGAGCATCACAGGAGTGAGTGAAAGTGGAAGGGAAAATAACAGTAGGTGAAATGAGGCCCTGAATGCGAAGATGAGACACTCAGATCTGATGCGATAGATAGAGGAGGGCGGAGGAGGTGGTTAGGGTGGATGCAGCATGGCCCAGTAAGGGATACAGGGCTGCACAGCCTTTGCAACCATGCTGAGAATGGACACGAGCATGATGATTTTCTCATGACTGAAGACACAGTGCAAACACAGATGAGCTTCTGGCTTCCCAGCAGTGATCTCCAATTTGTTTGAAATGTGCTTCAGATCCTTTAGCAAAATTGAAAGCGGTCATCCCCTTCCATAGCACTGCCTCATCGGTCCCTGGCACTACCTCCCCTTTTCCCTAGGGGATCACCATTTCCCTGTTTTAACAAAAGACACTTTTACTGTGATGGTGCTCAGACAGTGGCAAAGCTGTCCAGAGGGGCTGCAGAGCGTCTGCCCTTGGAGATATTCAAAACCCAGCTGGACCTGGTCCTGAGCACAGCCCAAGCAGATCCAGCTCTGAGCAAGGGGCTGGACTAGATGATCTCCCAGAGGTACCTTCCTCCCTCAACCAGCCGGTGATTCTGTGATCTCTCCCTTATTTCCACCAATGGTGGCCTTACAGACCCTGGAGACTCTAGCACTGCCCGCGGCAGGGATGGTCACGTACCCTGCCTTAAACAGCACTTCGATCCGCGCTGCCTCTGTGCTCTTTTGACAAGTTGTATTTTAGGAAAAGCACAACAGGCTTTCAAAAACTTAAATGGAAAATTACAAGGGGCCTCATGTTCCCAAAACATCTCGGACACTGACTCATCACTGTCCAAGCCTTCCAAAACTGTGTCACTGCGGCTCCAATGTACTCTGCCCACCCCTTGAAACAGAGCTGGCCCAGCACAGCTTTGGTTTACACTGCTCTGAAGCAGGTTTCGGCGAGACGACGGACCTTCCCTGCAGATTACAGTCGTCAAACAAAAACTTCCCCGTAGAGCACAGAACGGAGTGAAGGGCAGGTGGGCTGAGGAGATGTTACCATCTCGCTACTTAGGAGCCCGGTGTTCAGACGCAGTCACCGCGAGCTGGATTCCAGCTGCTGTGTGGATGAAGTTTCAACCACCCTTCGCTGGCCCGGGCAGCTACGAGCGTGCATCGGAGGAGCTCTGCTCAGAAGGGCAGCAAGCCTCTCCTCTGAGCGGAGGTGGGGTGCACTGGCAGCGGGGGTGCCCAACTATTTTATCTTCAAACTGCAAGGCAGGTGTTAGGGGGCATCACCGGCCCTGGTCCTAGGGAGCCGCGGGACAGCTCTGCGGTCACGGGCTCTCCCTCCAGCAAAAGAAAGACTACAGAGAAAGGAATACGTGGGTCAAAAAGGTAATGAGGACATCGGCAAGGCAACTAGTGCTTCGAGTAAGGGGAGCTCACCGAAAACAGCGTCAAAGGTTGCAAATATTAACGTCCTTGATGTTTATAAACTTTTTTTTTTTGGCATGTGAACTTCTCTTTCCTGAAGAAATTACACAGGCATAAAAAGTAGAATTATTACAAAGCAGTATCCAACAATAAAGACAGATCAGCAACTTATTTCAAACTAATTTGCATTAAGCATTCTGAAAGCATTTCTTTTTCTGAAGAAAATGTTCAGTATAAATTTTAATTCATTTTTAGCTCATTACCTCCCGGTGCATTCAAATGCCATCAACAAATAAAGACAAGAGAGAAGAAATATCATCTCCCTCTTCTCTCATTTATCATTACAGAAGTTTGATACAAAGTCTATCCTTCAGTAAAAAAAAAAAAAAAAAAAATTATTCAAATCCCACAAGCTGTAGCAAGCCCCCATATAATTCTTAATGAAAGGAATGCAAATAGCTGTCATAGTAGATAGCTTTCACAATGGACTAATTTATTAATTTATTTTTAAAGCAAGACCATATGAGAGAAAAAAAAAATCTTCAGCACTGAAATTAATCAAAATACCATTTTGATTAACCACAGCTAAGACTGTGCAGTATTACTACAGATTTTTGAAAGAAAATTCCAAGCATGTTCACAAAAATCAGACTATTTTGATTTTTTGCCAGACAGGCTACCTTCCAAGAATAAAAGTGTGGGAAAAAATGTTAGTACAGTGACAGAATAACATCCCCATTTCTCACTCCTAAAAACAAGACAAACTGAAGATAAAATGAAAGAGTTGACAATTACTTGTTGGATCTTAAAGCCCATGTATTCCAAGAACCAAGGTGCAATAATAAGTGATATCATCTGGAGAAAACGGATGAAAAGATTGAAGAGAGTGTCTAAAAAAGCACCAGGATTTTCCTGAGTATTTATCAATGGCAAAGACTAAAAGTAATGAAATTTATGGATGAAGGCATTTTTCTACCAATTACTCTGAAGGAAAAAATACTATTAAACTTTAAACCATACCTTAATTGCCAAGGGCGGGGTTTTTTGTGGGGAGGGACTGATAAATTTACTTTTCTCATTTCTTTTTCATGAGCACTGCAGAGATATCTTTAATACGCAAACTATGTAGGATCCACCAACCTACACTTAACGTTTTGAGAGTAATCAAATTAGCATTGTCTCAAGCGTATCAATTCCATAAATTTTTAAGCTGCTATAAAATAAAGCAAGAGTCACTTAATGCCACTTTTTGTATGTAAGGAACCGGGCAGTACTCGATGGTGTAAACACGGCCACCTGTCTCTCTCCGAGTCTTCACGTATGGCGCGAGAGCCAGCGTGAACATTTGTTCGCCTAAAATGCTCGGCATATGGTTGAACTGACAATTTAATAATATCTCGATAAGGATGTTGCCAGATTTTTGGCGGGAGATAAGAATGTTTTATCGTTAAATATTTGTACTGCAGTAGCACCCAGAGACCTTGAGCAGAAAGGGGCCTTGTTGTGCCAGGCACAGAGGCTTACCGAGTCAGTGACCCAAAGAGCTGACAGCCCCGGCCCACCAGGCTACGCAAAGAGACCGAGGAGCCTACGTGCTACCTGTCCTAGGCTGGAAGCAAGTCTTCCTCCCAAATACACCCACACACCTACCCATTAAGGCTTCTCCTACCAGTCATAATGGATCTAGAGACTGAAAGGATCTACACACCGAGAAACCACGGTGACTGTCATGGGGGAGAGGACTGGTTTATCTTCAAGAGGTTTTCTTCTTTAGGTATCCGAAATCCACACTCCGAAGGTAAAATCAAAGTGGGCATTCGTTTTCTGGACATATCAGCTAGTGGCTTCATTAACAGCACCACGCACTGAAGCTTTGTTTCCTACAAAGTTTCCTTTAAAACGCTGCATGTGATCGTTGCTCTGGCACTGCAGATTGTTCTACCTGCAAAATTTATAGTGTATTCTTATTTATGGCCCACGATCCAGCAAAAATCTCTCTTCCTTCCTCCAATTCCATGAACATGACTTTTTTTGTTTCCAGAATATCTTCTGTCCTTCACAACCAAGTGATAAGTGACTAGAGGAAACGGATTAAGCATGAAATCAGGTCTTAGGATACTTTCGTACCATTCACACTGCTAAAGCCAAGTTAATTATGTAGACATTACTGAAAGTAGTTCTCCCGGGCTATGCATTAAATCTAGTGGCAACCCCCGTAAGAACAGAAAACAACCCCTTGTATTGCACAGCGGCCTAAGTTTTACCCTTCAGACAGTGTTTCCTACTCAGTGACTTCCTAAGAAAATGGGCTTTATTAAACTATGTGCCAGGAGCTTGAAAATAACTGTGACCCATGGTACAGAGAAAAGATGAGAGTAACAAAAGTTTCTATTAAAAAAGAAACTGTATGTGTGGAAACTTAGCAGTAAAACTACAAAAATGAAAGACCTCTTCACCAATAGAAACGTCTCAAGTCTGATTCACCTTAATCTTCAGACAATGACACAACGCATTTGCTCCACTTTTACATCTGTGACCTGAAAATAAGTGCTGCAGAAACAGGATTTTAACACATAGATGTTACCTGCCTCCTAAAGGCTGCATGCAATTAAAGCATCAGGCTTTGCAGCAGCACAACGATTTCTGCATTGGCCATTCTAAATGGTTATGGTCTAGTTTTGTTTTGTTTTTGTTTTGTTTTTTTTTAATATAAACATGTCTTACAGAAATTAGCAACAAAACGCTAACGTTTTATATATATAAATATGTATTTCCTTATACGTGTGTGTATATATATCTTTGGATGCGGCATCCTGCAGACTTATATTGCACAACAGCTGGTAACACCTCCTTTTCCCCTTCTCCACTCCCAAAGGAATAAGCAGGGGCAGGCTCACATAACTTACTTTCATCTAATGTTCATACCAACACACAAGTTCTAGAATATTTTTGCCTGGCATGTGTTTTCAATTGCTTTTTGTGTATCACATTTGCTCCAACTTCATATTTAACCAAAGGTTTAACTTAAATAACCCATAGTATTTTAATTTGCCTTTACAAGCCCCATTCACAGCTGACAAGTGAACTCTGTCCTTATTGCTATTTGCAGACATGCCTGCACATGCAAGTCAGCCTCATTCTGCCTCCTTGCTTCTAGGACTTGACGTAGTATACACAAGACATCATTTCTAAGAAAGTTATAATGGTTTTCGTGAAACTTATTCTAAAAGTCCAGACACCCTTACTGCATTTTTTTTCTTAAGATAGCCAATGGGATTTTTTTATTTAATATTTTTGTGATTTCTTCCTCTTAACAAGAAATATGACTGAAAGCTTCAACAGCAGCAAGCACCTTCTTGATGAAGACTCTCAGCTTGTAAAATTTAGCAAGCATTTTATGCACACCAGTGACAGCAATACTACATCGTATTTTAGGAGCCCAATGCGAAACCATTAGCATTATTTGCTATTCATTTAATCTAACATGACAAATTAAGAAAATGAAAATATAATATTTATGAAGATACGTGTGTATCTTGAAAATTCAGTGTGTTGCTGCTACCCATCTATTTTAAGTTTTATTACATGTTTTCTACAAAATAAATTCAAAGTCCTTGCTTGAATGTGAAGGTGTTTCACTGGATAGATGCATGCCTTGATCTGGAACCCTAAATACAATAGGTCCCAGGCAGAGAAAAGACCGGAGTAAAAGGGTCTGGGGCCTAATTCACTGAAGGACATGGTTATATTCCGAAATTCACTTTTCAAGCATCATTTGGCTGCAGTCAGGTAGAGAAGAGAGCCTGAAGGCAGACAGGGATAAGTGCAGGCTGATGGATTGGTTTTAATCCTGACATTAGGCCTGATGGGTGGAAGGTCTCCCACTCTCACCAGCTCCATCCCACGGATGCCCTGCCATGGGGTACCGCCCGCCTGCTCCCTCCACCTCGGGCCTTCCCCGGCGGGTGAGGAAGCCAGGCACAGCTTCCCCCGCACGGACCGCAAGATTAGGGGGGAGAAATCCTTTCAGGACTGGAGCTCCTCCCCACTCCTTCCTCCCGCCGCTCACCATCACTGTGCTGCAAAACGAGCTGGGGGGGGAGATGTCGGGATAACAATCGCAGGAAGAGGGACTGTGACAGCCTGGCCACAGAGTTATGGTGCCCTGAGACGGGAGGGCAGAGGTTCACGCAGGAAATGATGCCCGAGACCAGAACCCTGCCCCGGCCGGCAACCGGCCTCTCAGGGCTACACGTTCTGGGGGACGGAGGGAAGAGGAGGACAAGATGTATTTTGCTCTTTACCATCTTCAGGGAACCGAAGTCCTGGGTGGCACAGAGCTGCAGGACGTTGGCATTCACAGAAGGTCTCGCACTTCGAAAAGCCTGCTTCGCTTGGCTGTGCGCTGCTGCGAAGCTCGCAGCAGGCCCCGCTCCGCAGCGCTGTAGCACCACGTGAGGAATTCAAGCGTCTCTCTCTGGCTCGAGTCGGGAGAGCACCACCTCCCATAGAGGAAGGACTTCTCTGGCTCCCAAGATGACTTCCAACAACGGCAACAAGTTAGTCCTTTAAAGAAATGCATCTGCCAAACCAAAACACAGACTTGCGGCTTCCAAGGGACTCGAGTGCTTTTGAGAGCTGCTGCAGTCTCCAACACCATTAAACATTGACTAAACAGAAATCGTGTAATAAGGAATGAACTAAAAAGGACCCTTGAAAAACAAATACTTTTACTTTAGATGATTGTGAAAGGTTTTCTTATTACACTAAACCAAATTATGCTCACTCCTGTCTGATGACCATGCTCTCTCTCCCCTCACCTTCTGCTGGAGGAGAAACAACAACATCACATGATGTGTTGCAGGTCTGGGACAAGACAGATGTTCATAAACACTCAGTCATGTGTCTATCCTGTTTTCCACATTTCTAACTCCATGACATTTATTTATATGTTTTGAAATTCCAATATACACATGAGTTTAAAATCCTCTAAAAGCTGCCCATCCTGGCAACAGCAGAGTTTCTGATTTGTTTACCTATATATACTGGAATAAAAATACAACCTTCACTTGTGTTTCCCTACCCCATTTCAGTCAAAACTCCTGTTCGCTCAGTCCATTCGCAGCAGAAACACTGGGCTTAGACTGTGCATATTCTCATACTTCTGGTAACAGCTTCCCTTATATTTTACAGCCCCTTGAGCATGATACTGCAGGCAGTGACTCCAAGGGTGGTTTTGAACTCAGCCTCCCCACATAAACGCCTCTTTGAGAAGCTCCAGCTTGGCACCACTTTCATACTGATGCATGTGATAGAGGCCAAAGTCTCAAAGCTATAAAACCCAGCAAGTTCAGTCACCCACGGGAGCAGGAGGCAGAGCATTCTGCCCACACATTGCTGTAGAAAAAAGCACACCCAGACTTCCTGATCCAATTAGCAATTTTGGCATCAACCCCTCAATCAGACAAAGTATGTGTGACCGATACTTGCCTAGGACCAGCTCAAGGTTTCTCAACAGCACGGGCAAAACTGAATCTGGTAGCAATATCAGGTTGCTAAGTAGGAAGCTGAGAACAGCCCTAAAAAGATGTTTTCAATTCCCTGCAGGATGGCATCCTCCATCCATCTACCTCATATACATTCCCACTGCAGCATGCCCATCCTCTATCTTCCCAAACCCAGACTCAACTAACCACATCTGTCCAAGCCACATTCCTTCTACAGAAGCTATTCATCCTCCTCCTTGCCCCACTGCAATACTTAATCATGGTCAGGCAACTTTCAGGCTGCTGCAGCAGAGAAGGAAGCATCAAGCTGGGGGTTCCTTTGCCTTGGGAAGAGGAGACAGTGGGATGGGGCAAAAGCACCAGGACTGCAAGTCAGGCTTCCTTCCTTCACTGCAGTCTTACAAAGCTGGAGTGATGACTGATGCTGCTGAAGAAGGATTTCCTCCCACGAAACTGCGGGCTGCTCCTCCCAGTGTGGCAGAGGGCTGTGTGGAGGAGAAGTAAAATAAGCCATCTAGGCATGAGGTTGGTCCTTGCAGCCTCTGGCTCAAACATCTCCGGCAGCCATCACCCTGCCAGCTTCGCCCATGCCGTAGCGCTCCCTGGCATCCCCACATGACTTGCACAAGGGCTGGTACTGAAGGATGCAGGGAGGTGTTTTCACCCCAGCTCTGTAGAAACCACCATTAGAAGGTCCATTTCCCAACACCTGTAAAGAAAAAGCTGCTAGCTGCAGTGCAGAACCTCCTTCTGGGAGCAGCTTTTTCAGGGTGCGCATTTTGTAACAGAGGGAAGGTAACAGGAATGCTGTAGCAAGGAAGAACAAGCCATTTTGTAAATTTAAATTAAAAAAAAAAAAAGGCATATAGGGCACAGTTGCACAAAGCAATGGAGCTCTTCAATCCAAGAAAAAAAGTTGTGTACAGGCATTGCACTTTAAAAAAAAGGATTGTTTCCATGTCCCAGAAAGAAAGAAGACTCAAAACACCTAAATACTTCATACAGTGCAAGTGTTTAAGACTTTTTTTGCTGCCTTCTTTGATTTTCCATGGATATCACCTTGGTGGGTAGAGGCTTCTTAGATGGATATTTAGAGGTAGGCTCACAGAACAAGCAATCACTCAAAGAAACTGTGCGAGTGGAGACCCAGGGGCAATAAGGATCACACCACGGTTTCTGACACATTATGGTTTCGGTTTTCTCTGCATTGTGAGCTCGGTGATTTCACTGTCATCTTTTTAATTAAATAATATACTTCCTAGAAAGACCCTTCATATTAAATATCTGGGATAACAACCGCAAAGAGGGTGTAGTAAAATATTGCTTACAGAATTTTGTCAGTCCCTATGTAGGACAAATCCAGAAATGGTCCAATTATAAACAGTTGTTCTTAGAGGAAAAATTCAAGCTTTATTAATGAATCCTCTCCAGTTTTCCCCAGAAATATATGGTAAAATATACATATATATTCAGCTTCAGTTTCTAAACAAAAATTCTTATTGTAAAGTAAATGGCTTGAGAGAGGGTTACATACTTGAGCTTAATACAAATCTAGTTTGCTAAATTGATGGGAATATGGGGTTGGTAGGATTTAATTCATTCTTAGCCTTAAACCTGTCTTTCATAGTAAGTGTGAAGCTAATAATATCTAATAACTGTAGTAGAAAGATGCTTGGCACATGTAAAGCAGAATTAATCATCAGTAAATTCCTGCTTTACGATTATAAAGCTGCTCATTATCCATCACTGTGCATCTAAAAGAAGATGTAACGCCTGTATGTTTCTTTACTAACCTGGATTTAAGTATCTAGAATTTAGTCCTGCAAGTCTCATTTTTATCCCTTTTTTCTCCCAAAACTTTTTCTCCCAAAACATGTGCAGTAACATCTTTCCTATTTCATGAATAATTATTTGCAGCTGTCTTTTGAATTTTAAAGGAAAGCACCAAGCAGAAAACTCTTAGCTAGGTATGTGACTTGCCTAGGAAAGGACCTGTGGTAACAAACATGCAATGCAGTGCTGCAGTCAGACCAGTAACAACAGCAAGGAAATACAAAGTATTTTGACAACACAACCATCTTACTAAAAAAAGCACCTTGTAACTCCCAAGGAACATCTATTTATATATTCTTTGTTGATACACACACAAGGGTAACTTCTTACTCTAAATCAGACAACTTTTCCTACTTACACATCCACTTGACTCCAAAGAAAGCACCTACGGACTACAACTCTATTTCCAAACCTCCTACCTGTCTCTCACACAGGAGCTCCAGTGCCATTCACATGTCAATCCTGTGCTGGGAGAAGCTCTCTGGTTCTGCAAACAACACACACTCTGTTCAAAACCTTCCATTTTTCCCTTCAACATGAGTTCAGACCAAATTTAAAAAAAAAAAAAAAAAAAAATCATTAAAGTAAATGACAGATTACCAACATGCTACATACGATAAAGGTCCATAATATAAATTCCCCCTTGGGCCCACATGCCCTTTCAACTTGTGTATTTTGTATAACTTCTTCCCATACTGTGATTTTTCAGATTAGATATAGCAGTATTTTAGCCTAAAATCTAGTGCTTCCTCTTCATCTGGGAAGATTTGTGCAGACCCATGGCACTAGGAGCTGACAAGCCTACAAAAAAACAGGTAAGATTTTGGATCCTTGGACAGTTTAAGAACTACACTGGTAGCATACTTCAGTTTCTTCTGCATGCAAATATGCAGAGATTATGTATTTATGCAGAAGCAGCTTAAAAGATAGACTTCATACACAGAGCTGCCCTGTTTTCAAAAAAAAAAAAAAAAGAAAAAAGAAGGAAAGCAAGGAGACCAGTAACTTCATTTGCCTCTTCTATCATACAATAAGTTATGAAGCCTGGCATTAACATTTACTTATTAAGAAAAACTGCATATTCACATTCACCATCAGATTTTTTTCTCAGAACTTCTATGCCTTCAGCTGTCATACATTCTTACACACATTAGAACCTCAACACAGCTAGTGAAAGTTCCTGGGCTAATATGATGAACTGTTTGCACCTCCAGTTTCACCATTTCCAAGAAGCCTGAAGCTATCAGACTCTCTGCTAAATTTTAATCCGTATGCTTTCTTGCATCTCGATTTTGACAACACATAAAGTACCACATACTCCCTAAAGATGACTTAAAAACATACTGCCAAGCAGAATTTTCTATGGAAACCTATCAAACAGTCTTACTGATGCCTTGCTCAAATTACCCTGCACGGCTAAGTGGGCAACCTTCATTGGTTAAGCAACCAATTACTTTGACTCCCATCAAACATCCGATATTGCATATATCCAATATTGTGAGACAGAAATGCGGCAACACTGGTGTACTTTCTGAGCACCCAGGGAGGGAAGAGACAAAATAGTAAAATATGTGTTGAATAGAGGATTTGACGGTTAACTGCAGAATGCTGTTAAGTAGCAGGCTTCAAAAAGACATGAGTAGTCTCCTCATCAAGAAGAGACGGGATGAAGCAATTAAGGGGTAGTTTAAGAGTGGATCATGCAAGCCTAACTACTTCAGGAGAATAAATGGCAAAAAGGCAGTTCTTATATACATAGGAAGTCTCACTGAATCTTGATTTAGTATATGTACTCAATATCTGACAAGTAAAAGATCAGTCACTGTCAGATGAAATCAACAGCAAATCTCAGCATAAACTTAACTCTGAGGTTAACTTCTCCATCTGCCTCCAAAGAAAACAATTCAAGCTCTTGTGCACATGAGGCCCCACACAAAATCAAGGGGTCAAGACCTTCAGCCATGTCAACCAGTTCTTCTACCTGCAGTTTGTCTCCCGCGAGTAACTTTTGCACGTGTTAAAGGTGTAAGGGTACATCTGAATCACACTCCGTTTGTGATTCACTGACAAAAATCAAGTTGGCACGAGAGTCCTTCAGCTGTGCAGCTCAGGGAACACACCAGCCAGATACCAGATTAAACCGACTGACCAGCAAAAAACAACCTATTTAATCACCAGCCACCTCCTCTCTCAGGAGCACCAGACTTCCAGTCTCTGCTGCTCGAGGCAAGCATAATGAAATACTGGCAGAGCCCCCATATGTGGTGGGGGGTACAGTACCCACCTGCATGCAGGACTGGTCCCTCTCATTGAGCAAGCCAGCCTTCCTCCCCGCATGGTGGGATGAGGGTGTCTGAACACCAAGGTCCAGAGCAGAGCACCGGCTACGGTCTTATTTTTGAAGACACTCTCAAAGTAGACGTGACTTTCGGACCTAACTCCCTATTTGTCTGATTCACTCTACATGTGGAGCTGTGGGTTTGAGTGGACTAAAGAGATCCAGTCACAGGTTGCCCACTGTGATGCTTATCAAAGAGCAAGAGACCACCTACTATGCTTAAATAGCTATGTGGGAAGAGTCTTAGCTCATCCACTAATGAGGATCTAAATGTTCCTTTTCCAGCCATCTTTCAACATTTGGCTATCAAAATGCCATGAATTTCACAGATGCCCCCATTTATCGGTAATTGCAATAGTATTCACAGGCTATTACTGAAAAAGTAGAGTACACGATGATGTCACACATTTCAAAGTAAAAGCAGCATTTTAGGATTCGGCTTGGCCAGTCAAACACTCCAATTTTGATTATTTTTATTCCAAGGCCGTGTATTTTGAAGTTGCTGATACAAGCACCAAATATGATGGGACAGATGCTTTTATGAATGCAAAGCATGAAAGCCAGGACTTATCATTCAAAAATGCACCAGAACATTTCTCAGGCTATACACAAGCGCAAGGATAAAGTCACTCACCCGATGTCAAAATAGTCACCTCCAAGGTGCGACGAAGCAGCCACTTTGCTTGCACACTATGGGATTGTTTATAAGAAGGGAAATTAAGCTCAACTTCTCCAGCTGAAGCTGCAGAGGAATTTAAGGCAGGCAGAAAGTAATTATTCAGCTGGAGTTTGGCCAGGATGCTGGAGCTAGCACTGCTGTTCTTGCAAACCGTGTCAGGGGACTGTGCAATGACCACCAGCACTGTCTACTGAGTCATCAGCGCCGCTCCCCGCAGAACCTGGGTTCTCCTTGGAAATCTCCCATTTCTGGATTGAGCAAACCCAGCCTCAGTCAGGTTGGGAACAACGTAGGACAAGGAGGAAGGGCGAGAAGTATAACTATTAGTGTCACTTTCAAGAGCTGTAAAATTTACATGGATTAAAGGGATGAAATCTTTATATATAGTAAAAAGGATAATTATAATGAAGGCATCTGTCTAGCTGGCACCACCTACAGCAAGACCTGCAAGCAGTAATTGTACAATAACAACGTGGTGTTTAGTGTGAGGTTTAGGACATTCTGCCAGAAAACCTAAAGCATCCAGGTTGTAAAACACTGTAATAAGTAGGTAATCCCCAGCCTGGCGTCCAAGTTACTGCCCTAACCTGTTCCTTATGATTATAAAATGTCTCAGTGTCAGCAGGTTCACTGTGAGTCAGAGCTGAAATAATAAATGGCTTATTTTCCATCCTGATGGAGGAAATACATCACAGCTCATTGTGGCTCACTTACTGAGGCTTTTTTTTTTTTTTTTTTAAACAGGAAAATGTAAAAATAACCAAGTCATTCTGCCTTATTGCACTTATTTTTGATTAACAAAGCCCTTATTACAATCAAATTAGAAAAGAAAAAGAAGCATGTTTTCAATATGGTCTGCAAAAACAATAACTTAGGAAAAAATACAGAAGAAAAAATACTACACAAACAGCCAAAGAATGTGAAATTTGTGACAAATAGCCTCTTTGCCAAAGCGATTCCGCCACTTCGCTCCTGTAAACAACAGGTTGCCTGAGCTGAGGTAAAGGTCCAGGCTCTAACCTCGCCTGCACTTTTGCTCCCAAGCAGCTGCCTTTAATCAGATTCCAGTGCTCACAACTGCTCAGTCGTGCGTTTGCACGCTTAGGGCCTCTGGCTGTAAACTCCAGAGTTGATTCGTGCGTTGCTAGCAAGCAAATAGTGCCCTACTTCTGGCAGGTCTGCCCAGACACCACATACAAACCACACAAATTGTCCCATTGAAAAGTATTAAGAGACAGATGACACCCCAGATATGCTCATCCTCTACCTAACACAGAAATACATAATAGCAGGGGTATTGCAAGCAAGGTGCAATCGCTCTTTACACCATTTGCAAACTAAAAGAACTGTTACCAGTAGAAGAAAATAAACATCATTATTTTACATTCTTAGACAAAAAGCACAGACATATTAAGATGGCTATTTCAAGCTCAAATTGGGAGCACGTGTATTTTTCTACACACACAGAGAGTGGCCTACATACATAGAACACTTAAAACAACAGAATAATACAGAAAAAAAAATAATACAGAATAGAACAACATATAAAAACACATAAGCAAATTATATATAAAAGTCCTAAGTAGCATCCATTTTAAAAAAATATTTTAAAATACCTAAAATAGCAGAAAACACAAGTAGACCAGTATTTGCACAAACTATAAAGGAAAAAAATCTGGGGTGAGTATCACAAAGACAGCCCTGATTGTTTTGAGGGGAAATATCTGTCTGAAAGAACTGCAAGCTCTATGACTCTGCATATCTGAAATACACAGTAATTGACGTTAGACATACAAAGAATGAAAAATTCTTTGAATTAAAATAACATGTACCGAGAATATAAAATTGCTCCAATATTTCATTGTAGGAAAAAAAAAAACTGACATTTTTCTGCATTATATGTAGAATGACAAATTGTAAACTAATGCTTTAGACTGGAGTATGAAAAGCAAATGTTAATTCCCGGAGTACTACTGCTAATAAACTGGTAATCGATTACTACTAAGCTCTTTGTGACCAGAAGTCCAATACTCTACTGAAAATGCAAATAAAAGTACAAACTTGCTTTTCAAGTGCTGTCTCTTGATTGCAAGTTTTTTAAGCGTACAGTTTAAATGCACAAACGAACAATTTCCATTTCTTGCAGAGCCTTTCTGCACCTTCTTACGCATGCCTCAGTAACTCAAATTTATCATGACCTTTAAAGCCTCAGGATCTTTTGGGTAACAGTGGTCAGGACTGAGAGCTACAATTGCAGCATGTCGGACTTTTTCTTCCCATGCACGTTTTTACTGTGCCAGAGTTTGCCAGAGACACACACTGTAGTGTTGGTTTCCACCCCATGCTGCTTTCTAGCTGAAAACCCCGAATAATTCGAGTTCTGTTCTGGTGCTATCCATCAGCCTTAATTCTTGGCAGCCCTTAAGGCAGCTACTTAAAAGGACTAATGGTCTTGCAATGGAGTCATGGGACTTTGACTCACAGTCCCAGATTCAGCTCCAGGTTCCACCACCAGCCCCCACGCAGCTCCAGCCCTCTCCTTTGCCCCGTGCTCCTCCTCAGCTGCCCCACCACCTCCAGCAAAGACACCGAAACCCCTCTCCTTTTGGGGATCCCTAGGCTTTAGACTATTTTGTGGCGGTTGCGGATATATTCCCGGTTGCCTTTGCTTGCAATTGCTCCCCCCAGCTGCCCTAAATACGAATACACGTCAAAATAAGTGAAAATATTGGCGTGTGAAAGGTTGATACGCTAAAGCTATGCAAGCACAACAAGCCATGCCATGGTTTCCTGCGGATTTACTCCCCGCACCGTGTCCCACACAGCTTCCCACAGGCACAACCTCAACCCCGCGATCTGCACCCCCTTTCCAGCCCCCAAATACCACAAGCCCCCAGTACATGGCCCACAAACTCCACAGCACCCTTTGGCCCCTCCTAAACAACATCCCTTGGGGACCACCAGGTCCACAACACAGCTTGCACTGGCCAGCAAGCTGCTACCCATCAGGAGCAAAACAGGAGATCCCAACGAGGCTACTTAACTCTTGACCTGAACCTTCTCTTTTTTGATGACGTTTTATGACAGTTAGCCATAACAATGAATATTACAGCAAGGAGCACAGAAGTTGAATTCATTACTGCCTGGTGACTCATTAAAGGTTTTTTCTAAACTGAGTAAAGTTGCCATCATTTTGGGGCCACATTTCACATCAGAGCTACACTTCAAAAATTGCTACAAATCAAAACAATTTCGATGACAACACTACAGGGAAGAACAAGCACCCAGCATTTGGAATGGCAAGAAACTGGGATTTATAAATAGCCCACAGATACATTTGGAATTTTTTAATACCTTTCACACTTTGGAATTCAACTCTTAAAAATGCAGGAAGAATGGTCCATTTTAAGCTTCTGGATTTTTTTTTTAATTGATTTCCGTTTTGGCTTGTGATATGAACAGACATGTTCAATGATATTACACAGCACTGCTCCTGAAAGCAAAAGTCTGCTCTTTTCTAGCCAATACCAGTAAGAGCAAAAAACTCTTTTCCTTCTGACCCAAAAATCATGGAAAAGAATACATGTGTCTAAAGACAAGACTTGCAGACAGACGTCATACCTAGTATTGCACAACAAAGCTGGAAAAAGCACACAGGCTTTGAATTACACAAGCTCTTCCTTTAACTCTTTTTATTATTTTAATTTTCAGCATGGGAATAGCCATTTTCTTAAATACAATTCACAGCAAGTTGCCTTCCTTATTCATTGCAGCTTGCTTATAATATTCATTTAATTCTGTATCTTTCTATTTGTGCTGGGTTCCTGTGGTGCAGGTGTTTTGGGTAGCAGGGGAGGGGGCTGCAGCGCTGGCCCCGGGGAGAAGCTTCTCGAAGCTCCCCCGGCTCCAAGTCGCACCCAGCTCTGGCCAGGGCCCAGCCAATTAGTGGTGGTGGCTGCGGCTCTGCCATAACGTGTTTAATAAGGGGAACCCGGGGGTTTGGGACTGGCGAGGAGGAGTTGGGAGAAGGACGAACACCCCGGGCAGTGGAAGGAAGGAGAAGGACGTGGGGGAGATGTGCCGGAGCAGAGCCCCCTGGATCCCGTGGGGAGGCGGCAGGGCCACCCCCCTGCCACCCACGGAGGTCTGTGGTGAAGCAGATGTCAACCTAAAGCCTGGGGAGGAGCCCACACCGAGACAGGCGCCTACACTTAAAGTAGGCCGGGACTCTGAGGGGAGAAGCAGCCCCCGCTGTGGTGGTTCGGCGCTGGGAGGGCAGCAACACGCGGGGGGGACCCACGGCGGAGCAGCCTGGGAACGGCTGCGGCCCGTGGGGAGGACTGATGCCGGAGAAGGTCCCTGGAGGCCTGTCTGCAGTGAGAGGGGAGCCCCGGGGAGCAGGGGAGGGCTGGGCGGCGTTCCCCCCCGCTCCCGAGCAGGAAGGAGCAGGAGCTGGCTGTGACCCCCATCCCCTGCCCCTGCACTGCTGGGGGAGGAGGGGGAGAGATGGGGAGTAGAGCTGAGCCCGGGCAGAAGGGGCAGGGGGGGAGGTGGTTTTGGATGCGATGGCACTTCTCACTGTCCCACCTTGTCTGTTAAGTGTTGTCTTTGTTAGCGTTCGAATTAAAACGATGGTTCTTTTTCTTCCAGCAGCAAGTCTGCCTGTTGCCTGTGACCGTTATGGACGAGCCATAACTGGATTCCTGAGACACTTCTGCTTCATTTTCTCCTTCCCATTCCTGAGAGGGGAAGGGGTGAGTGAACGGCTGTGTGGTGCTCAGTTGCCCTTTGGGCTCAAACCAGGACACTATTTTATTCTCATCCGCATTTACAATGTTACTGAAGAGTTCACACTTCCAGGTAAAGATTGTTTTTTTGAACTAAATGGAAATCCTGTAAGGTCTTACTGTTGCAGGTTTTCTCCATAACAAGCCCTTCCATTACATAGCAGATTACTATCTTTAAAATATTCCTTTTCTTTGTGACACACATTGTCTTCTCTTTAGAAAGTAAAACTTTCCTCACTAAGCCTCAGAAAGAGAAAGCAGGATTTTACAAAGCAAAAAACAAGAAAAAGATAACAATTCATGGCACTCACGATTTAACTCACATTTCAAAGTCTTCTCATTTCCTCTCTTGCCTTTTCTTATAAACACCACAACCAAAACACATTTGTTTGCTTTGATTTTCAAAACTCTACTGTTCTCAAGTATGAGGAAACTTCTCTGCAACCTGCTGAGGTTACTGGCACGTTATGGCCTTCATCCCCATATTGAAACCATGCAGCCTTTGCGGATTTTCTAGAAGCACAAAACACAGTTCAGGTATTTCTTACGCCTGTCCTGGGAGCGGGCAAGCCAGAAACTGATAGACATCATAGCCACTGCTGGTTCAAAGAGCGTATTTCATCACAGGCAACTGGGATGCACAGCATACTGCTCTGCATGCCTGGTTTTGCTTTCAAAATGGAAAAGGGGGAGAACCTTCTCAGGCTGCCTATGCATGAAAATTATACTGTTTGTCTGAGAAAACCACACCTACACTATGTGTGAATTGTGTGGTTGTGCTCAGTCTTTAAGAGACCAGAGTTAAGACATCCCAGTGCTGGCAGGCAGGGAGTCAGGCGCTGGTTAAAGCCCATGTCAGACTGTCACCTTTCCACCTCCTTGGAGGAACAGACTGTTGCTACTGCATGTGACACCCATGACTTCTCTACAGACTAGGAGATTCTTGCTTTTTCAATCCTTCTTAGAGAATCTTCCTACCAGTCCTTCAGTGGCCACCGTGGTATGGACAAGATGATGCCCAGAGCTTGGTTTCCAATTCAGTTTGTCGAAATATAGCCTATACAGAGAGAAACCCAGAGGTTCCTACGCTCCCAGCACCTGCACAACAGGGCAAACTGGGCCAATTCCTCCAGGAGCCAAAATACAAAGTCCTCACGTGAGCTGGAAACAACATCATCTGAGATACCATCTTACTCCTGTGCACTCAGGGCTACAGGCTTGAATCTGATGAGGTTATTTTGTCAACATTCAAAACCATCCTCTAGCCTTTTCCCTAAACTAATGGTGTCTCATAATTTGAGCCTAAAAGGACCTCTGGGGATGCTCACAAGGGCTGCCTCCTTCCTAGGGAGTTATTCACCACACCTAATGAAGTTTCTCCTTGTGAATAGCTAGAGCAGGAACCTATTCACCTTCACTGACTACAGATCCCACACAGACCAGCCTCCTAAGCTAAAAACAGACTACATAACCCTCTTCATATTCAGTTGTCTTCTTTCCCTTCTCCTGTTACCCGAGGGCTTTCCTTGCAACACGAAGAGGCACTTTGAATCACAAAAGTCAACACATGGAAAGGAACCACTAGGCTTAACTAAAGGCAACTACTAGGCTTTCTAACTTCAGGCAACCTCACCGGAGTTCAGAAGAGGACTGTGGTCTACACACCAGCTAAACAGTCAGGGACAAAGAAGAAACCTCTATTTCCTACTTTGAAGCTTCAATGCTGCAGAGGAATCTCAGAACCTCATCAGACTCTCGCCCAACCCCCTTCCCATAAGAAGTTACACATATGATCTTTAGGTGGTTGCCAGCAGAAGATGAAAAGACAAATCTTAAATGGTAAGCAAGATCTACTTTTCTTACTGGTGCTACCTATGTGAACATCAATGCGAGATTTACACGGCAGAGGGAAAAAGGTGTTAACGGGGAGAGGGAATATTCAGATCAGTACAGATATGTTTTGCTACTCTATTTCTATTCCTCATATAATAAAATTCAGTATAACTGGTACTTAGCGAATCAGCAGCACAAGCAATAAACCTGGTTAGAAGTTTCTGACAACAAAAGCATATTCTGCCCTCTGATTTTTTTTTTCCTTAAATTTAAAAGGAAGCTTCATATTTCAGTATAATTCAGACCATGTAAAAGACATTTCTAGGAAAAGGCACGTTTCCTACAGCAAAGCTCATCTAACAGTCACTTAACAGCAACAAACTTAAAGCCTTGGTTGGCAATTGCAATTTCTCCTCTGCATGATTCATCTGTCCCTGGGATAGGCCTGAGCAAGGGACTCTCCCAGGGACAGACTACTCAAATTTTTTCAAGTCAGTCAGGTATTTCCTTTATGCCATCCAGCCCCGATAGCAAAATCTCTTCTAATAGCAAATCTCCTAGCATTAAAAGAAAGAAGTGTTCACGGGCTAAACACTGGCTTAATCAGAGGCAAGAGGCAATGCTCCTACAGGCAGAAAGACATAAATGTTATCACTGTCTCATTCTCATGCCTAATCTTTCACAATGCATTGGAAAGTGGCATATAGATAGATAGATAGAGACAGATACAGATGGATAGATGGATAGATACGCACCCCATTTCAGACACACACTTGACAGAGCACAAAACTACCCCCATGTGCAAGGCAGCATTGCTACATTGCGTCCCAGCGACTAGCAGGGAGAGGACAGAATTTTTGCAAGATGCTGAAAGATCCCAGCACAGTGGCTGGGACTGAGCAACAAACCTGAAAAGGCTTGAGGCTCTGCACCCCTCTTTCTGAGCAGATGGGCCATCCACATGTGTCCAAACATGCATAGTCCAGAAGAGCAAAATTCTCCTTTCCGGTTTTCTTGACCTCCAGCACGGAAGGGAGACAGGACTTAAGTCAGTCACCCCAAAAAGTTTAGAGGGCAGCACTGCAAAGTCCCCATCCCCAGCCTTGCGTGATGCCACTGGGCAAGGACACCAGCCACTGGGCCACCGCAGGGATGCCACCCCGAGAGCCGGCTCGTGAAAATGAAACGCCGCCCTGGGACACAGCTGCAAATTCAGCTGGTGTGTCACTAAACCCTGTTGTTCAGCAGAACTGAAGCAGTTTGGAAACTTCTAATTCAGAAGAAATCTCCGCAGCCACAGCACTGCCCTGGGTCACAGACGGGCTAACGTAAAAGGCCTGAAGACCTTGGTGTGAGCTGTATTTTATGCACGCATTGTTTGCTGCTACTTTTACACAACATGCCTAGATAAAGACACCTAACCTGGCAAGTGATTTTTGGTGTAAATGTTTCTTACCTCTGTCTCAACCTGGATTATAGCTTGAAAATTAAGATGTTTGGTGCACTTTCACTTAATCCTGGTTTCCAAAGGACAGGCTGCAGCATCAGTTTGTCTGCTGCGTATCTGTGCTGCATGGCACAGCAGCTGGCTGGCAGTGAAAAAAACACAGCAAATACCAGCTCTTGCCCCAGGAGTAGATAGGAAAAATAAGGAAAAGATCAAGCAATGCTGCCGATAATTATGACGAGTTATTCTCTTCCTCCCCTCCCGCCAACATCTCCAAGCTCCAACAGCTTCCATCTCTCTCTCCCTTGGGAAAGCCACTCATCCCTCCACCTCCCCTGGTGCCCCTTCTCTACACCTGCCAATGATGCTCTTCCTCTGATCATCTTTGAAAATTAAAATATTTCTTCTCAGCTACATAGTTTTGAAGTTGACAGCTTTTATTTCACACGCAAAGAGCCTCCTGCACACCTGAAAGCTCGCCAGCCTTTCCCCCATGGTACCCTTGGCCCTAAGAAAAAGCACTGCCTCCTTTAAGAGCACCATGACACCACCAACACCACCGCTATTTCCTACATTCTCAAATCCAATGCAGAGGGTAGTCACACATTCCTGTTTATACACCCCATAATACAAGGCCCCTATTTATCAGTAAATGCCTTGAGGTGCAGCACAAAGCCCAAGCTAAAAAAAATCTGCCAGGATTATCTTCTGGTGTTTCACATCAGCAACAGCATTAGCCAGGGAAAAGTGAAGGGAAACGAGGATATAACAGAGAGAATCCAAAGAGTAAAGAGCAAAATGCAGGGGCTGCTACAGGTATTTGAAGAGTTGGGGAATGAAGAGGGAGGAGAAGGTCCTTTTTTTTTTTCCTTTTGTTATGGTTGTTTTTTTTAAAAAAAAAAAAAAAAAAAACCTCTAATCTGAGGCATTAAAGAATGACTTAAAAAAATACACAGACAAACAACCAAATGCTGTGTTTTGCTCAGTAAATAACTAACCATTGGAACCCATGGCTGCGGGACAACTACTGGAAAATAACTTGCAGTGATTAAAAAGGGACTAAATGGGTTTTATAAACAACAGTATCTGTTGTTAAACATGCTAAAATAAAATTACAAGAACTAATAACCCATTTGCTTCAGGGCATAAAGTAATCCTCATCTAAGGGTAGCAGAGATTTGCCTGCATGTCAGCTCAGTATCTGGTGCAATAACTCTTCTCCATAGGCAAGGAACCTTTGCTTTTAATTCCTGGCATTTAAAAATTGTCTTTCTTGCCTGAAATTGAGAGCATGCTATTGTTCAGGCCTTCAACTGACCTCACATAATTAATTCTGGAGTTTACTAGATATATCATTCCCTTGAGGGGCATGGGTGAAATGCATGAAAAGGGAGAAAACAGTTTAATTGCTCTGCACTTCAATATTCTGCTCTCAGTTTCTTCAAATACGGTTTGTCAGGGCACTAAAACCAAGCACATGAGATAAAATTCTTGTAAAAAGCTTAATGACATGAACAAAGCACAAAATCTATTAGCGCTTTTCGGTGCAACAGTTCACCAGCCAAATCAGTTTATGAGAAAAATAGATCTTTAGGACAGCAGCAAGGGAAAATTTTTAATACATTAGAAGAGAAGAATTTACTCTGCCTGGTAATAATTAAAGTATTATCTAATATCGTAGCCTGTTCTCAAAGATGGAATAGGGTTGAAGTACAAACTCCTCAAGATTACGATTCCTCTCCAAACCCAAATGCAAACCCATGAACCTTGCTAACAGATTGGCTAGTCTCCCAAATAATTGCTCCTGGACAAAACACAAGATGGGCCATGACATGTCCAATGCTCCACTGTGGTTATTAATTTTTGGCTTCAAATACCAGCTTGCTCTTTCCCACAGGTAAGTCTGCTGCATGCTGGGGATGCTCCTCCCCTGGCTCAGGAGAGCTCCTGGAAGAACAAGTCTTGAACATCAGCCCTACAGACTCACTCCACGGGTGACCTTTCCCTCTACAATGTCAAGCTACCTGCTCCCATTTCATTTGTCTACAACTCTTATTATTATTATTTATTCTTGGGGGGGTGCAAATTACAGCTGGCTCAGTTTGGTAATCCCAAGGCTCAACATTTGAACTGTGTTTTCACAGAAGGACTTTGCAATGGTCCCTTTGCACTTACTAGCAGGCCAGATCAAGCATGCTCTGTGCCTTGTGAGTCTCTGCAAAGTCTGGCACTGACCACTCAAAAGAGCAATATCAATGCTGGAGCCACATGTGAAACTGATAACAAAAGCAAAAAATATAAAATGCCTGCTAGAAAAAAAAAAAAAATGCTCTGAAAGTTAAATTACTTTTACAGTGAATGTAAACATAGTGTTTCAGACCACTGTATCTATATATTCCCTCTCCTCCCCTACTGCTGAAACAGCAAAGCATGCATGGCAGATGGCATGATTCATCTGAAAATTACTCTAGCAGCACTCTATTAGCCTCTAAGGAGTAAACTACGATATAAATATTCTTAATGTTAACTTAAACTAGGCAGTTGTCATGAGGAGTCGTCAGGTCAGTCTACTTGCTTAGTTTGCAGAATTTTTCTTTCCATCAGCAGTAAACATTACGTATGAAGATATCATCATTTATTTGTTCTACCTACCAGGAATTAATACAGAAGAAAGAAGGGAAGCAACTAAGGGACAAAAAGGTTTATTTTCCTACACATAAGCAAAAAAGTACCAGCCAAGGTCAGGCCAAGAGCCACAGTACATCAGGTTAGGGACAGCATCAGCCATTTCTGGAGAGACGGGATAGACCCAATTTCTAGAGACTGCACTTCTTACCTGGGAGAGCAACTTCCCACAGGCCCAGGAGATGAATGTCAATCTGTGCAGCTGAAGACATGGAAGAAACCTCAGAAGGTCTATCCCCCCCCCCAGCTCCAAGGCATGAGCAATTATGTCCAAGGCTGCTCGGTAATAGCATCCACTGAGGGAGCCACCCCTAGCCCCTGCCGCAGCCCCCCAGGTCACTCACAGGTCCCCTCGGGACACAGGGAGGTAGGGGACAGCCCTGAGGGGATGAGGGAGTGCAGTGAGGGGCATCACGCCTCTGCTCTGCTGCGGTCCCACTCTGGGCTCCCAGGGCAGCACTGCCCCCCAGCCTGCGTGACCCGCGGGGTAACTCGCCAGGGAAGGGACAAAACAAATGCCTGCACCACGTTCAAGTGTCAAGGCAGCTTTACCGATCAGCCTGCCCCAAAAACGCAGTTAGAGCACCGTGCCGTCAGTCCCCCGCCTCTACGCAAAAGACAGGAGTCAGCGACGCTGCACATCGTCTTCCAGAGAAATTAAAAACTGTAGGAAGTAAGGAATTGAGTTGCCAGCTGCAAGGAGTGATGAGCACTCACTCACGGACCTGCTGGACTAGCGCATGATGCCTCCAACTGAAACTCCATCGCTCGTTTGAAAAAAAAAAAAAAAAGAAACAACACACACGCTTAGATGGTTCAGATTTTGCTAACAGTACAAAAGCTCACTCCAGTGCAGGACACTGCCCCAGGACTAACAACTGTAACCTTAAATGCCTGGACTCTGGGCCTCAAGCTAAAAAACTCCTTCCCAAATAAAGAGTCCACAAGAATCAATTTATTTTTTTGCTCCATCAACAATAAACCTCAGTCAAGAGAAACTGAATATTTGGTACATTTTAATATGCAGGTTAACCAACCAGGGGGTGAAGCGAGTAATGCAGATGCCCTCATCTTTGGGGAGAAGGTGGTGAAACTGTGCTTAATGTCATCTCTACAAAAAGGCGTTTTCTACATATGTACACGCTACCACGTCAGCCTCATTGCATAAGCAGGTTGTGCAATCATTGCAAATTCATTTACATCTTCCTTTTTGTTCCAGAGGTCCAGAAGGGGGAAGGAGGGATCACTGTCAAAGGACAGGGTGGACTTTGCAGAACTGGTCTCCTCGAAGAGGGGTCGGAGGCAGTGGGAGGGCACCAGGACTCCCTCACTAATGTCACTACCGCTCACCCGGAGCGGACGTTTGAAGCAAAGTCTTAGAAACCTCAAAGCAAAAGATGACTTCATAGCATCAGGGAATGACTAGCGTTGGCTTGGACTGCAAGCAGAGAAGATTATGGTTTCTTCTTTTAATACTTATTACTATGTCATTGCCACAGAACTGTAAAGAAGAAATAGGCGAGGGTGCAGTATCAGGTTTTCATAGACTGAACAAACTGGATTATTCAACAGTGACTCAAGTTTCCGAACAAGCACGGAAAAGTCTGCATTAAGATAGCATCTCTTTATTTTCCCAAAATCAGTTGCAACAGGCTGCATTTTAAAACACTGCTTTAAACTCCCGTCCTTGGTTTTATTTCAAGAAGGCATTTACTGGATTTACTACATTTGTTGATAAGGGCTCAACACACCAACAGCACCAGGGACCAGACCTTAGACCAGCATTACATGCACACAGTGTTATGAGAGACACTCGGCTCTTGCAGCAAAAGCAAACCCTCAGCCATTAAGATCTGACACCGTAGTTTTACTCAGAGGCTGTGTATATTCATCAAGGAAAGAGAGGAAATAAGGCAAAAAAATTAATCCCCCAACTTGAGCAGAAAAGGAAAGCTCCTGTTTCAGCCTTCTCCATCTCTCTCTGACGTTTCCAAGGACTGTGCCACCTCTGTTTAAAACACAGAAGTGCCTTCCAGCTCTGCCTTAATGCCACCCCAAGGATAGCAGGGCCAAGATACCACAACTACAAAAAAGTAAAGCTGGTCTGTGTTAAACATGCAGTCACACTCTGGGTTTTCACATCTAAAAAAAAAAACCAAAAAAAAAAAACAACAAAAAAACAAAAACACACCACTTCGGTATTGCTTCTTTCACTATAGATTTCTAGATATTGATCAGGATCTAAATATATCTAGCTAGATAAAAATATGTACTGCAATTTTATTTATGTTTGAATTATATAACACAATTTGCTCTAACCTCACCCTGAATTTCATATAGCTTCTGGTTTGAGCTGCAGATCTGTCAGCTGAGCAGAGCTCTGCTCGAAGAGGCAGGGCTGAAGTAGGACAAGCATGTCAGTGGCAACAGGCAAACAGCAACTGCAAATACCTGAACCAGATCTGGCTCTGGTAATTTAACCTTCCTCAACATCACCACAAAGCTCACTGCGTTAAAAAAAAAAAATAGTAGTAATAGTAATGAATCTAATCAATAAACATTTATCTTGGAACAACACTTCTATCATGAATCTTTCACTTTAGCACACGCATTGCTTTCCTCACCTGAACCTCCAGAGACACTGAAAGACCTTGCTGAGGAATAAAGGCAGCAGCACGGCATCCTCCGGAGAGGCCAAGGGATGTACCTTAACTGCTTTCAGTGAGGAATCTATGTGGTGAATCACTACAAACGTCTCCCTGTGACCGCTATGAGGAAACACGATTCCTTTCCCTGACCTCCCCTTCACACCTGAGGAGTAAACAGAGAAGCGTCCACAAACAGGCCCGACAGTCGGCAGCATTTATTTCAGCAGGACCCCGCCAGCGGGCTCGGCTCCGACACGGAGCAGCCACCGGGCCACGGCTCCAGCGCCCACAGACATCTGCACAGCGGCACCCCGCCGGCACCGGGGCAGGAGCCAGGCTCCAGGCTTTCCCAAAAAAGCTTTCTGCTCACACCTCCCCACCTCGTCGCACCTTCCAGCGCTTACCTCCGAGAGGACGGCGGCGAAGGGCGGCCGGGCCCGGGCCTCGGAGGGCGGCCGGGCCCGGGCCTCGGAGGGCGGCCGGGCCCGGGCCTCGGAGGGCGGCCGGGACCGGGCCTCGGCCTCGGCCCCGCCGCGCTCCGATGCTGGAGCCTCACAGGGCACTGCTCCAGGGGACAGGGGCGAAGGGGGAAAGGAAAGAAGAGGAGGACTAACCCAACAATTACACGTTACACTTGCTAATCACACATTTCCAAAGCGGAGACAACAACGGGAATAATCCCTCCTCCCTCAGCGCACCACCAGCATGCCTTCAGAGCCAGGCTTTCTGGGAGAAGGGGGTTGTGGGGGTTGCAAATAATTACAGTTAATTTGAAGGTTCATATTTGAAGAGAATATTTTTGGAAAGAGAAATCAACATGTTAACAGTGAGCAGGAGCACAGAGCACGTAATCCTTTCACATCCTGACAGGGGAGAACTGCGGAGGCCTGCTATGAAGCATCGCTGAATAACAGCATCTTCATTTTTTGAATATCTAATTAGGAGTTTCTATATATTGCAAAGCATCGCCATAAGATATAATTTAGTTGGCAAACACTAAAGATCTCTCAGTCTGTAAGTACGCTTTTGGCAATCAAAATTTAAATCTGGATAAATATCCAAGATATGTACGACACAGGTACTTTTTTTTTTTTTTATTCTAACAATTACATTCAAATTAGCAGATTAACTTGAATCAGTTTTAAGCAAATGCAAGCTACAAATATATCAGCCTCCACCGCCACCTCAACAGTGTATTTTTGGATTGTTAGTAACCTTACTCCTGTTAGTGGCTTCAAATACATTTAACATATATTAAAGGGCAGCCGATGAAGCCAAACAAGTTTTGCTTAAATCTAAGAAGGCTACAGAAGCCAGAACTTAGCACCGACTCAGACTTGAAATTCACACATGCCAAAAAAAACATTTGCAACTGCACTAATTCCCACTGTGGGAACTGAGAGGTAGCTTCATATAACACAACGGGCAACAAATCCATTCCTTTAATTTCAGTCGCCAAATTTTAATTAATTTCCATCCAGGCAAACATTAAGCGTTTCTGCTGATCTTGCAGGATGTAAGCTCATTTGCACAATAAATGCGGTCTAACAAGTCACCACAGTTATAGCAAGTTGCTTCAGTCTTATCTAACTGCGTAGTGTGAAAAGTCAGTGATGGGTAAGTGAAACTCCACCCACGTCACAGTTTCTGGAGTTAAGCATAAGAAAACTGAAGAATTTGCAAGCGAGACTGCCAATAGCATTTGGACAATTAGAGTCCATATTCTGAACTACACATATAGCCCTTGTTTAGGAAGGGGGAGAAAAGCATGCAATTTTCACTTCAACTTTCTTCTACAAAATGAACATCTGTATCCCAACACTCCAGAGCTCCCCTTCCCAAAAAAAAAACAAAGTCAAAGACCTTCTGCTGCCCGCTCGCAGTAACTGCCAAGAAGAAAATTAAAAAAAAAAAAAAAAAAAAAAAAAAAAAAAGAACAAAAAAAGAGAAACCAAATCAAAGTTTAATTAAATTGTATAAATTTAAATAGGTCAGCATATAAACAAAACAGTCACAAGTTCTGCTTATGCCAGGAGGCACATGTCACTGCGGCGTTAAAGCAGAGACCATCAGCAAGAGCAGGGATTCCCCAGACGGTGGATCTGCCAGCAGAAAGGGCAGCAGGGCAGGCAGGGAACCAGCCTGCGCACAGCGGCTGCTGCCCACCTATGCACGGCCAGCTCCAGCCCGGAGGTTTAACAGCAGCTCCAGGTGAAGAGCAGTGGTGCAGGACGGTGTCGGGCCATCCTAGACAGATCCCTTCTGCCCACCTGCTGCCTTCCTCCTCTGCAACATCAACAGCGGAGCAAGAGACCGAGCGGTGCCCCGGCTGCTGCCCATCGGCCTCACCAGCAGATTGCTGCCCTCTGCATCTCCTGCCTTCAACTTTCCCCGAAGCCACAGCTTCTGTGGAAAGCACAAAGGCTTCTTACGTGTATGACTCCTTCGTGTACACACACCACGTGTTTAATTTTAAACAGTTTTTAATTTCCTGATTTCTGCACGTGGTGAAAGTTTCGTTCTGGTACTAACTGAATGAAAAAGGGGGTGGAGGGTGTGTTTCTAACATTTTTAGAGGGATACACCAACACCCAAGAAGCAGAGCAGCCCACTTCAGCCTTTTGCATCCTGACACGAGAGAAGCATGGAGACCTGGCATGAAGTAGCCTCTGAATGATAGATATTCAAAAAAAAAAAAAAAAGAAAATGAAGATGCTAATTAAATAAGACCTCTTACTTATTACAAAGA
The DNA here is from genome assembly GCF_018691265.1 of Tyto alba. Taxonomy (NCBI): domain Eukaryota; kingdom Metazoa; phylum Chordata; class Aves; order Strigiformes; family Tytonidae; genus Tyto; species Tyto alba. Next base: position 950,506 of record NW_024881321.1, read on the forward strand.
ATAGCTAGGAGATATAATTTAGTTGGAAGTACTATGGGTTAAGGGCACCTCTGCTTGCAAGCACTCTTTTGGCAATCAACCTGAATTCAAATCTGAGTAAGTACTATTTTAGAGACCATGTCCCACACTTACGCAGTACATTCTCCCCAGTACACACACCCCTTAGACCTATGCAACAAAAACAGCCTTGACAAAATGGAAGAGGAGCCCCACAGGCTCACACCAGCGCGAGCCTGGGCTGCAGTTAACACACCAGCAAAGCACGCAAGGAGACACGGGCCGCTTAGAAATGCAATCACAGCCATCCCTGGCACGCTGGCTTGAAGCGGCAACGGGACTGGATGCACTTCCAGCTGCATGGATTCCTAACATTCCCAAAAATTAGGTTACTAAGGCTAGAACAAGAGAAGACTTGTACCTTTAAGTTTAATTAACTCTAGAATAAGACGTATTTTCAAACAGAACTATAACATCATTGATACTGTGCAGTGACGCAAGATGCCTTTAACAACAGTAAGTTGTCCGAGCAAATCGAGTGCTGCCCTCCGCTCCTCCAGCAAATTTCTAATCTGTCGGATGTGGCAGCTGTCAGAGCCCCAGGAGGTTTTCAGCAACTACATTTTTAAACCTAGCCACTTCTGGTCCCGTGTACCGCAAAGCAAAGCACTGCTAAACTTTTATCATTTACTGCAGAAGCACTTCAAAACCAAACACATCTGCCTCCTTGGGTATTATTTTAAGTGATCTGATAAAGATCAGTATCCACTATCGAAATCTAGCACAAGCATGAGGCCTAATGAAGTTCGTATCAGATAATCATCAATCCAGTAAAAGCAGCTGACTTCATTCTTTTTATTCCTCCACATCCTCCGTTAGGAGTGGAGACCTACCAAGAAATTTAATGATACAGCTGCTGCACTGCTAACTTAAGATGTCTGCATCTCACAAAGTACAGTGCAGGAATGGAGTGCCTTTGTTTGATGAACACATGTGAATAACATTTACTAAGTATATTTAGAAATAATACTTAAATGTGAATAGCACTTGTCCTCAGAGATCAATTTAATTCATGCTGAAGCTCTCTCTGGAACAGCAGAGATGCTGTTCTTCAAAATGTGGCTCTTCCCAGTGCACTTCATTTATGAAGTGCAGCCCATCATCACAAAGAGCAGTGTTTCCCCAATATTTAAACGCCCTTTTGGCAACCAGACTTACAAACAAAATGCTACAAAATTAATTAAAATATTAGTATGCATGTGGTAATATGCTTAACTATGACTAGCTGCAGCCAGCATCAGTGAATTTGAAGTTCCTTCTTCACAGGAGTTGACAGTAAAGTAAGCATATCCGTCTTCCACATTTTTCTGAAAGAGGAAAACAATAAACTATTTACCAGGTATCTCCACTATGTCTTGCTTCAGTATTCGTTACTCAAGGTTATATAATCACTTCCATTAGAAATCCCTGTTTCATATACGAACTTTCTCCCAAAAGAGAAAGGGCGGAAGGTTGAATCTCTGTAGCCACAGCCCTACATATTTCACAAATCTGTGGCTGCAAATTGTATCAGCATTTTTGTTCCAAAAGCCAAGCACTCATTTTACAAAATATTCACCAGTTGTGTAAACAGAGGACTGTATATTTCGGTAGTATTATGCCTTGGAAACTGAAAAAGGTCTGAACAGACATCTCAAGAGTACATAATTTCTAGAGTCTGACAAAAGACCTAAAACACCCAAAATATTGCCTATGTTATTGTTCATCATTGCATTAAAAAAAACCCACTAAACCCAAACACCTTACCTAAACATCTTTATCCCCTTGTATGACACTGCTTCCCCTTTCCATCCCACGCAGCAAACGCCCCAATTCTCTAAACCACCAACTTCACTGACAACTTGTGAAACCGTGTAAAAGATACAAAAATAATAATCCTAAGGCGGCAGCTGAGCGTGTCGTAAGGAATATCGTGGAAAAGAGAGCAGTTTTTGTATTGAAGTTCTTTGAAGTCAGACACCTCGGGAAAATTTAGTTCATTATGTCAGCACACAAAGCCACTCGGGCATTTTGCTTTGGTGTTTAGTCTTACCTATAGCCGTACAATTAACTGAACAGACACCACAGCAAATAGAAAACGGGCAAGGAAAATGAGGAGCATATCCAGCACGTAATTCAAGGCCCTGATGGGAAGCTCAAAACCACCGGCGAACGCGGGGCCACACGGCAGCAGGGGCACCCTGAGCATCCCGGGTGCCGAGAGGCAGCTCGGTCCCTCCCGGCCGCAACCTGCCTGCGGGCTGGGGCCAGGGAAGCCCACACACCGCCCCGAAACCAGGGCGGCCACGAAGGGGCTCGAGGTCAGAATGGGCTTTTTCCTTCAAGCGAGGGCTCAGGCCAAGAGGGCAAACGTAAAAGGAGAAACAAAATGAAGTTGAAAAGGAACGAAGAGTTAAGGGCTGGCACTGCGATACAGCTTTGCCGTGAGTGATCCGGGGGCAAGCAAGGAGAGCACCTTGCACCTGCAAATAGTAAGCTGAACTTTCGCACCTGAAATTAAGTGAAATGCAAGCTGGTGACTCACAGACAGACAACGAAAGCTGCTGCAAAGGACTCCTCGGCGGCAGTGAGCCGGTATGCAAGCCGCTATGCAGGAAAACCCACACGGAGGTGGGCAGAGGCTGGGACTGGTCTGGCCAGTGTTCCGAGATCGGGCGTCACTGCGGAGGAGATGCAACTACAGCTTCCAGCTGTTGAGGCTGTTACTCGTGCCTCAAGAAGGTATAACTGTAACTGCATTTCACTTGGCAGAATCCCGGAAGAGAAAGCCAAATCTGAATACTTCCATATGCATTTGCATGTGTGTGCGCTGTATGTATGTGTAACACAATGCACGATGCTAGGGGGTCCACAAATCACCTAGGGAAGCACCGAAAGGGACAAAGGTAAATGCCTACGGATATGTAACCAGAATTGAGGGAATGCACAGCAACTCTTCAAAGCAATTGTGGTATTTCCACGTAGAAGAAAAAAAATGTGTGGCAAAAACCTCACAAAGAGGTATGCATTTCACTTTAGAAAAATGGTATACATTTCCACTACTTAAATTGTTCATTGACCTAAAACTCAAAAGCTTCGGATAACTTCTGTAAATATTATTCTTCAATTTCTCAGTCTCTCAAACACTTCATACTATGTGTGGCTTCCGAACCAAACACACCACAACCCAGAATTTATTTTGCACGGCGACCAATTCACTACAGAATAGAGTCATGACCGCAGAGTATTCCTTTGGTAAGGCGACCCAAAGCACCCGTCCCACGCCTGTTTTGTCCTCAGGCTTTCAGGCTGACATCCATTCATCGTTCTGCAGCTAGATATCACCTCTTCTCATTCCTTCAGCAACGGCAACAAATAAATTTAGGTGACCAAGTTTCCTTGAGGCTAGAAGTTGAGGAGGTGTAAATACCCACGCAACCTTAACGCCTGCCACTGTGAAAAATAAACAACCCATCCACCTCCAGATGAGTGCCACCAAAACTCTGTTTTCTGTTCAAGAAACATTATAGGTTTTGATTAGAACCCATTTTCAAAAGCCAGCTAAAAGGAGGAGACCATCCAAGGAAGCTTAACTGCCATAGCTCCTACACAATACATCTCAACCGTCTCACCACACAGCAAAGACATCATGAAATACGCACATCACAGAGATGCTTTACGTTTTGTATTTCATGTATGATGATTAGCCAAAAAGCTGTCAGATTTGAGTAAAGAAGAGTTATCTACAGCTGCGGTGAAGTTCTTGGAGGACTACAGACTCTCTTAAGCCCCACGTCTCCCACAAGCACAGGTAAGGGAAGACCGTTGCTTTCACTTGACTGCTAGTAGGAGAAAAGTTTCGTTCTTCCATGCAACTTTCACAACAATTTTTTTGTTGTCTCTGAACCGAATCTTGCCTGTGGCTCAGCCTTCTCTGAGCGACGCCGGTCGCTGTCCGCGCTCGCTCCCGACCAGCAGCCCAGCCGGCCTGGCAGAGCACATCTCCAGCGCTCCGCTCAAGGTCGCCGCCGCGCAGAGGGGGTCACGCGGACTTTGCTCCCCTCGAGTTCGACCGGGGGGCTGTTCACAAAGCAGAGTTTGTGCTCGGGAAGTCTGGAATAAACTTTGCATGTGTAACTGGGAACGGCTTTACCTACTTTAACAAGCTGCTACTAAGAATTTTATGTTACCACCTTCAGCTTCTACTCTTATTTAAAAAGCCATTTTCACTTGGAAGAATTTGGATGCTATTTTGAGCTCCTAATGGATAATGTTGACACCGCTGAACTTCTTTATTCAATCAAAAAAATTAAAAAGCAGCTCAGCATCAGGTATTACATCAGGGCAGTATGTATTCACAAGCATTAGAGCAGTTAGCCCTCATCTTCTGGGTGAGAAACACAGCCTTGACACTATGCAGAAAGGGCACATTCTTTTTAATTTCTTGTGTATTTCATGGATTTTGTGTATAATTTGAAAGGTGCCTTGTTGCACTTACAAATATGCAAGCTCCAACGAGATGATGAAGTGTCTCGAAGCTTTATTTAAGGGAGAGCAAAAAGAAAAAAAAAAAAAAAAAAAAAAAAAACAACAAACCACCTCTCTGGCTGCGAAACGCCCGCGCACAATGTACTCCCGGCCCCAAGTCAGTGCCAGGCTCTGCGGCGAACCCGCGCTCCCTCTGTCAGCAGCAAAGTCGCGCTAATCTGTGCCCCTCGCTGGAGCCACGCTCCTCCTCGCACTCCGGCTTCGCTCCCAGCCCCACGCCCGCACCCACAGCCGGCCCCCCCGGCCCCCCCGAGCACCAGCAAACCAACAGCTCCCAGTCGGGAAAAAAAAAAAAGAAAAATAATCCCTACTCAGGCTGAGCCGTGGATAAATGGCGATGAACAAGGCAGACGGGCCGCGCGCCTCAACCAGATCAATTCTAGCATTGACACCCAGTGGCTGCCCGTGACTAAACCTGAAAAGGTGGGTAAGAAACGTTGCGTTTATCTGGCTCAGGCCGTGAAATCTGCAAGCGTGTAACTCTGCGAGCAGCCTGGCAGTGACGCGGCCGAAAGAAGGGATTAGGGCAAGGCGTACAATGCAGAGCACAGTAACTATTTAATTATGGTGGGAGAGTACATGTGTATCCACCCGCTGGCAGTGGCAGGGTACCTCCTGCACTCTGCCAGAGGGTACCACAGCCAAAAAACACCCAGGTAACGGCTCGCCCTGTCACAGTGAAGGTATGTGGGCACAGAAGGAGCTCGCCCTCTCAGAACCAGGAGTGCGAGACTTCTTCCTTGCTGAAGCACCACACAAAGAGCAGCAATAAAATAGGAAGCACCTAATAAGTTACCCAGCCAGCAGAGTTTCCTATTTGCTCGCTTGAATTCGGGGGCTCTCTGATTTTAATTTTGGTTTGTTTGGTTTTCAGTTCTCTTCTACTCATTCTGAAATTGATATATCTTGCTTTTTTTCAAGGAGGCCGAAATACCGCTGGAGAAAAAACAGCATTTTCAAGTGACAAGTTACCTTATTTAAAAGTTGTCAGCTATCAATCATTCCACTCCTATTAAGGCTTTTCATAAAAGACGTCTTCAGAGAATTATCCTTTAAATTTTTTAGTCAAACATCAATAGAAACTAACAAATTACTTTTAAAAGCATTCAGCTAAAAATGAGTTTAGGATTAATCTGCATTTCCTTAGCAGGATGTTGCTCACCTCTAAAAAAAAAAAAAAAAAAAAAAAAAAAACAAATAAATTTACAGCAATTGGATGTAACAAACATTGCTAGCTGTGCAACTGAAAATATATAAATACACAATTTGAGTCAACACTTTCTTTTTCAGAAAAGGCAAATATTACAGATGCTAGAAAGCGAAGCAAAGGGTTTGGCTGGCCCCACCCGGACCGAAGTCACGAACACGGCGGGACACGCTCACCCCGTGGCCGGGTGCACGCACCTCGCACGTTTATCGCCACCGCCTAATCCCTCGCGGGGGGGAAGAGGCTCTGCCTCTACACGGGCGGCTAAAGCTTATTCCGACAGGGCTCCCGCGCAACAGTGCCACGAAACTACACGCCCTGCCGCCGCGAGCGAGCGGGGACACTGGTGGGCGACACTGTCTCACCGGAGGCCGAGGAGGAGGAGGAGGAGGAGGAGGAGGAGGAGGAGGAGGAGGAGGAGGAGGAGGGGGAGGAAGGGGGTTTGCTCGCAGCGCGTCGAGCGCTCGCCACCCGCCGGGACGCGGAGCTGGTGGGTGCCACAGGCCTGGCGCTGGCACCGCCACGGGGGGCGAGGGCCAGGGTGGCCGCACAGCCCCACGCGAAGCGACGCCGGCAGCCCGGGTGGGCGGCCGGGGCCCCCGGGGCCCCTCTCCGGGACGTGGCGGCCCCGCGGGGGTGGGTGTGTGGGTGTCCCCGGGGGCGAGGCAGCGCTCGGGCAGCCGGCCCGACGGCTCGGCTCCGGGCTGAGCACAAACCCCCCATCGCCAACCGGCCACCGGTGCCAGCCTGCCCCGGCTGCCGGGGGCAGCTCCGTCCCACCGTTTCTCGCAGGAGAAAGACGCTCCCCGGAACCCAACTTTTACAAAGCCATCAGGACAAATACACCGGCTTACTCATTAAACACGCGGTATTTTTGCAACCCTTGTCCTGACTCCGCTCTTTCCCCATCCCTGTTTGCTCCTGTCCCCTCTCCGCCGCCCGACGGCAAACCCCGTCGCGCCGGGGCAGCTGTCGGCACGGCCCCCACCCCCCCACACACCCCCCCCCCCCCCCCCCCACCTCTCCGAGGGGACGCGGCGGTGCCTCCGCAGCGCCCGACGGCCACCCCCCACGACACAGGTGTTGAACCCCAGCCCCCCCCCCCCCCCCCCCCGGCCAGCCCCGCGGGAGCGGGAGGCGGCGGCGCTCCCGCCGCGTTCGCCCGGGGAACGGCGCCGTGACACGGCGTGAACTTTTGCTTTCGGCGGGGCAGGGCAGGGGAGAAGGGGGGGGGGGGGGGGGGGGAAGGCGGATTGCAGCAAGTTGAGGGCGGGGGGGGGGCGGCCCCTCCTGTGCCCCACCGCGGGGGGGCGGGGGGAACTGCTTTATTCTCGTAAGATTTTTTTTTTTTGGGGGGGGGGGGGGGGGTGGGGAGGAAAAAAAAGTGAAAATTTTAAAGGGGGGGGGAAAAAAAAAAAAAAAAAAGCATGGAGCCGGAGCGCTGCAAACTGCGCGGCGGGCAGCGAGCAGCCCGGGGGGGCGGGAGGGGGGGGGCAGCGTGCCCGGCCGCTCGCAGGCGACCGGCGGCAGCGCGTACAGCGCCCAGCACGGCCGAACCCCCCCCCCCCCGCGCCTCCCCCGCTCCGACGGGGCCCCCCACCGCTCGCCCCTCACCTTCCAGCCGGCCGAGCTGTTGCTGTCGCCCTTATCCTTGAAGTAGGGGACGCTCTTGACCATCCACTCGTAGATCTGGGAGAGGGTGAGCCGCTTCTCGGGGGAGCTCTCGATGGCCTTGGTGATGAGGTCCGCGTAGGACAGGTTGCCCCAGGCGTTGCGGCGCGACGAGCTGCTCTTGCGGGGCTGCCCGGCCACGGGACCCGGCGACAGACCGGCCACGGGCGGCGGCACCGGCGGCACCGGCGGGTGGAGGCGGCAGCCGGGCTCGGGCGCCGGGAAGTCCCCGCAGCGGCAGGCGGCCGCCTCGGGGGGGGGGCCGGCGGCGGCGGGGGGCAGCGCCGCGAAGTCCTCGCTCTCCTCTAGCAGGCTGAGGTTGCTGATGAAGTCGGCGCTGAGCCCTCCCGAAGCGCCGGCCGCGGCCCCGGCCGCCCCCTCGGGCTGCCCTCCGCACGACGGCGCCGGGCTGGAGGTGGCCGAGCTGGGGGGGTTGAACTCCGGGCGCGGCAGGGGCCAGGTGCAGGAGCGGGGCCGCGGCAGCGGCTCGAAGTCGGGGTCGATGTCCACCAGCTGCGGGGCCTCGGCCATGGCGGGGCCGGGGCGGGAGCGCGGCGGCGGCGGCGGCGGCGGGGGCGGCCGGGCTCAGCGCCGCCGCCCCATGCAGGCTCCGGCCAAGGACCGGCGCGGCCCCGACGGCGCGGCCGACAACTCCCCCTCGGGGCTCCGGCCCCGCCGCTTTGCCCCTGCCCGGCTCCCGGTTCCCGGTTCCCTGCCCTCTGCGGCGGCGGCAGCGGCGGCAGCAGCAGCGACCCGACTGGAACGACCGCCCCGTGCGGGCCCGCCTCCAGCCTTCCTCCTCCTCCTCCTCCTCCTCCCGGCGGGGTGGGACGGCCCGCGCCGCGCCAATGGCAGCGCCGCGCCGCCCGCCCGCCTCCCGCCGCGGGGCCGGTTTGGCAGGAGGGTGCCGGTACCCCCCGTGCTCTTTCGGGGTGGGTTTTTTTTTTGTTTTCCGGCGGCGGGGATGGGGGGGGGGGGGGGGCGGTGCCCCCCCGCAGCCCCGGGGCTCGGAGCTCCCTTGCCCCGCCGGGGAGTGAGCGCTGCGGAGGGCGCAGGAAGTAACTCCGCTCGGAGCTGCGGGGGGGGGAAGGATTGCCACGGAGAACGCCCCCGCGAGTGTTTCTGCCTTGCTCGCTGCCGGCGGCGCGTTGCCGCTTGCACCGACGGCCCCGGTGCCTGCAGCCCTCGGGGATCGGCGGGGGGCTGGGGGCATCCCCCGGCTGCAGCGGGACGACTGGGGGGAAAAAGGGGGGGGTGCTCGGGGGGGGGGGGGTCTCACCAGCAAGCCCGGCGGCGCTGGCCCCGCGTGGAGCGCCGCTACCGCCCGTCTGCCCGCCCCGGGGGGGTCCGGGCAGCCCCCGCGCCGCGGGGACGGGACCGGGGGCTGCGACAGCTTCCCTGCCTCCCTCCCTCCCTCCCTCCCTGCCTCCCTCCCTCCCTCCCTCCCAGGCCGGCTCCTCGCCAAAAAGTGTCCGCGCCTCCCGAAGTGATAAACCTCCCCTTTGGCTGAGCGTGTTTTCACACCGCGAGGCGGTGTTTTATTCCGTGGACAGTCACGGGAGCTCGGGATAATTTCGTTTTGTGTCAACTATTAAACGTACTTTATATTTTCCGGGCAAACCCCAAGGCCACACAGTTCAGTAAGGCTTGTATTCCCCGCTTCCAGAGAGGCAGCAGTTGCAGGACGTGCCGCCTCTGCCACCCGAGCCCATAAACATACAAAGAGGTACATGTTCGAGGCAGCACAGAAGTGTTATTCTGTTTAAAATTAAAAGGAAGACTCTTGCTTAAACTCGGGAAACGATCCCAGGGATGAGGCGCGACTCAACACCTTGTTCAAACTGGCAAACCCTACTTTTTAGAAAATCTGTTTTGTTTTCAATAGGAGGAATGCTTGCAAAAAACATGCTTCAGACATGGCTTGATAAATCACAGAATTCACAACCCGCCATGGCATTTGATGTCGCCTGTCAAAGAACTACCAGAGCAGGGTAACTGTCACCGCTGAGCCAGCAAACCTGCTGCTCTTCCCTCCTCCCTGCATCGAGGCGGAGAGCGTTAATGTTATTTAAACGTGGTTCATTGTTCCTATGAAAATATTTCCCAAAAATGAGTAACAATAATGAAGGAGAAAGTGTAAGACTGGATTTAGGCCCACAGCATGTAATTTAGTGACAGATCATACATCTACATACACATACCGTCTATTATGAAAACACTTTCTAAGACTTGCAATGATACCTAACTATATAGTTAGTGCAACATATGCATAAGTGCACAGCAACTGATCAAATTTTAAAGCGCTGGTTTTGTCATGTTTATTTTCCAAATAAATGCGAAAGGTGATTATATCTTATTATAGGTTGGCTGCTTGCCAAATTTCAGAGTTGCTTTGCCTTTAAGTAATTTCTGTGTTTTCCAAATCCTGCAGAGGAGTCAACCCACAAATTTATATTGCTTAGCCCGCAGATTTTAGAAAAAAAACCCCTTTTTTTCCTCAGTTTCAAAAAAAAAAAAAAAAAAGGGAAAGGCAAATTAGTCCCAGTTCAACCTAATAACTTGCATGCCACGTTTCAGCTTGGAACAGCTTTATCCGGCAGCGTTACACAACTCGACTACAGTAGTTGCCCTGCAATAGGGGAGAGCACCCTGCCTTGGAGAAGCAGAGATTATATAATGGTGAGAAGCAGCCAGGGACGCGCGGCGAATGGACATGTTTAAATGGGAGGCAAAACAAAAGAAGTCCCCGAGAACACTGAAACATTTTCTTTCCTTGGTGTCTGAAAAAAAAAAAAAATCTAAGGGCCAGACTGGAACCCATCCTGCTAAAGGAAATGGATTTATTACCCAGGCTTGCTTCTAAGGATTTTTTTTTTTTAAATCTTGCACGCCTTGCTTTTTCATTTTGTCAAAAACAGAGACGTTATCCCCTGACCTCTATTGGTATACGCAGATCAAAAAATAGCTTTCCTTTGTCAGATGCCAACTGTGAAAACTGGGAAGAAAGCTGGTGCTGGGGCTTTTAGGAAGCCGTGGTGTGTTTGTAGTTGAGCCCAGCTCGTTCTGCCGCAGGAGGGTTGGGTTGCCCTTCCCTGGCCCCGCTTGCCTCCCCTCCTCGGCAGGGCTCTGCCACGTTTGTGCCCCCTGTCACCGACGTTCTTGCAGCTCGGAACGCAGGGGTGAATGCAGACAGCAGTTTGCAGTCAGGGCTGAGGGCCGGGGAGGGAGAGCGCCGTAAAGCCGGCGCCTTCAGCTCGCGGCGTTCGCTCGGCAAGTGACTCACAGCGCAAGAGGCAGGGGTGAGCTCTGCCCATTGCTCAGGGGGGGGTTGCCTATTGCACGCCCACGGCTGGGCCCAGGGCTGCCGGAGGGCTGGAGGCCGAGGGGACGACGCCGCGCGCTTTCCTGGGATGAGTAATCCGGGCGTCCGCGCTGGCTTCGGGGCGAGCGAGCCCTTCTGTGAGGCCCCGGTCCACACGCATGCCATCGTCTGCGTTCCTCGGGGGATTTCTGCTCTCCGTCGAGTATTCGGGGACCGAAGCCCTTCACGTCAACTGATTTTGGGGTCAGAGCGAGCGGCGCACCCGCTGTGCACAACAGGAGGGCCAAGCGAGCTGCATGCCCTGGCGCCCCCCCGGCACCGCCACGGCCCCGGTGCCCCACTGACCACCCTTCGGACCCACCGCCGTGAGCAAAACCAGCCCCCTCGGCTGCTGGAGGGGGGCTCCCTCCTCCTAAAACAGACCGGCACGCCGAGGGCTCAGTACGAGAAATTTTACCGCATCTACAAATGACAGCGTTGAGTTTATCTCATCTCCCACAATGCCGAAATGCTGATGGATGCACCACAATTCATTTTCTACTCCCACAGTCCTCCTCCCACACTCCACCTTTTCATTTCTCTACTCCTACTCCTGCTCCCATTTTCCACTCCTCTACAATACAATATCTTCTATCATCCTCAGCATCAACTTGTATTTTTTTTTTTTTTTTCAAATTAAAGACCTGAAGATTGCCTTTTATCATCACTGGAATAAAGCGGAGCCTTCTATTCATATTCTGGGTTCAAGGCAGCCAAAATAAAGGATCTGTGCTGTCTTTTTACTACTGTCTGGATAATTCACTTTCTGAGGGTTTGATCAAATTTAGCAGGAGATTATGTGAAGCTGAAAGCACTCGTACTCTATGTACAGCTCTTTTTTCCACATGTATGTGTGCACTGAGAGAGTACAAACGTTTTAACAGAGCAAAAAGCAACAGTGAAATACCAGTTTGCGCCTGGTATCTTAAGAGCTGGGAAAAAGCTTATTTTCTGAGAAAGGATGGGGGAGTTCAGCACCTCCCATGTCTCTGTCCTGGTTTCAGCTGGGATAGAGTTAATCTTCTTCCCAGTAGCTGGTACTGTGCTGTGTTTTGGGTTTAGTGTGAGAATAATGTTGATAACACACTGATGGTTTAGTTGTTGCTAAGTAGCGCTTATCCTAAGTTAAGGATTTCTCAGTTTCCCATGCTGCGGCAGCGAGCAGGTGCACAAGAAGCTGGGAAGGAGCACAGTTAGGACAGCTGACCCCAACTAGCCAAAGGGCTAGTCCATACCATGGGATGTCACGCTCGGTATATAAGCTGGGGGGAGCTGGCCAGGATCTCTGCTCAGGCATCGGTCAGCAGGTGGTGAGCAATTGCATTGTGCATCACTTGCCTTCCCTCGGGTTTTGTTTCTCTCTCTCTTTTTTCTATAATAATTTTCATTACTATTATTGCTATTATCATATTTTATTCTAGTCATTAAACTGTTCTTATCTCAACCCATGAGTTTTACATTTTTTTTTTTCCCCCAATTCTCCTCCGAATCCCACTGCAGGGGGACGAGTGAGCGAACGGCTGCGTGGTGCTTAGTTGCTGGCTGGGCTTAAACCACGTCAGTCTCTCCGAAGGGACTGACTTTGGTTTGCAGCCCGCATTTCCAATGAGCCTGGGCACCCGGCGGGTGGTGTGGCACCTTAACCACATCCCCTCCCAGCCCGGGGCTGCTGAGATCCTCCCCACACCGCAGGGTGGGCACATGGCCCGGGCGGACAGGGCATCTGCACTGCCCAGCTAAGGGCTTTCGAGGTGCCTGACGCTCTCCCAACTGGCCTGAGGCTTCTTACCCGGCACCCAGAGGCAGGTGGGGGTCCGGCTGACCCAAGGAGAGGTGGGTGTCACGTTTAGGGCCGTGGTCAATGGGGGGGGAAAACACGTTCCCCTCCGTGGGTGACTCGGCACCTCGGGTGGCAGAGCTCGCTGGCCATGGGGCTGTCAGGCTCTTGCCCCGAGTAGTTCAGACCCGCTTTCAGCCAGCTGCCTTCAGGCCACCAAATCCCACCCATCACACCTCGTAGTGCCTGGAAAACGCATAATCGCTGATTTTGCATCCCCGGGGTTTTCCAGGGTCCAGAAGTGTCTGGTGGCTCGGTGCAAGCCAGACGTGACGGGCAGGATGGTGCTGATCTCAAAGGGACCACTTGTTTGAGCAAAACGTGCGGCACTTGGTCTTGCCTGGCAGAAACTTCTGCGTTATTTCTTGTGACCCAATGTACGCTAGCACTATGCTCCTCAGAAGGGCTGCAGCCCTCCTGAGCAAAAACAGTAAGAAAAGGCCGTGCTGCACAGCGTTGAGCTGACAGGCTAACCGGGCACTGTGGGCAAAAAAAAAAAAAAAAAAAAAAGGCAAAATGATCAGTCCTGCTTTGCAGAGGGGAAACCGGGCCACCACGAACTCACGTAATGTGCAGAGAGCCTCGCAGAGGACACGTGGACAGAGACAGACTTCGGAGCCAGGTCTAACCATACCCGGTCCTTAGGCCTAAAATAACTCAAGTCCCCAAAGAGCTGTCGGGGTACTTGCTGGTGTGGGATTCGAAGTTACCTCGTCTCACGTCCGCCTTCTGCTGCACACCGCGGGGAGAGCCGGGATGCTCCCCACAGAGGCAACAAGGTCCTGCTGGGGGTACCTCCGTGTGCCCGAAAGCAGGGCTGGCCGCCCGCCCCACGGGGCGCGTTTCAGAGTCGAGAGCTGCAGACCCTCGCGCGGGGGGTGCAGCTCCAGCCTGCAGAAAACCTCCAGGCCCCCCAGCCCTTCTTCTCCGGGGAGGTGCGGGACCATGACCGAAGGTGCCAGATCTGCCCGTACAGCCAGACACCGTCTCCTTCACCTCCTCACCCTCACAGCTGGGCTGCTGCATCCTCCTCCTCTCCTCCTCCTCCTCCTCCTCCTCCTCCTCCTCCTCCTCCTCCTCCTCCTGCTCTTCTCCACCACCAGCAACCGACAGCGAGTTTCCAGCTGGACACCAACAACCCCCAGCTAACTCCCCGCTCCTTCCCCAATTTCTCTATCACAGCCCAGCGGCGCAGGGCGGCCGGAGGGCTGGGCGGGGGCTGCTGTCGGGAGGAAGGGTGGAAGGGAGCCGTCAAGAGGGGCGAAGGTGGGGCTGCGCCCCCCAGGCTGGGAGCTGGAGCTGCTGGGGGCTGGGCTACCAAAATCTCCCTGCAGACCTAGTGGCTGCTGAGGCTGGACAGTCCTGACTTAAAAGAAATGCTGCAACAAATATTTAGTTATATAAATCAACAGATAATTTAGTATTTGAAATATTTTTTTTATTAAAAATAACTAGTTAAAATATTTACCATGTATTTTCTGACAATTTCCTTTGATGTTGTTCGTACCTCATTTGTTCTCAGCATCTGCAAAAATGTAAACAATTAAGATTCGAGGGCAAGGTTTCATGGAAACCATTTGTAGGTTGCACTATTTGAAGGAATTGAAATTTAATTTGAAATTCCCTTGTGCAAGAGCTCATGTCAGAAGCACTTGTATGTTTTCCAGTCAAAGAAAAGAAAGAACAGTACAACTTTACTGGTTGCTGCAATTAATGCAGCTCAGATTCCTATTAAGTGTGGCTCTTAGCCTTTGGACAAAGCCATTTTCACTGACCGAGCACAACTGAGGTGTACATTACTGGGAGCCACAGTCTGCTGCCGCAGGTCCTAAATAGAAGAAGAAAGTAAACGGAAGAAAACATTTGAGACAAACTCATCTCTTGACTCCCTCACAACCCAGGCTCAGGACCTCCCATGGACACACATATCCTGTTGCACCCACGTAGACACATCCAGAGGTGAAAGACCTAAGCACTACATGCCCGAGGAATTATCCTGACCAGGATCAATACAATAAATACCAAAGGTAGTGTCGGCGTAGTGATATCTGGTTTTAATGTGTCATGTGCAATCACTGGCTGTGATGTAAAAACAGAAGGCAAGAGTTTATCAGGTTTCAGATTCAGCTGAATCACCCGGCCCACCCCTATGCAAAGGCCAATGTGCCTGGAAGTAAACACAGTTCAAGTGGTGTGGATGTTTTCCAGGGTGTTGGGTTTCTGTTTTGTCGTAAATATGATCTATTACAATATTCTCCCACATCCTACGGTCAATGTTTCAACATTTTCAGGTGCGTTTCTCATTTCTTGTTTTCCTTCATATATTGCTGGAGGAAAAACTGACTGGCTTCGCATGGCAGCTTTTGTATATTAAATAATTTTATTGTGTTTGAGCAACAAACTGAAAACAGGACGCTTGACAGTTACGGTATATTTCAGTGGTTTCTCTTCAGCCTGTAGGAAGGGAAATTCATGGCACGGTACAATGCAATGCTTGACAACTATTTCATCTTCTTTTCCTTTGTTTCCCTGGAAAACTGATAGCTACCTGTCATCAACAAGAAAAATCGTTTATAGCCAGAATCAGCACAGAGGCTGAGGCATAATAAAGGCTTAGTTTTTAAAACAAACATTTTTTCCATTGTTGAATTCGTGCTTGAAAAGCATATTTATATATGTATACAACTGTATTTGCATACAAATGAGTGCATTATGTATACTCTACACAAATGCATATGCATGCTATCGTTATATACAATTTACGCTGGATTTATATAGATGCAAACATGGTTAGACAATAACGGTACGACAGTATTTTGACATATATGCACATATTCCTCAGCTGCTGGTGACTAACACATAGCAGAAGGCAGTGTTTGTGCAGGGTGCTCAATGGGTAAGGTTCATAGTATACAAATACCGGCCAGGGCATCGATGTCCACAGCAGGACGACAACTCCAGGCAGCTACACTCTCTTTCTCCTTGTAACACACAGTAACTCTGTGCTTTTTTTTTTTTTTTTTTTTTTTACCTCTCTGTAAAATGGGTATAAAACCCCATCTGTCCGTTGCGACCCGGTTGGTTAACAGTTTAAGTGCTTTGAGATCTGGTGCTGCAAATGCAACCCTGGCTTACCCGGGGCCTGCGAGGAGAACATACCGATGAAACTGAAACCAGCACGGTCCCAGCGGCAGGTTCTGCCTCCAGGCAGAGGCGCACCACACACCGGCCTGAAAACAGATAAGAAGAGCAACCAGCAGTTTCAATTTTACGTTTGCATCTGCCGAGCCCCGAATAGTGAACCTCACCCAGGATCAGACCAGCTCGTGCCTCGTGATCAATAATTGGAAGGCACATGGCAGGCGGCAGCTTGGGGCCTTCTCCTTCTATCCAAGAAGGAGATGGGAATCTCCGATGAGATTTAGGAGGGGGCTCAAGGCAGAGGAGGGCATTGGGTGCAAAGGGGTAAGTGGTGGGACCGCTCAGATCCGTCCACCCACTCGTTACAGAAATGCTGCTGCAGCTGCAAAGCAATGAGCAGTGGCTCCCTGCAAGCCACCCACTTTCACTCTTTGCTCCAGTTGTGGCTACCAACCTTGCCGGCTGGTGAAGCAGCTTGCGTCGGAAAAAAAAAAAAACCAAAACCCAAAAAACCCCCAAGCAAACAAAAACCAAAGTAGAGTCTCGGGCAGCAGCTGGACTCTCTGGTATCCCCTCCTTGCTGAGGTGGGGATCGGCTCGCTAAGGCACAGACTCACAGGGACTCCTCGTCCTCTCTGACGGGTCCCAGAGCCGCTGGAGAACGGGAAACACGATGAAGGGGCAGAAGGGGAAGGGTGAGCGGAGAGAAACAAGGGAGGAAGGAAATGGTGGGGGATAGGGACATCACAAGAAGAATTCACAACAAAGGGAAAACCGGAAAGAAAGGAAAGGAAAATAACAGAAAGGAGGAAAATGAGCATGAAACATAAACTGCCTTGGCCAGTAGATGAAGAAAGAGGACGTGTGTCCCGAATTGGAGCTTTTGCAAGACAAAGAACCCACAGGAATACTTAAAAGGCACTGAAAGACTGCCATCCCAGAGCCGTGCCTCCGCGGGGAAGGGGCAGCCCCGGCGGCCGTCTCCCCGGGGGGCTCACCCTGCCCACACGCACATCCCCACCGCCGCGTGCCGTGCCGAGCCGGGACGGGCGAGTGCACCCAGCGCTCCTGCCCCTTGGGCAGCAGGAAGCAATCCTGCGTTTCCAAAGTTTACAGGCTCACCTGGTCGAGCCCGCGCTGCGGAGCGGGCCCCGCGCCCCGCGCCCTGCCACGCGTCGGCCGGGCAGCGCGTCCCTCCCCTTCGGTCGTGGGGCACGGCTGACGTTGCCCCGCAGCACCCACAGGCCCGGAGCAAGCCCCCCACCCCCCCCCCCAGCCACGTTTGCACCAAAAGCCGGGCTGTGAGGCAGAAAGATGCAAGATTTGGACGTGGCGAAGGAGCCCTCACCCAGCGGTGCTCTGTCCCGCCCAGCCGGGCACGACGTAGGGACTGACGGGCACAGGGGTGCCAGGGGCTGGCAGCTCTCGGTGAAGTGACATATCAGGCAGCCAGCTGCTCTCTGCTTGACCCACCTGAATAAACGCCAAGGTCCCCTCGGCCTCTCCTCCTCGTGTTCTGCCACAGCAGTGGTGGCCACTGAGTGTTTGGATAGGCACTTGGAGAAGGACTCGGGAGTCAAAATGAAATGGAGGATGGACAAAAATGAATTTTTAAAAATTCCTTGCCATATGTCGGTTTGTTAAAAACTTGAGACTTGTGTAGTTTTGTTCAAAACTGCATTTTTACATTACAGGAAATTCAGTGTAGAAAAGCGGGACTGCTTGTTACTTTTCCAGATCTGCCAGATGTGTCTTCCTTTCAACCAATATCTTCCTATGATTTTTTTTTTTTTTTAGTGAAATCTTTCTTAACAGCTTTTTTCTTTTTTTTCCTCTTCTACGTATACACCTAACCTTACTCTGTAAAATCGACGTGGTGTGGTTGAAAAGTCACTTTACAAACAAGCAAGGAAGACCCTTCTCTCACAAGGCTCGAAAACCATTACCCTCTCTGCACGTGAAACTGCCTGCAAAATAAGACTTCTATCACCAAAGACAAGAAATGCAATTCTAGATGTCGAAAGTGTTGTCTCAAGGCTTTAACGCAGCCAGGCAGAGCTTTCTTCTCTGTTGTTCCTGAACAAGCATTTCCAGCCACTCGTGATGTCAGGAGGCGCCGTTCAGACAAATAACAGCAACCCACATCTCTCTGGATTCTCCTCAGACTCCATAAATAGGCACTTTCTTTGCCGTTCCATCATGTGAATCTAATGAATTTGGTTTGGGGTTTGTTTTTTTTTTCATATTGGGACTAAATCAGGAGTGCAAATACAGGCACTGGTCTGACCCTGCCTAGACCTTTTTTTCCTCCACCCCCTGTTAGCAGAAGGGCACTTAGGGTGTGAAACAGAAGTACAGCCTCCTCCAGAGCCGCACTCGAAATCCAGCACAGCAGCATGAAACCCCTTCAAAGTCAGTTCCCCAAACCAGGCAGGGTTCCTACCTCAGCCTGCCAAAAACCACAGAGGCGAGGAGAGAACTTACCCTCCCCAGAGCCCCCAGGCTGGGGAGGTGACTTGGTTTGTCACCAACAGAGCCCAGCCTTGTCAACCTGCGGACTGACCAGTGGACAACAACTGCATTTCACACTTTTCTCTTACCGTGTTGGCATCTACGTTGTTTAACTGGTGCTGAACATCTGGCAGCTTGCAAAGAGGGAGGGAGAGTGAAGTTTGGTCATCTCACGGGGGCCTCTGTGAAGGGTGGGAAAGTGGCTCAAGAATGGGCCCAACTACTGGGATAAGAAAAGGCGAAGACAACAGGGAGAGGGCAAGGGCAAAGAAGCCCCAAAAGATATCCTGCTCCTAAAAAGCCGTCGATATCTGGTAGCTGAGAGACGGTGGTAAGACTCACCATTGGGTACACCGGATTTCTCGGTAGCTGACTGGTTATCAAAGGCTGTAGTTTGCAGAGAGTGGTGGCCGGATATTTCTGACTCACCAGAACAGCTCTCATTTTTGTTTGGTTTTCCGACAGATCTTCAGGAATACGTCTTTGCCTTACTGCAGTTTTGCAGCATTATGGGTTTGCATTACAATCTTTCACCTCGATTCTTGTTTCTTCTGGGGACAAGACAGTACTCTGTGGCCTAACGCAACCCAGAGGAAAGTCCCTGCAGAAGCAGTTGCCCAGGTCAACCTTCATCCCCTCCTTGTTTTTTCAGCCTGATCCAGAGGCAGGTGAGGAAGGATGCTCAGTGGTTGCTGGTGCTGTGAAATCAGCAGCCAGAGTAGCTCAGTGGCCAGACGGATGGTTTGCAAAACGTCAGCTGTGGAGCACTGGCACATCGGTTACACAAGTCTTCATCCCAAACACCGCTGTTACAGCATGGGTAGCGACTCCTCCTCCATCATCAAACCCAAGATTTTCTTATGGGGATCAGAAAAAAACATCTATTTGAGTAACGTCTGTGAAGTCGTGCAAGCAGGTCCTCAAAAACACCTACGTCAATGGATTCATTCTTTGATATTTTAATCAAATTCATGTGCCAATGTCAGATGAAATCAGCACATTTCTTCCTCCGTGGGGTTACTGTCTAGCTGACAGCTTGCTGCATGTGCAGCGATGTCTGAGCCAGCCAACGAGATCTGCAGCTGAGCAAGGAAGTGGGTAAGCGCCATGGAGGTAAACGCAAGGTCAAGAAAATGGCTATAGCAAGTGCAAAGGTAAATGCTAAGCAGAGCAGTGACAGGCATCCAGAAGGGATTTTTCACAAGCATGCTGGCATGCTGTGTTGCACAGCTTGCTCTGCTCCTGTAGATTTCGAGCAAAAGAAGTCTGTGACAAATATTTTGAGAGTGCTTCGCAGGAATCGAAGCTGCGAGATGTTGAATCTGCACTGGCAGAGCCAAGCACAAAAAGTGGCGAGTGAACTTTTTCCTACACCAACTGCACCCAGAACAAGCTTCCTGATTTGCAAAGGCTTTTTACACTTCTTTTCACAGGCAACCCTGCTACGAAAAAAGTATCTGGAAACCATTTTTGCAAAACCGTGGTGGCATATCTTGTTTGAATCAACTGGGGGGAAAAAAAAAAAAAAAAAAAAAAAAAAAAAAAAAAAAAAAAGGCCAAAAATTTTGGACGTCCTATGAACGACCCGGGAAAGCTGTTGGATGCTCATGTTGGGCATCATCTTGCAGCAGACGAGGAGAGCAGCCTGGCAGCTGCTGCGCTCAGCACGGTAGCGGCACCACGTTGTTCCCTCGTGGATGATTCACAAGGGCTTGGTGAGGGAAGCGGGCAATTCGCGATGGGGATTTCTTCTAATGCCGTGAGTTTAGTTAGAAACCAAAAGAGCAACCTAGGCCGTTGGAAATAATTCAGAAGTATGATTTCCCTTCTGAGAAGACAACAGCTTTTGTTAGCCATATCACTGCGGGCACAGCAAGAACGTGGGAGAAAAGCCCTGTTTCTCAATATAGTGCATGTGGCTTGCACAAAACCCTTGCTCAGCTTGGCTGGGGAAAAAATGAAGTTAATTAACTTGTTACGGCGGTAAAACAGGCCTCTGCTGCCTTCTAACAATATCTCCAGGCAAAGGGGAAAGTACCTGCAATCTTCCCAGTCGTAAGGTGGAAGAGCGGCTTTCAAGTCGTTTTTGTGCTGGCCAAGGCTTCTGGGGAGATGGGCGCTGAGGAGCCGGCGTGCGGCTTCGTTCAGCAGTGCACCGTGTGGGTACGAGTCACCCGCCGTGACTCAGGTACCTAAAACTTAATGCTTAGGTCCTTGCCAACCACCTTCCCCTCCGTTTGTAGCTGGGGAAGGAAAGCAGGCAGAGGAAATTCACTTACCCAAAGCCCGGTCCAGAAGGCGGGGGGACCTGAGTGGCCCTCTGTTGTGACTCGGTGGGAACAACGTAGAGGAGCTAGTGCTGAGCTGGACACGAGTCGCCTTCACGCCTCTGCAGGGGGGTGCCAAGTTCACCCTCCCCGCGGGCTGCTGGAGGCATGTGCAGCTGGTTCAGGAGCCCACGCTGCGTCCCCGAGGGCCACCCCAAGCCTCACAGAATCAGGCACCAGAGCTCATCAACAACAGCCAAAGGCTTGGTCGGCTTTGGCTGCGGCGCAGACTTTAGGCACACCACTGACAGGACACTGACCGAGCAAGCCCTTCCTCAAAGCAGTATTAAAAAAAAAAATAAAAGCAATCTGCCTTCACAGTTGTCAATCAACTGCCTTTTTTTTTTTTGAGGCCTGTCGAATGCTTGATCCAATCTACATCAAGTATCGACTGATACTTCGGAGGCAGTTTCTGTGTTTGAAGACAATGTGTTGGCTAGCACCACCGCTCCAATTCTGGATGGAAAACTTTCACTTATTGCTAAATTTTGAGATGACGTACAGGTGCCCAACAGCAGCGAAGACTGAGAGAGCCCTTATTTTTCTTTGTACGCAGGTGAATCGCGTCGTTCCAGACAAGAAACCAAAGGCAGCAGCCATTCTATATACAACACCACTTCTTAACCCGAAAAATCTTCAGCTGGAACTGCAACCCATCTTCTTTTCTGTAAAACAAATTCACAGCTAAACGTAAAACCGTATGTCTGATAGTACCGTGTAATAATAATATTGATGGTATTAATAAAAGACTGTTATTTAAAAGCATCTTTGTACTTTGCCTTGATAAAAGCTACATAAATCAGTAATCTGTGAGCGTTGTTCAACCTCTGTTACTCAATTTACCTCAAAATGCCATGCCAGTGTTGTAGACTTAATAGCAACTTAAAAATTAATATGTCGACCTGAAAACGGGCTGGTGTCAGTGGAAAGGGAGAGAAGATTGACAAGTGCTTTAAAATCTGATCCCCCTGCATGGATTATAGTCAAAATTACCAGTGGCCTTTAGGAGACCAGAATATTCTTGTTTGGAATTGCTGCAGATGGAGTTAGCTGGTTACTGGCATTACAGGGTAAGCTAGTGCTCCCTTCACCTATTAGCCTGTTATTACAACAAAGACTCATCTTCATTAACCACGCTGCCGCAGGGCTCAGCTTATCTGCCAACAGAGAGCGCTGATTTCGTATCAGAAGCGGAGTCAGGGCAAAGAGCGAGGGGGAGGCAGGGCGACCAGCAGAGCAGGAACCTCACAGCAGCAGCCAGGGAGCCCAGGGTGTCGAAGCAGCCGGGGAATGCACTGACCACAGCGGGATTATTCTCCCGTCTTCACCTGAGGGTAGGAAGAGCTACTTTAAAGCAATGTGCGCAGAAAGGGGGTACAAACTAAGGGTCCAGGGAGGCACCAGCAAGAAGCATCAAGAACGAGCTTACAGAAAATGGTGTGGAAGACCGTCCACGTGGAAACACGCGCGCCCTGGCAGTGTCTGGCTCTCCAAAGATCTGCTTCACTTACAAGAAGCAAAAGCTTTTTGCAAGAGCGTTGTGGTTTGTGCCAAACACCACGCAGCCGCTCGCTCCCCCTCGCCCTGCCCGGGGGGTGCGGGAGGGAATTGGAGGGGTAAAGGGAGACTCGTCAGTTGAGATAAAAGCAGTTTAATAATCGTAATGAAATAAAAGAATAACAGAAAGTGCAAAGAGGTAATGCACTATGCCGTTGCTCACCTGCACTCTTCAGACACGGGCTTCTAGTACCTACTGAGAAGCGGAGCAGGCACAGCCGGCACAGGTGGAAAGGAAAAGATTAAAGAAGAGCAGGAGAGACTTTTCAGAAGACATCTATGTTCAGTGCCAGAAACATCATCTCCGCTGCGAATGGGACTCTTCACGATTAGAAGCGAGACACTGACTCCCAAGGTGCTATTGCACCAAGAGGCAGCGGGAAGGGTTCTGAACAGTGAGCCTGCGTTTGCTGAACGCGGCACCTCGTGGTCAGCTCAGAGCTAGAGGATCATTTCAGCGGTGAGTGTCTGGGAACTGGATAGGTAGAAAAGCAGAACACAGCCTCGAACACACAAACCATAAAGCTGCTTACAGGAATGGAGGATCAGTGCTAGGGCCGGGTGCCAGGTTTCTCTGGGATAAGGTATACCATGGGACACGGGCTCGCGAAGGTAAGAGCAAACATGAAGGCTCTCAGGCTGTCCAGGTAACCCGGGATGAATGCCAGGGATGAAAAACCCTCAGCAAGTGCGTCCCTTTAACTCAGTAAGTAACAGCTGAGGGTAAAAATAGGAAATTCTTGCACAGACTATGTAAAAAGTTAAGCAGAAAATGCTCTGCGATACCCCACGAGCTGAAACTCTGACACACTCAGAACCGTGTGCAGGTCTGTAGGGATGAACTGCAGACTCACAGAAGCGTTAGGTGCTTGTGGAGGCACTCCTGATTCCTTTCAGGTGAGTATTAAACCAAAGCAGACCTACCGGGGAGACAGCCCTTCAACTTTTACAAAAGGAGGAGGATGATCAGTCCCCAAGACCAGCTGGCCCTTTTGCCCTGTTAAAACACCGTGGCTTGAAACAGCCCCAGCTCAGACCGGCCTGTTAGCCAAGCCCCTGTATCCTGATACCGTGAGAAATACAGGTTCTTTTTCTCCCCTCACTAGTTTCTTCCTCCTCAAATGTTTGCTTATCTATTGTCCTACAGCAGACACAACTATCAGCCCAGCTCATCGCCTCCTTCACCAACACCGGCACCACCAGCAAGGAGAGGTTTCGCGTAGCTTTTGGCCAGAGCCAGAGGGGTGATCCTGGGGGCTGCAGCCGTGTGGAGCAGCGGGGTGAGCCCCCCCCCCACGGCACTGACCCACTGCGGAGCGATCCTCCCGCGTGGGCACTCACGGCGACGCTCAAGCCACGCTCCATAAAAAAACACACCTACCACCTCGTTCCATAAAACACACTGTCTTAGTTTGGGCTGAAATAGAGTTAATATTCCTTTTCAGGGACTAGATGAGTGCTGTGTTTTGGATTCAGCTTTGGGTTTGGTATGGGAAGAATGCTGATAGCACACTGATGTTTTCAGCTGCTGCCGAGACTTCAAGGACTCTCCGACTGCCCATGTCCTGCTCATGCGCAGGGGCACAGGGAGCAGGGAGGGAGCATGGCCACAGCACCTGACCCTAACTGGCCAGTGAAATATTCCATATCATGGAATGTCATGCTCACTATATAAAGAAGGGGGGGCTGGGAAGGAGCTCGCTCGCTTCCGGGATTGCGATTGTGGGATCTTGGTATCTCGGGGTCGCTGGCCGGGAATGGGCTGGATATTGGTCAGCGGGTGGTGAGCAATTACGCTGTACATTCCTGTTTATATATCTCTTTTTGTTTTCCCCCATCATCGTTATTGTTCTCATTTTATTGCCATTATTAAACTGTTCTTATCTCAGCCTGCGAGTCTCCCTTCACCCCTCTAATCCCTCCCCCATTCCCAGGTGGGGAGGGGGACGGGAGGGTGATTAGCTGCGGGGGTTGGTTGCCGATCAGGCCCAAACCACAACACACACCTACCACCTCGTTCCATAAAACACACCTACCACCTCGTTCCTGTCACTAATCCGAGTGACAGCGCCTGCGCCAAGCGGCACCGCTCCGCGGCAGCCCCCTTCGGGGAGGTAGGGTGCCCTGGATCTGGGTCACCTCTCCCAGCCTTTGAGGGACACCCGTGCCGTGCTGAGATACGGGAGCACCCTACAGCAGGTGTTGACACCTCTTCCCACGAGCGCCTCCTCCAGCGGCTGTGAAGCCCCGCTGAGCTGAGGGCGCTCCCAGCGCTGCAGGCGCGGTGTGGACACGGTTTATCGCGGCGCAGCAGCTGGAGGTGTCCTCACAAGGGCGCTCAGAAGCGGAGCAAGCCCGGAGGACGGGTCCTGTGGTGCACAGGCTTCCTTACATTGGGCATCCTCACCATCACCTCTGCCACACAGGGGAGACCTGCGCAAAGCTTACGGGCCGGGATAATCTCCCCTCTAAACAGGAAAGAAGTATATGAAGTGGGTGTATGTGGGGAAGGATCCCAGAACGTGGTAATCTGGCATTCACCACGCGGCAGTTGCACCGCTGCTCTCCCAGGCACGTGCACCACGTCTGGAGGCACATCCGCTGCCTCCCGGCTGCAGCAGGCCGTCGGCGTTCCCATCTGTCTCCCAGGGGGCACGGACCGGTGGGCCCCGGGGAGCCGGGGGGCTTCAGTTTTTATTTTGCCTGGTTTGGGCGAGGGCAAAACGCAGGGACGTCACCAAAGGCTGCTGCCAGGCAGGCCAGGTTCACACCGGCGCGGAGGAGCCGCCACCCTGCTCCGTCTTTGGAGGGCTCAAATGCACACACCTCCCACCGGGTACCTCAGCCTTTCTGAGCTCCTCAAGAGGCAGATTAAGGATTGGGGTTGACGGGGCCTTCTCCAGATGCCGTCAGCCATGGACATCCCCGGGAGCATCCGTCACCCTCCAGTCCCAGTCAGCACTGGTGGCAGCGGGCTGCTGGCACAGCTGCGTCTTCCTGCAGCCCCGGGAGAGCAGTCTCCATTCTCCATCTGGGAGGCTCCTCTGGGGTGCGAGTCCTCATTTTCTCCCAGGAAAGAGAGCAAGCAGCCCCTGAAAGTTATGCATTTCAGTGCCATGTTTTTATGACCCTTACAATCAGCGTGAAGCAAACATTGGGGTGGAGGAATAAGTAAATCATCATGGACCAGAAAGAATAACCCTTTGCAAGCATTTTCACAGGACGTTGTTGAACCACCAAACAAACATAGTCTGAGAGACTTCTTAAGCTTCAAAATATTTCTGTGAAGTATGCAAAATGGTAAATACATGCTGGAGCTCTCTGTTCACATCTGGGGTGGGAAAGCATAGCTTCTTGGCCATGTATAGCAACCCTAGCACCAACAGTTAGGCACAGGAAGTTAAGAAGAATACCACAGACATTTTACATGTGAAGAGATAAGTTAGCTAGTCTGAAAATATTTTACCTGAGTAAGGGCGTGACTAGTCTATAGGGGTTAATATCTTTTTAGGGTGTAGCAAGCTATAGTGTTCCTTCTTTCCTTGGGATAAATGTCCCCAGTCCTCCTGTGGAAATTTCACCCAGGAGGGAAAAGACGTTTGTTGGGACATCAGCTCAGGGGAAAACCTTCAAATGTGCTGGGCGACAGGGGGGACGTGAGCCACAACATTTCCCTGGGACTGAGAACCACAGTGCCATTCACAGGCAATTTCTCATTCATTAATGCAACTTCAGGAGAGATTTCAAAGCTTTAATCACTCCGATTGGTTGTGATTAATAATGATTTGTTGCGGTGGTTTGCAGTGTATTTCCTTATAATCCAGTTTGAGTATAGATCTGCCTTGGCAGTTTCTGGATAATTCAGATAGCCTGTAAGAACTGTTCCTGTGGCAGAAAATGCCTGGGTATTGTAACACCAATTTTCATCATAAGATGCTTTTTAAATAAATCAAAACAATTGTTTTCACTCAGGTCTTCACAATGAGGCGGGAAATGTTTCTTGCCCAGTGGCTGCAAAATTCTGACCCCATTTTTTAGAAAGCCTATTGTGACAATAAAATTGCCACATAAGCTTTAAAGGAATGAGTGTCGACCAGCTTGTCATACCACAACATTCATAACACCTTCAGGGAGCTGAACAAACGGTTAAAAGGAAAGTTAGCTGACTCATTTCATGAGTAGCTGGTGTTAGTCGTAGCAGCTTGGAAGTTAACAGATAAAAATGTTATCACAGCCAGCAGCAATATAGCCCTAACAACGACAGACAGGCTTATGCATAAAAGAAGTCCAATTAACTGTCTTCAACATGGGTGCAATTTAGATTTTGTATTAATATTCCAGTAGTATACTGGAGACCAACTGACTGCTGTAGCATGCTTTAGAGGCAAAGTTTTGCATTTCCACATCTTCTGCTGGAGAATTATTTTATTTAAAGACATACAGAGACTTCAAAGCGCTGCTCCTTTCGGGTAACTAGGCCAAATTTTGTATTCAGTCACGCTGGTATAGCTTGAGTTTACAGTAACTCCATTGACTTCATCAGCACAATTAACCACCGCAACAACTCACCCAGCGATGCTGCGGGCTCTCCATTGCTGGAAATTATTAAATCCCAAATGTTTGGCTTGTTTGCTTGTTTTTTCTTTAAAAAAAAAAAAAAATAAAAGATGCTCCAGTTGAAATTAATAAGCCACCCACCTTGCACTTCGCATGGTATCAGATCAGAGGGTTATGTTACCTCACTGGGACTTCACGAGCCGTGAACGACGGCTCTTGTGCAGGTGGAGGACTGAGGAGCTGTAGGGCGGCACGGGGCAGCACGGGCAGCCTCAGCGCAGCGTCGCTGTCTCCATGCAGGACCTTGTTAATGGAGAGTAAAGCACATCCCTCCCAGAGGCAAACCCTCATCGGGGACCTCTGAACTCACTCAGCCCCAGCTGTCCTGGGCTCAGACCTATCTCCGTTACTGCAAAAAGCCAAGGCATGCAGCCTGACACTCACAGTTCATTTGTCACCATCAAAAAAACCCCCAGCATTCAAGTGTCTTCCTGTAAGTTTCTGGGCAATTATTCTCCTACATCACCTGGATTATCAGATGCCGTGAGTTATGTGTTGGTTTGTTATGTTTGGCTTCTGCGCAGTAGAACCATGTGTCACCATTTGTGGGGATGAGCCGATCTAGCAAGCGGTTCAGAAAAGGGTGATGCCTTTCCATATCAATAGCCCATATTAAAGCCCAATTTAAATCAGGGACTGCTGCTGCAAAGGCTGTCCGAGGGCAGCTGCAGGAACTATTCAAATCACTTGCTGCTCTATCTGGCCTAATTATAAGAATCGGAGTGAGAAGAGGTGTGTTAACAGAACCATTTAATTTTTATTGCAGCTACCTGACAGCCGCTGCAGTCATTTACTCCAGAGCAGGGTCGCACTACCAGAGCAGGGGAGGCACTGCTCATCCCACCCAACACTGTTACACCAGCCCACAGGAAAGTGGGGAGCTTATGCTCAAAACTGGGGAGGTTCAGCGCCGACAGCCCAAGGTAAAGGCCTCAAGCCCCTCAACTTCTCTTTTTTAAGTCCAGGGAGAGCAAAAAAAGTAGGCGAAACTCGCCACAGGATTTTAACGTCTCCCCATGTTTCACATTTCACGCCTGATTCTGTCTCCTTCTGCAGCAGTAACTCCTCCTGACTCGGGAAGACGGTGCTGGCCACGCACAGGGCGCTCCTCCGGCGCCCACGGCCGTTCCCGTGCACCGCAGAGGGGAGCCACGGCCGTAACCCGAGAGCTGCTGCCACAAGCAAACCTTCCCCAGGACCAGCGTGTCCCGCGGGGTGCCCAGAGCCACCCCATCCGGGTGGAAGGGCTGTTTGTCCATCCCCAAGCTGCTCTCACGCCGCCCCGGGGAACCCCCAGAGATGGGCAGGGGCTCCGCGCCCTCAGCCAGCTTCCCCCTCGCCCCCTGCCACAGCCCCAGCACCCACCACCCTGGCAGGCACATTCCCTGGCGCTTGGCACCCAGAAATTGGGTTTTTGGGTTTTTTGTTTTTAATTTGGCAAGCATTAACCCAGACTCACCTTCATATCTCTGCACCGCTCCGCCCTTCCTTATCTTTTTAACCACGACACTCGGCTCCTGTTCGGGCGAGGTGTGTAGAAAATCTCAGTGCCCACCAAAGTGAGAATGGCAAAATTATGAAAAGAAAAAAAAAAAAAAAAAAACAACCAACAAACCCACAAACCTATGCGAGTTTTGCTCTTTTTTACCAGCTTAACTCCATTTTCTTCCTTAAGCAATGTCTTGAGTGACCTTCTCCAGCTGGGAAGAACTGGGACAAGTAAAAATCATAATAATGAAATGTTATAAATAACATCCAGCAACACCCCTAGCACAATCAGAGATCGGACAGATTTTTCTCCGGGTCGCCTTCCCAGTTTGCCCTGTACTGTTACTGCACGACTCGGTACTTGCTTTCTTCACAAGCAGGGGTGCCACACCGCAGCCTGCGCACCCTGTGCGCCCATTTCAGGTTTTGGTGGACCCCACTGTGCTCGCTGATGGGGATGCCCACGCCGTAAGCCTTTCCCTTCTCCCTTCCCACATCCTCTTTTCTCCTCCTCCTTCCAGCTATGAGGCAGTGGGGAGGAAACACAGCTTCTCCTTCCCATCCCAGCCAGAGGAGGAAGGCACCAGGTTTTTCCTTCCGCTTTTCCACCTGCTGGGAGGAGGGAGAAGATCTGATTCACAGTCTCAGCACTTGTCCCAGGGCTGGGCGAGAGGGAAAACTGCAGCGCCCACCCCTTGGCTCTGGCTGATGGCCGGAGGTGATACTGCTGGGTCTCAAGGTGCTGCAGACCCTGGGAAGGAGCAGGGACATCCCCTACAGACGAGGCACTAGCTCCAGCTCTGGCCTCCTTGGCCGTGCCCAAGCCTGCTCCTGCTCCTGACATGGCACTCTGGCAAGTGAAGGAGGCCCGGGGGCAGCTCAGGGGGGGATGCAGAATCCCCCCCTGAACCCCAGCACAGTTGAAATACTTCGGCCGTGGTGATAAGGTGAGTGAAAGCTGCCTGCTTCCTCCGTCGGCGTCGGATTAAATGCCCATTTGGGGGATGTGCTGCAGAAGAAGAGACAAAGAACGAGTTATTGCCAACAGCCGTGGAGAACTGGGAACAAGCCTCACGCAGACCCTTCCAACTGTCAGATGATGCCACTGCCGAGACAGAAACCCAGGTTTCTCTTAAAATTTGGTGAAATCCCGGGTCAAGGAGCCGCAGGAGCTATAACCCTGAGCCGGTGGGCATGCAGCCAGCTATGCCACGGCTTGAGGTCTGGGGGGGCCTGTGGGGTGGGCATCAGCCCACCCAAGTCCCCCTCATCTGCTGCCCGGCGGCAAACTGAAATGTGCCCCCTCAAGAGTGCACGGCCTGCTCCCCTCCCCTCTTCACCAGCGCTTTTTCCACGCAGAAAATGAACCGCTGTGCGACCCAGCAGAGGGTGAGGCTTTGAAAAGGCAGCCATTCCCAGCCCCTTGGTTCACGGCAGCAAAACGTTGGGGTTGGGTGTTGTAGCTACAGTTTTGGTCAGTCCTATTATCACCACACTGCAGAAAAACTGCCTCGGGTGGCAGTTACGCTCAAACCAAAGCTCTGTGTTCTACGGTGCGCACGTACCCAGGGAGCTGTTGCAGCCCGGTGGGAGGTCCATCCCCTCCAACATCTCTCCTTGGCAGATGCACAGCCACAAAGTCTCCTCCGGCAGGAAAGTGATGGCGGGGAGGCCCAGCCCCACACCCTGAACCAGGGGACAGGTCTCGCCTCGCGCAGGGATTGATGCTGGGGGCAAGAACATTAATCGCAAAGCTCCCGCGGACGCAGAGGGTCAGGCCTCCAGGGCTTCCCTAAGCGAGTAACAACCAGCAGCACTGGGCTCTGGCTGAGCCAACACCTGGAAAGACCACCAAGCTTGCTTCACCAAGGCTTTAAAAATTATTAGATAGGGAAAGGAGCCCTAGCTTCATTTTTCACCCTTCCAAACGCCCCCCGGATGAGGGTCTTTGCTCTATGGAGGGGGAGGACAGAAGCTGAGCAGCCCCTGCAGCGGGGAAGCTTGCCTGTTGCTTTTGAAGCACCCGCAGGAGGCTCTTTACGGAGGAGCCGGAGATGTTTGAGGTCTGGGAGAGGAAAATTAAGAGCGGGTAGGACGGCTGGTCTCTGCAGAGCGGCGGGAAGCCCCTCTCCTCCCCACGGCGTCCCGGCAGGACCCGCCGCAGCCGTGGAGGTGCCTCGGACGGCTTTAGGCGCCCTTCACCCCCCTTCACCGCTGCGGTTAGTAAATCACACGGCTTGCAACGGCCGAGGAAGCGATCTGGCTGCAGCCCCGAGTCCAGGCAACCAACCTCCCGCACGCCGGGCGGCTGCTTCTGATTTTGGAGCGATCAGAAACTCGAATTTACACCCTCACCATACCGGCACAATCCGGGTCTGGATAGTGCCGCTCAGCAGCGCTGCCAATCTGATCTAGCACTGCCACGCTGAGGCCTTGTGACTGTCCCAAAACAACCCTTCTCCAAAAATTGCAAAATTAAGTTGCTTTCAGAAGGGGGGGGAAAGTAACTTCCAATAATTTCCTAAGAGCAATGTTTCCCAGGGTTTTAAGCTCAACGATCACCGGGCCTTTTTGAGCAAAACACAGCCGCTGATCACGTTGAGAGCAATGCTGCCAAACTGTTCATTTTCTGCTTAAAATTGAGATACATTGGAAGTATTCCTTATATTTTATTTCATTTCCTCCCTTTTTCTCTTATAGTTTGTGGGTTTATAAATCAAGCTTTATAAAATCTGATTTTATAAAATAATTCTGCATTTGCTACTATGTTATGGCTATCATATCATATATATATATATATATACATAAATAATGGAATACACTCTGCTCTAAGGGTCTGGGAGGCTTTCAGGAGCAGCTCTGGTATGTGCCTCTAGTTCCATTTTTCCCCTTGGAAAGCACTAAGCAAACATCCCCTCACCAAGGAGGCTTTGGGCGAGTTCACAGTAAAGTCTCCTTATACCCAAAAATGCCAATTTGCTTGAGCAACCCCATTGATTTCAGGGGGGAATCGCTGACCGGAGGAACAAGCTCACAGCTTCGCCCTCAAATCCGGGCAGCTGTTTTGTTTGCACCTTTTCCCTTACCCTGCGTGGCTGCAGTGCTGAGCATCAGGATTCCTACTACTTAAAAATCAGCTTGAAAAGTAAAATTATCCCTTATCTTTGAAAGCTGCCTGGCTTTGCAGAGCATCCCCTGTCCTGGGCAGCCCGGGAGCACATCCCAGCCGCTGGCCCATACCAGCGCCAAGCGTGTGGGCAGCGTCCGGCCCTCCAACAGGCAAAACCCCTTTGCCAGCAGAAAAATAAGAATAACCATGCAGTGTGGCCACTGCTCAGGTGGATCCCAGGGTCTGCCGTGGCACGGAGGGCAGGAAAACACAAGTGCCTCCTCGGGAGCCCCTTAACCCCAGGAAGCCTCAGCTGTCCCCAGCGTGAGCTGGTACACATTGCACTGAGGGGAGAGGGAGCTTGCGCCCCCAGCTCTAGCTGAGCTGCACAACGCAAACACTACGGAGCGGCTGGGATCCTCTCGGGCAAACTTAGGTGGGCAAATGCTTGCCCATCAGCAAAACTGGGTGCTGCTTTCCCCTCCCAGCTGCCAGGCAGCCCGGGGAACAGGGCTGAGCACCGCACTGGCCTTGATCTCCCTCCCTCCCTCCCTCCCTCCCTCCCTCCCTCCCTCCCTCCCTCCCTCCCTCCCTCCCTCCCTCCCTGCCTCCCCAGTGAAATCTGAAACGTGGCTATTTCTGCCACTGCTGACAAATACCGTCACCTTTCGCTCCCTCCCCTCCCTCACGGGTGACAGGGTGCAGCTCCAGGGACCGTAAATGAATCATCGCTCGGCGGCTCTGGGAGCGGGGCCACCCACGCCAGGGCAGTGCCACAGCCCAGCTGCAAGAAGAGAGGGGGGGGGTGGTGGTGGTGGTGTGGTTTCTGCCGTGCATTTGGCTTTTATTGGGGCTGCAAGGGAGAAGAGAGGGCAGCTGGCTCTGAACCCTACGGCTGCTGGCCACGCTGCTGCTTCTCCTCGCCGTGGCCGCAGCAGCCAGGAGCTGGCAACCCCGGGGGAAGCTCGGGTGGCCCAGTGATGGCCAGGGCAGGGTCGCCCCCGGAGCAGCACCGGGGCTCGCAGAAGCCCAGCCTGGCTCAGGAAACTCCTTCCTCCCCCCCCCCCCCAGGGCCAGACCTAGGCTTGGGTCAGCATCTCCACCACCACTGCCAGCGTTCCGTACCCTCTCCCTCGGCGAAACCCCCCTGGCTGCTGCCATCCATCTGAATTCACCTCGACAGGCATTAAAAACTTCATCTGACAAGCAGGCACTGCTATGCGACGGAGCTAAAAGGCGAAGGGGGAACTCCCCGGGGCTGGATGCTATATCCTGGTTTCTTCGCAGGGGCACAGCTCATTGCTCAAGGCTGCAAGACGACTTTTTGCAGGTAAAGAAACAAAGCGGGCTTTGGATACCACATGCCAGCAGTTAAGCTTCTCCAACACATGGCTCGACCCCACCACCCTCAGATCCTTCCTGCCACTCAGGCCGGCCCTTCTAGCTTTCCTTCAGGCTTCCAGCTTTTCTTTGAGTAAATATAGAGCACACGTTCTTGCACGAGTGAAACACTGGATGCTACACGTATGCAACTCACCCCCGAGGGAGTTAGGGCACCTTGATGTGAGCAAAGCCTTGCCCCTTTTTTGCCAGGAGCTCTGCTCCCATTTTGGGGTGTCACTTGCACCCCTCCCCAGACGCCAGCGCTCACCACACCGCTCCTCCACGGGCCACACATTCCAGGGCACAATCAAACCTATTGTGCCGCTCTAAAACAGTTTTTGCTTTAATCTGCCGGGGGGGGGGGAACAGCACAAGGATTTTCTATCTAATCCAATAAATCTACACTGACATCTTGTGGAGACCATGAGGCCAGAGCGCCGCAGCCTCTCCGCAGGGTGGGATTTACACCCCCGCCAGCAGCCAGGCTTCCAAAGCACCCCACAGGTGTGTCCCTGGTGAAAACCAGGCCCTGCGATCTCAGAAATCGTCCTTCCGTGCCCACTAGCGTTGTTTTGCTAAGCGACCCTCCCACACCTAAATAAAATCAGACTATTTACTTTTCAATCCTCACTGGAAGCAACACCGTGACCCCTCTTGCATAAATGCGGTGATGCTTCAGGCTTCTCATCACAGCACAAGCTTCCAATGAGAAGCTAGCTTCATCCTGGATTTTTAATATCTCTATAAGCACTGGAAGAAAATGGACCCAAGTAGCAGTCCAGGACCTGTTTAATGCTCCTCTTCATGTAAAAATCCATGGTTTAAGCAAAACTGAATGCAGTCTGGGAACACGCTCAAGATTTTCCTCCCTATTTACCCCATTCATTTGACCTCCTCTGCTGGGTCAGAAGTGTTAAATTAAGCCACTGTCATTTTTTTTTTTTTTTTTTTTTTTTTTTTTTTTTTTTTTTACACTGCTCTGTTAAGTGTTCAGGGAGAACCACCTCCCTGTTAGGCACAGGCCACATCAATGCCACGATATAATTGCCTGGTAGGGGTTAATGCCAAGAGCTGAAATCCCAGCACACATAATCTTGCAACCAAACCATACAATCATTGCTCCGGCTTCTTCCTAATACCACACTGGGGAGCAAACACTCATGCTTGCTCCATAGCGTGGCAAAAAGCGCTTCATCAAGTCCGATTTCTAGCAAATCATTCATATCAAATAGGTTTGAGAAGACTGAAGGTGCCATCAGATGTCAGAGATGAGCTTTGGGCTGGTGCACAACCCAAGGGGCTGGCATTTACCTGCGCTGCATTAACACAATAAATTATTCAGCCCTTCATGGGGTTTTCAGCCAACTCACTCCTGCCCTTCCCTTTGGACACCTCTGAGAGGTCTGATTTTTTTTCCAGCCCCGTTTCTGACTTGTCCAGTTGAGGAGGTGGCCAACGCAGAGCTGGCTTCAAGCCGGGTTGTGAGCAAGTGCTTTGGATTTAACTGAACTTCAATAACCAGTTCAACCATTGGCAGAGCAGGGCAAGATCGGCCCTTGGGAAGCAGAAATGAAGTTGCAGGAACAGCGACAGGCAGGTAATAAATGTTATGCCTTGAGCTTCTCCCCACTACGGGCCCCCTCCGCTCCCCCCCGTTCTTCCCTCGGTCTGCCAATGGGGGGTCACTGCCCTCTGCCAGGTCTCCTACCCACCCCAGTGCCTCCTCCTCCTCCCAGACGGCCAGAGACCCTCTGGAACCACTGCGGTAAGCACCGGATGGGTGGAGAACTGAGACTGCCCAGGTGGGATGGAAAGCAGGGGGAAAAAGGGGCTCGGACTTCTTCACAGTGTAGCAGCCAACCTGGAGAAGCCGCGACCATCACTCACAGTGCCACCAACAGCCACCACCGTCGCCAACGGGGAGCCCTTACGCCTCCGCGCGCAACTCCGCGGCAGTTCAGCCATCTCCACTCAGCAAGATGTTCTCCTCCCGCTAAAAAAAACCTCCACCTCAAAAGAGTCCACAGACAATGTTCCCCACGATTACACCTCCAGGTCAGTCTGCTCCATCTTTTCAGGGCAGCATCAACTGCCCAAGCCCCTCCAAAAAGCCAAACAACTTCCCAGTGCAGGTGGCAGGGAGGCAGCGTATTAGCAGCCCGTTAACAAGACCCCTGCTTCGTGCATGAAGAAGGAAATGTAGGACTGCAGAACATAATAAACATCATTTAGCATTAGGATCTGTCCAAGGCAGAGTCCATTTACAGGTAATGCCACCTACTCAGTTGCAAGAGGGGGAAAACCATCCGTCACAAGAAAAGCCCAAATGACTCCAGCACGGGAATCAGTAGCTGCAGCACCGGCTCCGCTCTGAACAACGTAGACAGCTTTTATCTTGTGGGCTGCAAAAGAAAAGGGGTGATTTTTATGCCTCCAGCTGATTAATCCGTCAGAAATGCTTTAAATTCCTGCAAGGCTACTCTTTTGGGACTACCAAGCTGCGAACACCCCAAAAACATACAAGCGCTGCCACCTGGGCTCTCTTACCGCGCCTCGAGCACTCTCAGTAAGCACCCACATATATAAACAGCTAGCTCTGATTATTCAAATCCTGTTGCCTAGTATTAACTCTCAAATCTATATTTAAGCACCTAAGTAGGAATTACCACAGCTTCCCAAAGATCCTAAGCACCAAGAGCTCTTGTTAAGAGTTTGTCCAAGTACTGACCCCCTGATGAATCCGTGCGAATGACAACCCTCATCTCACTCCTGGTGCTGTGAAATTCAGCACTTTCATACGCAGATAACGCTCCCAAGCCTCTTCCAGCAAGAGCCAAGCTTGTGTGTCCTGTCCTTCGTATGAGAACACAGGTTAGATGCAAACACGCAGACTTTTAGGGACAGCTCCGCCGTGGTGAATTCAAAGTCGCGGCACCTCGTTTTAGAAAAAGGCTGGAAATACAGCAGAGCACAGGCTGTGCGTTATAGTCTGGTAGAACTTTGGGAAGACTGGTATCTTTGAAGTGAAACATATCTGGGCGTTGAACCAAAAATTAAAACCTAGTACTAAATGGAGGTACTCTGATATAATTCTCACTCTTCCCCTTCCAAAGTCAGGAAGCCTCTGAAAATTTCTGCAGAATTTGAACCTTGCTGTTCTTACAGCTAGAAAGTCAAAAAGCTCCTTTTCCTTTCCACAGCCCAAGCCTTGCCCTTTCCCAGAGAGGCAAAAATTACACCCTGCAGATGAGCAGAACACAGCAACAATATTCCAACTCACAGGAAAAGGCCAACTACCTTTGATTTGCTTTCTTGAAATTCTGATTTTAAAATCAGTTTGCGTATGAGCTCAGTGTGTTACCTTCGTTGCCCAACTTCCGCCTTGAGTTACAAAGAAATGTGAGAAAAAGATAGGAATGTATTTATAAGGTCAATAGCTGCTGAAGTAGTTGCAGTGAACGCAAGAGAACAAGGAAGTACACAATAGGTAAGGCTGGAAACGCTGTGGAGAGTTAAGCAGGGAAACATAATCCGGGGTTCTGAATGACCAAGTGAGTAATTCTGGGTGAAAATTTAACGAAAGATAACTGAAGTAATTGCAATTGCTTAACAGACACGAAGGACCGTACACATCTGATTAGGATAAAGGATCTTCTAGAAAATATGAAGCTACTTCACCAACCTTAGAGGACTAGGCAGAACACAGCAGAGGCACCAGGTGACAGCAATCTGTAGGTGACAACTCTCCTTGCCAGCACGGCCGAGTCCTCTCCTCCCCCTGCAGATGCAGGCGGTAAGGCCTCAGCCCCAAACACTGCGGCAACCAGAAAACTGCCTGCTCTAACCCAGCAGAACTTTACAGATTACCTGGCAGCTGGAGCCACTTTTAAACAACAAATACTGATGGAAGTTTGGTCAAAAGCTTCAGAATGGATTTACGGATGGTAGGAGAGACTTCCCGTATTATTTTATGTAACTCACCAGTGTTACGCTGTGCCCACGTCTCAGGAATGCAACAGCCTTTCGTTGAGCGGATGAACTAACAAGCACTCGAATGACTTGGTCGTTACCGAAATTTTTAAAAAGAACCAATAAAGATAATTAGCGAGAGGAGGATAGAAAGGATTAATACAATCCAAATACCACAGTATTTAATGAATTAGCAAAATTAATTGTTATTATCTCCATAACAGCTTTTCAAAGTTAGAGCTGTATCAGGAGTTTTTAAAAACGAAAGCACTGCACATTTTCCAGACTGGGAAAGACGATCAGATCTGTCAAGACACACACCAAGTGTGAAGGCTGCAGGAACTGGATTTAGACCTAGTCTTTTCTACAGTCAAAAGATCTGTTTCAAATTTAAGAGACCACTATTTTGATAAACTAAATTTTAAATGCACATTACACAAAAAACATACTTTTCGGTTTTCGGTTCCTTCTTTTGTTGTCAAAAAAAAACCTACAAATACATGGACATACACACATGAAAGCGTGACCTTTCAGTTTATTATTTAAATTACAACTTTCGGGTCACATGATTGCTATGCACTAACAGTATTTATTTCCATTACAAGAAATCATCAATTTTAACGTAATGATTCTTCATTTCAAGGCTAAGCACTTTCCCAAGTCTCAAATCTCTTGAAGAAATTCCTTCTTTTCCTCAAAATACTTCTGAAACCACTCAATATGTTCAATCTTCTGTTTAACACTGAGGTACGGGTTTTTTGAAAGCCCACAGATGACTAGTTCCATGAAGTGTCGAATAGGTCCTTGCTTAGGAAAATCTTCGAGGTGTTTCTCCAGAAAGATATGTTCATGAAATTCAGCATCTTCCTCCATCCCTAACAGAAGGGACAAACAAAAACCCAAAAAAACATACAAACAAAAAAAAGTTATCACCATAATATAACAGCAAATATAAAAGTAAAAAATTATGTAGTTTGCAAAAAAGACTTAATTAAAATTAACGGTTCTGTGCCTTTTAATTCTTTTGCATAGTTAAGCCAATCACACAGAAGTGGAAGAAACTGCAGAATTTTAAAGCATTAATTTCTCCCTCCACTCAAAAAATGTCAGTGTATATCATACTCCTGTCTACCATATTACTTTCATTTTGTGCTCTCATTTATAAGAATATTTAATTCATCTTTCTGGCTGGTAATCTTGCTGAAAGTTGATGCCAGCATGGGAGCAGGGAGAATAAGTCAAAAAATAAATCAATTTTCTTGCTAATAACTTGTTTGTTCAACACACGAAAATTTTGATTCATCATGGCTACCATCTTCTAGACTGGGGACACTTTCTTAATAAATTCTGTAAGAGAACACCGATTGCCTAAGTTCTTCAGAATATTAAAGAATACAAGATAGTCGTGAAGAAATTAGGCAACTTTATCAAGTATCCAATACTGAACAGCTAACACACATCTGCATGTTTATTCCAAGTCATGCTTTTAACGTCCCAATGCTATCAAATGGGCAAAGAAAATTGGGGGTTTTTAACACCTTCCAAATCTGTAAGTGTATGCTGATGTAAAAGCATTGTGTATCTCTGCAGCTGCTACTTTTAAGTCATAACTAGCATAAAAATGATGCATTCAAAAGCATCCACAGGAGCATGGGGCAAGGGATTACTGCAGATCTCCAATCAAGCACAGCTCAGATCTCACGGTAAATTTTTGTTCTGTCCTGCGGATTTCCTCTGCTGTTGTTCATACCATGATGCTAGCATACACGAGACAAAGACTCGGAACACAAATTCCTACATACAGAAAAAAGGCTGCTTCCACAGTTCCCAATTCTGAGATTAAAAAAAACAAGGCAAACTTGGATCTGCAACTGAAAGATTTTTTCCTCAGTTAGGGATACATGAAAATTTTCAGTTGATCCCAATTTGCTATAGATTTGTAAATTACATTTGCACCTTTAAGAAAAAAAATCTATTACTAGAGAAATATATTGCATATGAACATCTCCAGGTGACAAAAATGGGAAGTCTAGACCATAAAAGTACATGGTTTTCTATACTACCTAGGAAATTATGTATTATTTGACAACATTAAATCGGTAGTATTAGAACTGAAGTAATTAAGCCATGTCAGTCCTAGGCTCCCTCCTGTGTTAGAGCTTCTACAGTTTCAGAAGAAATGATGCACACCTCTGGGACGGAGGAGTCTCTCAGCTTGTATTCGTTAAGGCTGCACTGTTTCTTTCCTGCTTTAAACTTCAGGTACCGCAATATCTGAAAGAGCTGGGAAATACTTATATTTTTCCCAGAAATGTGTGAGTGGATCAATACCAGCTACATGCCACATTTATCTCCCCTGTCCTTGAAAAAGAAAGCACGTTTCCTTTTTCACAAGTTCTCTTCTTTTTCCTTTAAGTTAAAAGGAACAACAACAACAACAACAACAACAAAAACACACAAAAAAAAAGGTCATCTCTGCTTCAGAAGGTGTGTTTCTGCTGTGCTTGGAAACCTCTGTCCCCTTACAGAAGCACAGAAATTGTCCTTTTACCATGCCACCCACACTGACTTTCCCCCAGCAAGGGAAGGTGGAACCTCACTGTCCCTGGATGTTGCTGGTTGCTTTACAAGCTAACAGCCTTTCCAGATTTCCATACTTTTGCTGGTCACAAAAACCCAAGAGAACTAAAGCAATGAGCACACTACTGAAAGAACCTGGCAGTAGAGTTTGGCCTTCTGGATGCTCTTCTTTTGGGGACTGGTACAGGGTATCAGGAGAGATTACGTTTAATTAATAATTTCACCAATTTTCACCTCTAACGTGAAAGAAATAAAACTATTTATAGTCTCACAAAGATGCGGGTCAGAAGAAAATATTACATCATATATTTCCATCTCCCGTTTGTCAAAGACATGACACATAGTTTAGGGATGAAGTGCTAGGTCCAAGCATTTCAGTTAAACCGCGTATTTCAGTCCTCAAAAAAATACAGTGTGCATCACAAAAAGAAACCACAATTGCCCAAAGCATCAAAGGCTGAGCCCTCTGGTGGGAAATGATTAGATGAGATATGCTCGCGTGGCTCCCCCCACCCCCAGCAAGCCATAACTCCTGCTGCACGAGAACAAGCAGCCCGTCCCTCAGCCTCCCCTGCACGGTCCTCAGAAACCTCATCTGAAAGAGCATGCACGGTGGGACTCTAAGGTAGAGGATTTTCTTTATTAAAGCAAGAAGCCACTCACTCTCAATATCCTATTTCCAATCCCCTTCACACTACAAGACAGAAAGCCTGGGGAATTTCTCTCACTAAAACACTAACCCTTCCACGCCATGACCCCTTAAAGATGACATCTCACATGCAGATGTCCACCCGTATGGGGAGTGTTGCTGACATGCTAGAAAGATGACCAAGTATCCTGACCTAGTGGAAGGGGTCCCTGCTCATGGCAGAGGCTGTGGACCAGATGATCTTTAAAGGTCCCTTCCAACACAAACCATTCTAGGATTCTAGGAGCTTTCGAATGAGATAAATTGTGCTCTTACAGCAGGTCCCTAGAATAGACCCAGAATTAGTAAAAGCAACCCCATCTAAAATAGTTGTGTAATGTTTGCCACCTCTCTTGGCAAACTGATCCAATGCTCCTCTGCTGGGAAGAGCACCGCAGCAAAACAGGACTTGAACTTTTGCCTACAGAAGCCATCAGAGGCAACCGAGGCATTAATTTTCCGAGACTCCCCTTAAACCTATCACTTCTGTCGTAACAATCTCTGGCCCACCAAAAGCATTTGCTCCTCAGAGTGAGGTGCTAAAGCAAAGTGGTACCAGTAATCTGCACTGTCCTTTTTAACAACTGCATTCCTCAGGATTTGAGTCATCAAGGCATAAATGCGCATAAATCATTTTTAAAAGTGGCAGAAATCAACGTTTTCCCCAACTTCTTCCCATGGCAACTCACGGAGCAGAACTGAAGCTACTAGAAGCAGAAGAGGCAGGCAGAAAGGAGGAGGAGTGACAACGATGTTTCGCAAGCTATACTAATGGTTTGCTAATCTGGTAAAAATTAATCAGAGCTCGGAGGGAAAAAAAAAGTAGTTTTCTGCCTAAGAGTGACTTCAGCTGCATCAGATAAGGGAAAGGAGAGGCAGGCAGGAGCAGCCAACAGGGCAGAGGGGAACGGGGGGGAAGACTGCTACTGGCCACTGCAGCAAGCCAGCATGTCTAGCCACATCTTCTGGCCTTCACACCAAGGCCAGGGACGTTTTAAAAGCCAGGACCTTGCCCTGATGCCGCAAAGCGCAGCACAGTGCCTTGCGAAAGCACTCTAACGAGAACACCAGAGATGCTCTGCAGCCAAGGGAAAGTTAAACACTCTCCCTTCTTTCCGATATTCCATTTAAAATTTTAAAGGCTTTCAGAATGCTAAAAGTTGAGTATATGTGCTTCCTCGATAGAAAATGTCATTACAGTTATGTTTTTAAAGCCGCGTGCTTGTGGCATAAAAGAAAAATCAGATGTTTCTTGCTACAGCACGAGCTGAGGTAATGTCCTCCTATTGGGGGAAATGACTGTTACAGAACTGCAAAATTAACAGCAGGAAGGGGCATCTTTCTTTTGCAGAGCCACTGAAATTACAGTAGGTTGATATAACTGGAGCAAGGTTCTCAAGGTTTTAACTGAGTTTTGACACACCTGATCCGATTAACAGCCCGTGGCTGGCAGATTGATAGGATGGAATTTACCGACTTGATATTTCAACCTGAGAGGTGATAGATTTTGGAACGCCGCACTGGAATTTTCCACATGACTAGTCTTTGCGGACAAATCAATAAAGATTCTTGTTTAAGTAGATGTAAAGACTCTTTGTCCGTTCGCCGTCCCACCCCAGACAGCACGGTTCCGGCCGCGTTGCTGCAACAGAAAAACCATCGGCCGCCAAAGACGCCTGGTCCACTTACAGCCCCAGACAGCAGGGTTCCAGCCACATTACAACAACAGAAAAACCATTGGCCACAGTGGTTTTAAGCCTGCAAAAACATGACTAGAGTATACTCAGATTTCTACATGATGGAACAGATCAATTCTGGGAGCAGTGATTAAATTCTGTGAAGAAATTGCCAAAATAGGATGGGAATAAACATTAAGAAACAATGAACCACATTATGCAATTTGCAACTCCGTATAGGACAGATTTTCAAAAGACTCCCAGCTTCAGATACTAACCTGTTTTGCTTTTGGTCACTGAATCATTCTAAAGTAGTTCTGTTTGATGTCTTCAAAGTCTTTTTTAAAAAAATAAAACCACTGCCAAGCTCTCCCTGAAGTTGTGAAGTCCCCTTTCCTGAAGTGTACACTTGTGGTGTGTAGTTGTTCTTCCTTTCCTTAACATTTGCTCTCTCTCTGCTGGCTTAACTTCACACAGAGTTTGGTTTGTTTTGGTTTGTTTTTTTGGGGGTTTTGATTTTTTTTGGGGGGTTTGTTTTTTTTTTTTTTTTTTTAATGGTAATAGAATTAAATACAGTGCACAAAGATGTCTAGTTAAGATAGATGCCCAGAGTGAGTGAATATTGTGACTGCTTGTTCTTATGAAACAGCCAGAACAAAGGGAGCAAACTGTTTAAGACTCGGCGGCACGGATATGGAACTGGCAGAGAGCTGATCAGGATCCAGCTGGTCACTTGGTCTGAGAGCCACACGGAAGAACAGAATCAGCATTATGAAACCCACACCCCAGTTTTAAGATTCTCCATCCTCTGCTAGAAGCTTCTGTAAAGAAGTTGCATAGTTAAAGGTATTATGTAATA
The DNA here is from genome assembly GCF_018691265.1 of Tyto alba. NCBI lineage: Eukaryota > Metazoa > Chordata > Aves > Strigiformes > Tytonidae > Tyto > Tyto alba. The sequence goes on from NW_024881321.1 coordinate 993,071, forward strand.
GACTTGAATGGCCTTTTGGTGTTGAAAGCATCAGGGCCAAGGGAGGGAAGGAGGGAGGGAGGGAGGGAGGGAGGGAGGGAGGGAGGGAGGGAGGGAGGGAGGGAGGGAGGGAGGGAGGGAGGGAGGGAGGGAGGGAGGGAGGGAGGGAGGGAGGGAGGGAGTTCTCTCCTTTTTGGCAGCAGCCAGTCCTCAGATCAGCCAAACCACCTGCAGGACTTCACCTGAAGAGTGCCAGAACGAGTTTATTTGAAGCATCACTGATTTGGGACGGTTGGAAAGCTGTATTTGTTTACTATAAAATGCATGACTCATAGCTGAAATACTATGCTAAAACAGTCAGGTCATAATATGCTCTAACTCTCAATAAAGATAAATATAGACAGATAATAACAGTTAACAGTGCACGTACCAGCTTCATTGTCAATTGGGAACTCCCACAGTATTCCTTCTTTTGTCCACTGGATCATCTCCTCAAAACCGTTGCGGGGAGGCTGTGCAGTTACTGCTGCAATCTCCTTAGCAAATTCCAGATCCCAGATTGTTGGTGGAGATACTAACAAAGACATTTTGTAAAGATCTGTTAGTATGCCAAAGAATTCTCATTAGTTAAAACAAAGTCCTTTAACCTCTACAGAGACTAATACCTTCATCTGCAAATTTTTCTGCCTTAAGATGCCAGCATCACCTTTCTCAAATGAGAATCCTCTCTTGAAATCAACGTCCATTAAAATCTCAAATGTCTGGTGAAAACATATTCTGAACTCCTAAGGGACAATTTATCTTTAAGCCTTTCACACAGAACAGGAATTTAATTCTTCCAGTCCTTTTCTCCTTTTTGATTTTCACAAATTGTACATACAACAAACTCTGACCTTGACTGGTGCACTCTGCTAAAGGAACCTTGCTTACTACAGGAGTTTCCAGGCACTTCGCAACTATGCTCTCCTTCAGGGAGACAATTCAATACACAGATGATGGCAATTCCTTCCCCAACACTCATAAGCATCCCAGTTTTGTCTCTTGGGCTTGAAAAGCCCGATTTCCTATCCTTCTCCCCAAGTCAAACAGTCCCTTTTAAGGATGCATCTTTCCTAACACTTTTTTTTTTTTTTTTTTTTTTTCCCTTAAATCAGAGTGTACTCACAGGGCAGCAGAGCTGCTCTTAAGAAGCTCCTGCCCCTCCACCCAGGAGCACTGGTCACGAGCCCAGACTGAACCGCACGGCTGGAGCGAAGGGAACAAGCTGTCACGGCGGGACAGGGCGGAAGGGCTGGGCGTGCCCCGGGCCGGGTCTCACGAGCTGGCCCAAGTCCCCATTCCCCTCTGTTTTCTTGTCTCCCCCCCGTTATCAATCCACCCTCAGCTCCCTGGAACAAAGATCTTGATGTGAATTCAAATCCTACGGTCCATTTGAAGTGGATCATGGCCAATCAGCTATTATTTTACCACTCATAAGTGTAAGGATCCGAAACTTAAGATACAAATTCACCTGTGGCTCAGTGGCTTACAACTCAGTTGGATTTAAAAAAAAAAAAAAAAATTTCCCCCCTCCTTTAAAAAAATAAACAAAATGAAAGGGCAAACAGTATTTTTACGTACTGAAAAGGGTTTTCATTTTTTGTGTTAAATCAGAAGATACTTTTCCAAATTAGTTATTACTTAGCAGGGAGATTTCCAGATCTATATTCCCTAGTTGCCTACTTCTATTTGAAGGCTGGAGGCAGGAATAAAATACAGATACAAGACAACATGAGAAACCATGCCGGAATTAAATTATTGTCTACATCTTTAAGAATATCTTCTAATAATGCGCAACTAATAAATCTTCTAATAGAAGAGAGCAGAAACTATTTTTTTCAAGCTTGCAGCAAAGGTAATAAAGAATTTATTTTCACCTCTGTGAAACAGAAAAGAATCCTTATATTTTACGTTAACAGTTATGAATAATTTTTTTTCAGGATGCCAACATACTTTCCAGTTAATATTCAGGTTTTCAAAATAAATATTCAATACATAACACAGAACTTGCTGTTCTGTCATGTACAGACAATATTTTAATTCATTATCTCCACTAACACAAGCCAAGAAAGTGAAAGCAAATGAATCAAGGTATCAAGTATCACACTGGTATTTCCAGAGATTAACACAAAACAATTTTTGGTCATCAGGCTTAGCCAGTAAGCCAAGTAATAAATTTCCTGGATTAGAATATATTGTAGATTTCCTCCAGGCTACCTAGAATCGAACAAGAAAACACCACATAAAAAGCTGAAAGAAGCTTAATTCTTTAATTACAGGTCCAATAAACTCCACTTGCTCTCTTACAAAACTGGAATGTGCACAAATTGTGTGTTAAAAAAAAAAAGCGTACCTCAACTTTTTATCTAGGGTGACTACTATGTGCTATTGCATCTGCACTGGGCTCATGAAAAAAAAGAAAGGTGAAATTCCTACCATTCTGCCTGAGAAAATTTGATTCAACTCATAGGCCAGTTACTTGAACACCCTATTTGTCAAGATAGCTGAAAACAAACGCTGCATCATACATTATGTTTTTGTATGTAAAATGGGCCTATTTTAAGGAAATCGGCAGTCTTAAAAAACAGCAAATCGAATCCCCTTCTAATAAGCAACCTTCATAGTCCACCACAGAGGGGGCTGCATTCAGAAAGCTCACAGCTGCTTGGAAATATGCAAATAGCACTATCTGACATTTTACTAAATAGGTTAAGTAAACAAATTAATTTCTCCCCAGCGTTTCAACTGGGGGGGGGAAAAAAAGGAAAAAACTATTGAGATAGAATCTGGCAAAAACTAACAGTCCTACTCTTGAAACGGAAACAAATGCATATAATTTTCTAAGGTATCAGAGAAGAATACTATTTCTGCAGCTGCTAGCTTTATATATAGTTCTAAGTCAGCACACTGGAATACAGTCTTTTTTCTAAAGGGCCTCTGAATAACTTAGGGAAATCGGCCTACTAAAGACCAGTGCTAACAACGCACAGTTTCATTGTTCAGGAAGAAAAGTAGGGGAGTTCTTTACATGGCTCGCCCATATTCACAAACTCTTGGCCAAAACCCAGTCTGCAGCAAAGCTAAATCGCCATGCGCCAAAGCCGTCCCCCTGCTGCGGCGCTGGCTGCTCCCGCAGAGCTGTGCCATTCAGTGAACAGGACAGTGAGTCACACCTGGCTTTTGTCATCTTACGTGAGTTTTGGCATCTGTATTTGGAGGCTAAGAAACTGGCTGGACGGTCGCACCTGGAGACCAGTGGTCAACAGCAAAATGTCTGGATGGAGCTCAGCGACAAGCGGTGTCCCCCCGGGGCCCGTACTGGGACCAGCAGTGTTTAGTGTCTTCATCAACGGCAGAGACAGCGAGATCGAGTACATCCTCAGCAAATTTGCAGCTGACACCAAGCCGAGTGATGCCACTGACACGCCTGAAGGACAGGATGCCAGCCAAAGGAACCTGGACAAGCTTGAGAAGCGGGCCCATGTGAACCTCCTAAGGTTCAACAAGGCCAAGTGCAAGGTCGTGCGACTCCTGATATCAATACAGCTGTGGGAACAGCCCCGAGGACTTGGGGATCCTGGTGGCTGAAAAACTGGGCGTGAGCCAGCAATGGGCCTTCACAGCCCAGAAAGCCAACTGACTTCATAAAAAGAAGTCTGGCCAGCAGGTCAAGGGAGGCGATTCTCCCCCTCTGCTACGCTCTGGTAAAACCCCACCTGGAGTGCTGCAGCCAGCTCTGGAATCCTCAGCACAAGACAGACAGGGACCTGTTGGCGTGGGCCCAGAGGAGGGCCACAAAAACGATCAGAGGGCTGGAGCAGCTCCCCTGGGAGGCCGGGCTGAGAGAGTTGGGGTTGTTCAGCCTGGAGAAGAGAAGGCTCCGGGGAGACCTTACTGAGGCCTTTCAGTGCTTAAAAGGGGCTTATGAGAAAGATGAGGCCAGACTTTAATAGGGCTTGCTGCAATAGGACAAGGGGTAACGGTTTTAAACTAAAAGATGGCAGATTCAAACTAGAAATTTTTTTCAATGAGCGTGGTGAAACACTAGAATGGGTTGCCCAGAGAGCAGATAGAAGCCCCATCCCTGGAAACATTCAAGGTCAGGTTGGACAGGATCTGAGCAACCTGATGTAGCCGAAGATCTGCTTATTGCAAAGGGTCGGACTAGATGACTTTCAAAGGTCCCTTTCCAACCCAAACCATTCTCTGATTCTAAACTCATATGAAGAGCTTTACAGTAGGTAAAGCAAGGTGCCGTTTGTCAGCCGCTCACAGGATCTTTCAAACTACACCTACAACACTAAACAAGAGAGGGCCACAAAGCAATCAAATGATTCTGGGTTTTCCCCACCCTACTCATGCTTAGCCACCCATGGGGCACGCTTGTTTCCCTAGGACCACAGCCTTCTGTTTCTTTGCCATAAAATGAATGCAGCAAGTTCGCAACTTGACCAAATAAGCTACTGGAGCCAACACACCCATTCTCCGGGCTGGTTTTACATTCCCAGAAGACAGACTGGCCTTAGGGACAAAAAGCCAGTTTTACCCTTCAAGTTCAGCAACAGACTTTCCTGATTAGTACAGAAAACACTGATCTATTACACTGCATGGAAGTTTTGCTTACTAAAAAAATCAGAGTTACATTAAAGTATTTGGTTTTTTATAATTCTGAAAGCAGGAAGTTAACAGGTCGTAAGTCTCCTTCACAACAGTCAATCTCTTGATATTCTAAAAATTCAGATCTTGGCTTCACAGGGTTTTTCATTATTGAATTTCCACTAACCTGTTTCCAGTCCGTTTTCTGTTTCTTTAGAAGCCTTAGTGAATATATTAAGCCGCCTTCCTACTTTGAGACTTCTATAAACAAAAAAGAAAAATGATATTTAGTATTTCACAACACTTCACAACATTGCCAGATAACAAATTTAAAAGCACAAAATATTCTCATGAACAGATCTCTAGAGAAAAAAAAAAAAAAAAAAAAAAAGGAGATAGTGTCTCTCACTAAATCCTCAGGCTTTTAACCAGAGAAAGTGTTTATGACTTTATTATTTGCCTGCAACAGAGCTTCCCAAAACATTTCCCAGGGAAAGAATGAGCATAAATCAAACATTATATTTGCAGCCATCTTCTACTGAAATATTTAGGATTCTGAAAGCAGCTAAACAGTATCAAACCACAGTACTCAAGCAATTTTACAAAGTTGCAACTAAAAAGTGAATCTGGTGATTTGGGCTTTTTCCCTGTAAAAAATATTGCACAATTCAGGAATAGAAAAGGCAACAGCTAAACCAAAAAATTCCTGCCTTATGACATAAATAGCCTTTTGGAAGATTTCATAGCCACCTTCTCTGCCATATGGCAAACACACAAAGTATATCTGTATATTTTAAATAGCATCACCCTGATGCTCTCTCTTCTGAACATAAAAATATTTCACTCTGATCATCTATTTTTTAAACATATTTATATTTAGCATAAACCTATACTGAAAAAAAATTAAAAATCCAAGAGTAATCAAAATAAACTTTCTTATAAACAGAAACAAAGAGAAAACAATGCCTTTACTGTAAACACACTGAACTTTAGAACAAATCATTCTTTTAATCATATAATCTTCCAGATTTCCACTGAAATTACAATAGTTCCTACTTTATATTATTACATATCCACTGTTACCCTGGCAATACTTGCCCTTCCTGACCTTAAAATTTTACCTCTCTGGATTTATTGCAGATTTCTGATGGCCACAACTACTTCTGCAAACCTGCTCTTGTCATATTACATTTTACTGATGTAACTACCCTGGATCTGTTTCAGCACAGAGCAGTCTAACTACAGAACCTTAAAAGAATGTTGATTTAGGATTGCATTTTCCTATCTGTAATTCCCAATAACATTGGCTGAAGATACAAGCATGACTTGGAAGAACATTTATTTTAAAATTACTAGTTCAAATTACCATAAAGCTACACCACTCATTTCACTGAACTCTACTAACTTGATTTAATCTTAGATCCTCTTCCCAACCTGCTCTTTTCATATTATCAATATATAAGTATACCTGTTACAATCTTGAGGGATGCAGGAGGAAACTCAGGACTTAAACTGGAGGCAGTTTGCTCATTACAGGGATTTTAAAAAGTATTTTAGAGTACTGCTCCTGAAGTTATATGCCAAATACAGTTTCATCACACAAAGAGGGCAAGACAGCTTCTCACATGTCATAAATTTAATAAATGTTCTCAAACATAAGTGAAATTCACTTTGCAGTATGTTAATAAAGTTCAGCAAAGATATAAAATAACATACACTGTACAAGCATGTAATAGCTCAGGTTTTCAGTTCATGCTTCTAGATCATATTATTTCTATTCTTTCAAACTTTGAGAAACTTTTAATCCAACACTTTATTTAAAGTATTTCTCATAATCAGTCAAGAATCACAGCGCATCAACGAAGTTATTTTCATGTGACTACCAACTCTGTTAATTATCCCTAGATTAAAAATATCTAGAGCTATTCAGCAGCTGATAATAAAGCCAGTTGCCTTGCTGCTCAAATTGGCAGCTTATATATAGCTGAATGAAAACCCCAGGACAGAAATACCTAAGTCGAGAGGGCTTCGTCAAGAACCCTGTTCCACTTCTTCCCTTCAACCTCCGTTACAAGGAGCCCCTCTGGCACTTTCGACAAGCTTTGCATCAGGAAGAGAAAACACTGCTTTCTGGCCTCACAACAGTGCGGAGGCCCAAGAGATACTTCCCTAACACACCTTAACAGTTTGGCCGTTCAAGAACAAGGAAGCTCCTCAGTAACATTTCAGCAAGCAGGTTAAGTTCTTTTAATGACTGGCTATAAGCCGCCACTTTGACGTTTCTGCATGATCTACCTGGCCCAAGGCATACATTCCAGTTTGTTCCTTATGGGAAGCCACAATTTTTTATTTGTGATATACTGAAATAGATGTCTCAGCCAAAGAGGGCTGAACATTGTACATCTCATCACCCAAAAATTTAGGGGGTTTGGTTTTGTTTTGGTTCTTTCCTTAGTTATCTAAATTCTGTCCTCAGTATTATCTATCTAAACACAAATTACTCCCTCAACTTCCAGCCCCTAACCCCAAGAAAAGGGGATTAATTTGCAAAATAAATTCATGATTAGAGAAGTTAATCTTACAAAAACAGAACCGCTAGAGAAAGAACATATTGAGAAGGTATGCGCTGATGAGCTGCCATGGGAAAATCGAAAGACTACAGGCAAGAAAACACAGCTTACAGCAATAAAACAAAAAATTAAGAGCACTCCTTAATTCATTAAGAAATAGACTGGCCACAAACCAGCAGCAAGATAAATTTAAGAAGTGTCCTGAAATCATAAGTTAAAAAGTTCATTTCATAAACAATTATAACATCACAGACAACAGAGAAATTAATCACAAAATGACTTATTAGTTGCAACAAGGTGGTAAAAAAAAAATAAAAAAACCCTTTAAAATCTCTTTAAAACCCTAACAGAATGGATGAAACTTTTCTAGATACAAAACATTTATCGAAGTTTTCCAGTAGATGAAAGTAAGCCTTCAAAGCCTCCATTTCCCAAAAAGTGGTGCAAAATTGTATTATGCATAAGTGAGAATAATTTAAACTAGTTAAAACAAACACAGTTACATTTCAGCACCATGTCTTTTTAATTATCTAAAATTATTTGATTAGCTGCTTAGCATTAACTAGTGCGTTCTCCCAGAAGTTTATTTCAACCCTAACAGTACTTTCCTTGAAAATTACTTAAGTAATTTCTTTAAAGCTCTGAAATACCATGGTAACATGAATACATACAACTAAATTTAATATATTAACCATTAGTAATTGATTGCACACTCCTTCTATTGGAAGGGAACACAACAGTAATACCTTCTGGAGTCAAAAGACTGAGATGACAATTTTCCAGGCTTGATTCTTTGACCATCCTCATCCATCTCCAAGGAAACACGTGCGGATATTCTCACATCTCTCTGAGCTGGGGACTGCCTCTTAACTGCCATTTCTGAAATAACATTCCTGAAATTAAAAACATGAAGCTAAGAACTCAACAAAGCAAGGAAGTCTGTCATAGGTACTAACCAGAAGCTCTACTCTCAGTTGGTTTCATAAGCCCCTGTAAGACAGAATTATACATTCCTTACAAAATACACCCATTTTTGAGTCATTAAACATTCAAGTCTTACTTTTTAAATCACATCAGTCGTTACATTCTAGATAAATGAAATGAAAAGTGCTATTTTAACCTACTAAATCTACAATGAATGCTTTCTTTGAATATTATTTAGTTTATAACTAAAAAAAAAGTGTCATATATCTGCATACCAATATTCACAAAGTGCACTAGGTATGTTTTGCTTAAGTAAACGAGGAATTTCTCCGGATATAAGGAATACACTGAAATAGAGAGGTATAAGTCACCAGCTTTTTGGACAGGAACCAACACTGCCCAGGGACAGAGCTGTGCTGCTACAGACCAAAAGAAAGCTTGCCTTCACACATCACCTGACGTGGGTCAATCATGCCACCCTAATAAGTAGGTCACCTTTCCTGAACCACTGCAACCTCCTGCATTGCATAATCACATTATAGCATTAACAGACCACGTCCTCCTTTGTAACTCTGTTGTCAAAATCATTCGTGGAGAGCAAATGCTCTGATCTCTTCCAGTGCTGCATGCAGCGCATTCTGAACGCTAAGGACAAAACACACCACCTTGCTGCCTCTGCCAGGCAGTGCCCTTAACTGGTCAGTCTGTTGGCTGGCAAAGACCAAAGCTGGTAATTCTTCCTCACAGCTATCCTCTCCGCCCAAGCGTTTCCAGTAACACGCAGTCATCCAAAATTGCAGTGCTCAAGTTTTAAGACATAAATACGGTCTCAAAAAATAAAAACAGGCCACGTAAAAAATACTGCATACCCATTTTATGAAAATCTGAATGAAATTCAAACTATGTCTTTGGCAGCTTAAGTCAAAAGAGATTTTTACTGACAAGAAAGAAATACTTCTGGAAAATTGTAAAAGCTAATTGCCACAGCAACACAGTAGGATTTCTCTTCTGTCTTAGATGTGGTTTCAAATGGCAGAACAAGAATAGCACAGCTCTTCAAGCACCTATTCTGAAAGAAAGGCAGCTGAAAACAAGTTTTAAATAATCTCATTTTAATCTTAAAGAAGAAAGAATCTCAGATTAGTTGCGTATCCCACACTAGAAATTACTCTATGGAGAGCCTACTGGCATTAGTTAGCTGGTGTTGGGCCAGAGGCTTGCCACACTTCTGAGGGTCAAGGGGACATAATTCATAAGGTCAGCCACACACAGCCGAGCCCAACTGCCTGACTCGGCTGCCACCTAAAAGGCTGCAGTGCTCCCCTGCTGCAGGGGGATCAGGCTTGCTCAGAGAAGCTCTCCTCACGGCTGACGTTGATTTATTTGGAGTTTTGCACAGTAGGTCTGGACAGACCGTGCCACCAAGCTATCAGCACACGTGGTCGATCTTATCGTATTTCTCACTGGGAAGTCCCAACGTCACACTATCACTGGTATATGAACATTTCTGGCAGGAACATTCACCACTCCATCATTAAAAGTGACCCTGTATTAACTAAAAATAAAACTACAAAGATGTTTTAACGCCTTCTGTAACAAAAAGCATCAGATTCTGAAGTCATACTCCAACTCCAGTTTATCTACTGTGGTTAGATACTACCTCGTGTCCCAGCATGAGGTTGAAAACCTAAGTTCATGAGGTTAAAAACCAAAGTTCCTAGATACTCCTGCCTTCCAGAGATGGGAAGAGGTAGAGCCTTTGCAACACCCACAAATTCTCTCTCCTTCCTGATTACCAACCAATAATTGTAATACTAAAAATGGAGACACGAGAAGCTGATAGACTCTAGCCTAAAGCTCTGAATTACTCTTCTTCTTCTTCACCCAAAACAGGAGCTGAAATTTCCACGTGTAGCGCTACAGATTTTATTTTGGTATAGTGCTGTTGTAATTTCCACTGAATGAAACTTCATCCCACGCTGAGAAAAATAAATTCCTGTATCGTTAATATTTTCCCCTCCTAGCGAACACGCTGTCCTCACACTGTCTACAAAACAAGGCAACAAGACAACTGCATACAACAGTGACCTCTGGAGGTCACGCCACAATTCGGGAAAAAAGTTACTACAAACCAAGAGAGCTGGACAATATACAATTTATTATATATCAAATCTCAATAGCAGTACCCCTTTTTTTTGCAGTTGAGCATTTTATGTCTCTACTGCTTGTAAAGTTACCTCATTTTTAAACAGTTTTAATAACAGAGGGATATATACTGGCTTTTACAACGTGTCAGTATATTGAATACAAAACTTTTCTGTAAAAAATTAGAAGTTAAATCGCTCGTATTCTCTTGTTATCAAATAAAATTCAACACAAAATAATCACGTATGAATAAAATTAATTGTCTTCTAATAAATTAAAAGCATTTTAGTGCCTTATGTAGACTGGAGTATTCTGGAGTATAAAGTCATGTCCAAGCACATCTGATGCCTGCTGGGCTTTTTAAAATAAAAATTTTAACACGCTGATCAGAAAGCTGAAAGTACCACATTTATCTCAGAGTCTGACTGTGAAAGGTTACTATTAACCAAGTTTTAAGTCATGAAAATCAGGAGTTGCTGGTCTTTCTTGAAAGCTCACGCACCGATAAGAGTTTCAAATTGTTACCTAACCGTTAAGGAAGAAAATGGAACTTTTCAGCATATTGGGGGGAGGGGAGGAGAGACACACACACCACAACTCACACAGAGGTGAGGAAGTATATTCCCAGGGGGAAACAAGCTAGTGTACAAAGCTGCCTCCGAGAGTACAACTTGACAACTCAAAGCACAGCAAGCCAGCCATGACATTCCTAGCCAACCAAAGAGGCTGGTTTTGGTGGAGGAAAATGCATTTTTTTAACCATTTTTTAACCATAGTGATTCATGCACAAGAATGTTATAAAATATTGTAGTAGCACATGTTAACCCATCAATCAACTATATGGAAGTACCATACAGCTGCAGGCACTTCAGCTTTTATATTTCTAAAAAATTTAAACTGTCAGAAGAAAAAAAAAAACCTTTTTGCTTATACAACTTCCTTAGACACCTTCTCTCTTCCACAGCAGTCACGGCTGGCTAAGTGCTTCAGGAAAAATGCAGTGGGTGGTGAGGACAGTAAGCCCTTGATGCCAGTAGGCAGACAAACCACATTTAAAGAACAGTATGTATACCTTAAAGAATAGATGCAGGCACGTATGAGGTTAGCCTCGGCATGCATTAGCTCAGTCAGTATCAGTACAGTCCTCCAACATCTTATCAGGTACTGAAGTAGGTCTTAATTACGTTTAAGTTGGCCACCCACAGCCAATGCCATTATTAACACAACTGTGTACTCTGCTCTTCTGTAAACCACAATGACAGAGATGGAACGACCTCACTGGGAATTAATAGTTTAATGAACATATGTTTTATATAAAAATAGTCCTTACTTATCCTCCTTACATTAGGAAGTGTCTCAAGTTTTTGGTAATACTGCACAGAAAAAACAACAACAACAAAAAAGATCAGAGGTCTGGCTGTTTGGTGTAAAGCTATTCGTTTTGGCTCCAAGAGCCCCTGGGGAGAGAAGCTTCTGTCAAGTTCCTCAGATCTCCTGCATTCATGCTGAAAGGACATTATGAAAACAGACCACACCCCCAGGCTTTGGAGATGCTTGCACGTGCTACCTAAAACTATACTTCCTCCTCAAACAGCACAGATTTCACACATTTGGAAAGAATTTCATTCTGCTCTCCACAACCACCATTAGCGCTCTTGGTAGAAAGAATCATCAATACAGGCTAAGCTGAAATGGAAACTTGCACAATTTCTCTCCCTTTTCCCTAGACAACCTCTGAAGAACATGCATCTTGTTTAACAAAGTTATTCACTGACCACTGTGCTTCCCAATCTATCTGTAACCATCTAACTCGATCTATTCACAAGCACCTGTCACACCATTCCTTAGTATTCCCTCCCATAAAGGGCAGCCATCAACCACAAGCATTATTAGTTTATTGGCTACTCTGTTTGCAGTTCGCTGATAAATATACAAAGCAAATCCTTTATTGATCCCTAGGAGCAACCTACAAATAACAATACAATAATGGGCGAAACTTAAATCCTGGTTTGGGACAAATTAATTTTCACGGAATAAAATAAGATAAGCAGCTTGCAGCTCACAAACAGCCATAAATAAAGGTTTCAAAAATCCTATTTTCCTGAAGATTTTCTCTGACATTTTCTGTTTAGTTCAGCATTTCACCTGGATTTAATGCCTTATTTTCTGAGTAGTTATAAGACTACTAGCTGAAAAAAAAAAAAAAAAACCGAACGAAAAATCTGTCTTCAGCCATCATCCAAAAGAGCAGTATGCACAACTGTTTTAGTTTCCAAACAAATGTTTCTCATCTGCTTGAAAACCACACTGGAAACGGAGTTAAGCCAAGAGATGAGTTTCTTAGGTTGACTGGAAAGTTTTGTAAGGAAGGGTGGGGCTATAAATAGAGCTGCTCTAGTTCAGTTCTGCAGAGCTGTCATGAAAATTCACCAGTCCAGACAGAACGTCTGAAATGTCTACAAATCCATCCATTGTGTGAGAATTTTGGAAACTTGGGGAATAAAAAAAAAAAAATCTGTTATTTTGCTAGCCTGTCCAAGGAAGTAATGGTCCTGGGCAGGGAAACAATTCCATTTCTGCAAAACCATTTTAAAACGAGGATGGCAAAATTTAGGGAGTTCAGTATAACCAGACCAATGGTGTTCCCAACAGTCGTTAATTCCAAGGGTAACTTGTCCAAACGTATCTTTTAGGGCCATTTTTCCAACACAGAACCCAGTCACCTTCAAGATGATATTGCAAAACCGGAATTTCAAACATTATTGAGAGTAAAATTCAATAAACAGACCGTATGTTAACAATTCCCTCCTTTTTCTGTATATCTGTGGTTTCTTCGTGTCTTCTTAGTTGTGCAAGTAGTTCTGATTCTGTCTGCTTCTTGTTGAACGGTAGGGAAGACGCAACTGCAGAAGCAGCCTCCACCAGTTTGGGATTTAAAGGCTTGCCTCTGTAAGAGACACAACAGATACAGAAAAAACAAACCAAAACAAAGTGCCTTAATATATTTAGTCATTTCCTACTGTCGTTTTATGTCTTAACTCAGAAGTTACAGTTACACATTATCCCAAATGGGAGCGGCCAGGGGGTCGGCTGGGTTTGCCCTGTGTTGCAGTAATCGTCAGCTGCCAAATGACACTGAGCACCTCTTGTTCTCAAACCTGTGAAAATGGGAGCCCTGTGCCACTGCACAGCCCCTGGGGCGCGAAGCTCGAAGACCAGAGGCAGCATAGAGCCGGGGGGTCATGGCCATGCTGGGACACACAGCGGCGGGGAGCCACTCGCAAGACTTGACAACCATGGTGCCATTCGTAAATTTTTTATCTTCTTCCTCAGTTTTATTGTATTTTATCTGAACAATATTCTCCCCCTCCTGTTAAAATAACCTTCCGCAGGCAGATGCTCAGTGCAGAAAAGGTAGAAAGTATACAGTGTCTTTTGTCCAGATTCTTCCCTGCGATTTACTGCAATCTACATCTGTACAGCACATTCCCTTACAAGATTCTTTTCCATACTTGGAAATGATGTATGATGCTATTTTTTGTCCTAGATAATTAAAAAAAAAAAAAATCTGAAAAAAAAAAAAGGAGAAAACAGACTAACAAAAGTTTGTTATACTTTACCGCTGGATGTCTTCTGTAGTTTGCTGAAGCACAGCATGTTCACTGTCCGGGCCTTCCAGCTTGTTTGTGTCTTGCTTTTTGACTTCACGTGCTTTTAACTGTTGGAGTTTATTCCTGTAGCTCACTTCTACCTTCATATTACCAATAATGTCTAGCAACTTCTGCTTTGGTGTTTCTGCTGCACCCTCCTGACTCTTCGATGCCACTTCAGTGGTGCTGTCATTGGAAGCAGCAAGTTTATCATTCTCAGTAGAAAGCACGCTGCTTGTGCTGAAGAGTTTCTGTGTTTTGCTAGATGATATACAAAGTTTAAAAAATAAATAAATAAATAAAAATCAGAAGTTACAACTAGGGTCCAAGGCTGAATTTTGTATGTCTACAAAGAAACCATCAGTTACAACTGTCTAGGCCTAACCAAGCGCAAACTGAGCGTGTTCAGTACATGTCAAACATGCACCTTTTGACTTTTGAGAAGAGCCATTTAAATCTCCTGATTATTTATAGTTTCTTCATCACAAAAAAAGTCAAGTAAACAACTTTATTTCCTCCACAAATAAAGTGTGTTTAATCTATGAACTTAAAACTTTTAAAGTATCTCTGCATTAGGCAGCAGACAGTTTCAATCTACTGGTACCTGATACTTAAAATTCATTAGTATTACAGAAAACTCACTGAAACTCTTCAAATGAGGCAACAAAGAGACCACTCCTAGCTGCCTGAAAAAAGACTGTACACACACATCTAGCTTCACATCGTTTCACACAAGTGGCACTACTATGGATCACATTCCCCTACCCTACGTCCTGCAAAATAGCAGCCAAGCATTTGTGCAGCCATATGAGGAAATGGATCCTCCTACAAAATAACCCAGTAACAAAAAAGCTGTTTTGGTTATTTTTCCCTCTGGAACAGCTCCTCTACCTAGTTTACCACATTACTGCAAAGTAGCTAAAATTGGCACAGTGCAGGCAACTATGTGAAGCCAGGGACAGCAGGGAGCTGATCAGGATACTGCTGCAACACAGACACAACTGGATTCTCTGGAAAAACTCCCATAAATTTCAAAGAACTCTCTAACACTTTGACTCTTTAACATTCTAAAATGAAATGTTAAATCTTTAAATTCACAGCTACTTGTTTAGTTTAAAACTCACCTTCAAGTTACTAAAATAAGGAAAAAAAAACCCTTACAATTAAATATTTATTTCTATTCAAAATAGAGGACTTCAGTAGATCTTAAAACACTTCAACAAAACTGAAGGAATTTTGACATACCTTACGCACACACACACACACCCCTCTAGCTAAAAAGGAAAAATCTGCTTTTGTGGCACCAGATTATTTCAGTCACTCCAAACTTAATAAATTGTCGGCATTCAATTGTCAGCATTAAACCCTAAATTTCGACGTGGAGAAGCAAGAGAAAAATTTAAGGCAGGCTTCGGAACCACATTATTGAGGAGATGGTAGGAGCCCTGCTGTTTTACACTGAGCAGCTCCCCACAGATCTTTTTCAAACACATGTTTTTCATTAATTCAGGCTGCACACTCCTTAAAACTATCCATTCAGAGATCTCTGCTCACACCGCCAGAAAAACACAGCAAGACTGCAAGCCTTAAACATTTATAGCCAGTAGCACACTGCAGTCTGCGTTACTGTATTTCACCTACCATCAGGTTTGCCTTCTGCTTGGAAGCTGAGGCTTAGAGAGCAAAACACAGAAGAAACCAGGCTGCTTTATACGTGAGGCTATCACAGTATCAGCTCGTTCAAAATTATTGAGGAGCTTTGAATGGATGAATGAATGAATAAATAAATAAATAAATAAATAAATCGACCAATCACACAACTTACTTTTGGATAAATAAATAATTAAATAAATAAATGACTTTTCATTAAGCGCAGTTAAAGGTCTTTTAGTACAAATAAAAACGAACTTCCAACTATTACTTCTGGCCCGCGCTTTGGGCAGGTACCCCCGCCGACACGCAGCACCACTCTGCTCCTGCCCACGCTGCAAAAATCACGCTCGCAGCGTGTCCTCCGAAGGAAGCAACGCAACCCAAACCGCTCCCCTCGGCCCCGGCCCACGGGTGCCAACACCACGCAGCCCCAGCCGGACAGACGGCCTCGGGCCCGAGCCCCCCCCACGCACCCGGCAGCCGAAGGCCGGGCGGCGGCGGGCGGGCACCCCGCACCCCGCTACAAGCGCCACAGTCGCGGGAGAAAGTCGCTAAAAACACGAGGCCCACGGCGGGCCGGCCCCGCCACCCGCAGCGAGCAGGAGCGGCTTTACCCGGGGAGCTGAGGGAGCCTCGTCCCCCCTCAGAGAGCCGCGGCTCGGGGCGACGCGCGGCGCTGCCGTGGACACCGCCCGGCAAAGCCACCCACCCACCCACCCACCCACCCTGTCCCCCGTGTGAAGGATTCACGGGAGGCGACGGTACCTCTGCGGCCTCCCCGCCGCCTCCCAGGAGCGCACGGCCACGCCGGCCCAGCCACGGACGCGGCCCCACATCGCGCCCAGGCCGCGGCGGCCCGTCCTCCCGGCGCTGCCGGCTGGCAACGGGAGCTGCGCCCCGCGTTCCGCGCACCAGCGTTCCGCCCCCCGCGGGCTCCGGCCGGCGGGCCGGGCCCTCGCCCACAACCGTCCCGCTTACAGCCCAGCTTGCTTTTTTTTTTTTTTTTTTTTCCTGACAGATTTTCGGCTGCTGCCAGGACTTGCAGGCACGTAAACCAAGTCTTGGGACGGCGCTGAATGGTTGGAGGACACTGGAAACCCACATGGGTTTCAGTTGGGGTCCCAAAGCACTTCCCTCTAATGATTTCGTGGAGGAAACAAAAATATCTGTGTTTATTAAAAGTTCATGTGGCAAGTCAGGTGGTTCTCATTATTTCCATCACTGAATACTCACTAAATTAGCTCTGCCTTGGGGACACCGGGCCTGCTCCTGCAGGAGGGTGGCTCACCCAGGCCAGTTTCCTAAGCATTAACTACCTATTTCTTGATACTTAAGAAATAGATTTAATCAACTCCGCAGATTTGAGTTCTCAAAAGAGTCTTTTTTTTTTTTTTTTTTTTAAACCCTTGTCAGCAATACAGGGGACAACTGAAACAGGTAGCAGCACCCAGAACTGTGCTGTCGTTCTATCTGAAGAGCAAAATTACTCTTCCAACACAGTGCAAGACTGACAATCTTGTATTTCAAAGCATACGTTGCTTTAAGAAATTTAAAAGTAACTTCCTTTATAGCCAGATAATTCAAGCACCTCTCACCTTTCTCTAAAGCTTGTGGTACTGGAAACATTAAGTATAAAACACTGGGCCACAGATTTCAGCCCATACTGCGCTTTCAGTGCACGGCTGGTTCCACGGGAGTGTCTCGGCACCCAGCGCCTGCTACTGCCTCGCTTCTCGCTGTTTTCAGAGCGAGCACAGGCACCCAGGGAGGAGTGCGGGGCCCCTCTCTGCGTCCAGCTCGGGTGCTGTGCTTTTTCACCCGTGCTTCCCCTCCCAGCCGGGTAGTAGATGTCAACCGCAGCTCAGAGGGATCACGTAGGAAGCACAGGCCAGCAAAGGAAGGGAAAAAAGAGACAACTTTCTTTTTCTGGACGGAATATGTCCACAACTAAAGAATAACTGGGCTTACAAGTATCAAAGAGAGGAAATCTGGTGGTTCCCCAGTCTGCTCCATGATATGCCCATTACGGTTTTGGGATGTCCAGCCTGGGGGCAGACACATACAGTGGACCTGCCTGGAGGCCTTTAGCTGTTGCTGAGGAGAACGGCATCCTGCTGTGAGCACAAGTGCTAACGAGAACCCCGATCTAGCTGAAAAGGATCAGAGGAACTTCAGATTTACCAGAAATGGGAGGAAAATAGTGGGTCTGGCTCAAATCAGTCTGAAACCAAACTGAAAACAAAAATTCAATGAGCTGGGAACAGCTGCTATTGGACAATTTCCTCAAACTCTGACCTGCCTGTGCTTTTTGTCCTCTCAGGTATTTTTTCCCTATTACGTGCAATAGCAATTTCCAAGTGACTTTTTTACCTATGATATACAAGTGTCCCATATTTCCCCCACATGGATCTTTCAATCTAGGCAACTTCACTAACAAATTGCTTTTGCTCCTAAAAATCCACTCTTTTGCATCACAACCCTTTCCTGTGAGCTGCTGCCTGGTAGCACCACATTGCCCTGCCTGAGGCAATGTACCAAAACAATTCCCAGAGTTTGGCTGACATTCAGTAACTAAGTCTCCATAAATCCACTGCATGCCTGAATGATTAGTCATTAAAAAAACAGATTCAAGTCTTACCAAAATCTCCAAGAAACATACTGTTTTCAGCTCTGCGTGTTGGTCTTTTGGGTTGCTCTTTTTGCATGAGATTTTAAGGACAATTATTTGCAGTTGGCTAACAGGCAGAAAAGGTTCGTGGCTCCACAGCAACTGGTAGTTATCAAGAATATTAAGCAAACTAAGAAAAAAATATTTATTATGCAGTCAAAGCATAGAAAACAGAACCTGGAAGTATAATTCTTCCACCGCAAAGAAATCTTCCTCTGAAGACCTATCTCTGCAGCTGGTTTACTCTGCTGTAAATCAGACCATATCAACACAATCCTTGAACACAGCTGAACACCTCTGATGTTTTCACTCCTGTTGGAATCAGTACTCACAGTAATGTTTGTGTCATCAAAGCTGCTCCAAATTATTTTGGTGATCTTCAGCTGCCTTTTCACACAGCAATGCATCCTGCACTGCCCAGCTGCACCGTTTACCTGAATTTTCTCCACTGTTTTAAAGTCACAGCAAGCAAATACCAGGTGATAAAATAGCAGCTGCAGGTAGTCTCTTCTCTCTCTCAGAATGATTCCTATAGCAAGAACATGAGCTTTTTCTTTTTTTCCCTCAGACTTGCACTGTCCCTCATTGCTGTGCTTCCAGATGGATTTGTAGTAAGGTCTTCAATGTCCATGCTTACTAGGAAGATGCTACAGTCCAGGAAGTTTGAGAATTCTCAAGGTGGTGGGACCGTCTACACTAGTAATTAATTTGGTGCAACAGAAACAGACCAGCAGACTGAAATGTCTAGTGCTGAGGCTCCTCACCTCTGACTTGGGGAGTCTATTTTGCATTAGGTTAGGGCCAAACATCTTTCTGAAACATATAGTTCAAAGCTGCCACCTGAACCTTCACTTCAACTGAGTGCAGCCTACACTGTCCTACCACTTGCAGTTGACAGCAGTACATCAGTACCCAAATCACTATCACCTGCGTAAGGCTTTACATGCAGAAGCCATCTTAATTTTCCTCCGTGTACAACCTCCATGTGGTGCTGTACTGCTTGGCCCACCTCTCCAAACAGTCTGGACAACATCCACTGCGAGGTGCTGGGTGAGTTTTCATGGTCTCCTTTCTGCAGCTCTGGCTGCTATTCTGGGACGATAGCTGTGAAGAACTGACGTTCATTCTCCTGGGCAGTGAGGATTTCTCTAAGAAGTAGGAAAGGCAAGCTGGCTTTCAGGGAGCAAGCTGTTTGCCTGTAGTTGGCTGGAAATGATGGGCCCAGGAGACAGGCTTGGACTGCCGGTATCCTGCAGGATGGAAAGGAATGCACGTTGCAAGGAAACCCTTTCCTCTCCTGTGTCAGACAAGATTCCATGGCGTCCCCCTACCAGCTTTTCAGCTCCCAGAAGTTACCCATCCCTCCAGTGCCGAAACACTCTGCTCCAGAGGGGCTGTGCCCCTCCTGTCACACAGAGGGCCACCATGTCCCCGAGCCAATCACCCATCCCCGAGGCCGGATCCCTTCAGTCCCAGAAAGCACTTCCATGTTCCTGCAAAGCACTTGCAAGCCAAGCTCTCGGCACACGTGTCCCACTTCTGTCCTGACTGAATCCTTTGAGGGGAAGCTTGAAGTTAAGCTGCAAACAAACTGTCCATTAGGACCTCCACACCAGCACGGTGCAGGCACAAAAAGTACAGTTCAGCTTAGTAAACATGGGTGCAGGTAGCAGAAATAGCCATGGGGTGGCAATATACTCATTGTAGTGCTGCACTTCACAGCTATAAAATCCCCCAGGCAACATTTCAAGTCCTCTCACCATCTCCATCTTTTGCACGGGGTCCAAAGAAGAGCAGATCAGGCCTGGTAGTCTGCCCGAGGAACATGGTTGTGAAGAAGCATCCTGAAACACTCAAGGCCTGATGTTTCAGCTGGCAAATGGCAACCACAGGCAGCATGCAGTTTAACACTAGTCTCCAGCTTCACCGCGTTAGGGGTTAGGTGTTCTCCACCAACTGGATCTTCCAACAGCGCTGCAGTCTGCTAAAAAAGAAGTCAGCACGCAGGTCAAAATTCTTTGCTACTAAACAGTAATCTCTAAGTATTTCAGGTCATCTGAGATGCACAACTAACTCACAATCACTAACTGGTTACCACAGACTCAGCAAATATTTCTAAATTAAAGCAATAAAGTCATTTACAATTCAATGTATTATTTCTAAAACCATTTATAACCTAGTTTGCTCTTCCTTGACAATTGCCATAATTTGAAGAGTAGCCCCAAGCCATTTAAAAGGAATGTTTCAAGAAAATAACCATATAGAGAAATCATATCTGAACCCTACAATTAATTAAAAGTGACAGGAAAAAATGTACATCTAATTTTCTGATATTTATAATGCTTTTTCCTTGGTGTGAGCTTTGAAAGTAGGAGCCGTCAGTTCTATCTGGGGGAAAACACCGTGGATCTACACTCAAATATGTAGGTCTGCATGTTCAGATCCTCACAAACACATGTGCAGCTCAGCAGGGTTTGCAGGCGTACAGCACTGCCCAGAGACGCTGCCTGGTCTGGCAGAGTATCTCTAGTATTACTGGTCACTGACACACATTATAGCTACTGCTCCTTTACATTCCCACAGGCTGTACAGTGTCCTACTGCTTTCAACTAACTGGGCACTGCTTCTGATGAACGTTATTACAAGCACTTCAGTTAATTGCTAATCAAAAGAAAAACAAAACAAAACAAAACAAAACAAAACCTCATCACAGTGGTTTAAACCACTATATGCCACTTCATATTCCCCCAAAAGCTAGGATTACAGAGATTAACAAGTGACCTCCTAAACTGAGAGAGAATCTCCCTAAATTTAGAAGTCACTTGTTGATTTGCAGCAAACTGCTTGCGAATGTCTGTCCATGTCCAGTTTAACGTGCTACAGGTCACTGTTGTGTATGCATTAGTAAAGCTAGAGGGTTTAGCATATGGCAGAACAGGAGTACTTTTTTTATTTGTATGTCCACAATTATTTGACTATTCAATTCAACTAAAGAGGCAGAAGAAAATTTTTTTCTTTTAGTCATCATCCAAGATGTCAGGTATATCTTTATAACTTTAGACAGATGATTGTAGACTGCTGTATCTTGAAGTACAAGATAGCTCCAAACTTGTACGGCTTACTGCTCTAACACATATGCTAAACTCAGTGGGAATTTTTGTATTTTGGGAAAAGGAGAATAGTCACTTTTGTTTTACATAACTATTATTCAGTCATATTCTACCAAAAAAAAAAAAAAAAAAAAAAAAAAAAAAAGTGGCCCCGGGTTAATTTTCCTTCTCCTCCATTGCTTGAATGACATTTTAAAAAACTGTCGAACACTGCAAACTCGCAGGAGGCAAAAATCCCGCTCCAGCCCGACTGTGGCGGCTGGACCCGCCTCGGGAGGTACGGCAGCTCTGCGGCGGTTCGCCCGCGGGCACAAACTGTTGTTATTTCAGGCTATTTAACTCCTAAATAAAACCCTCTCTAGAAACAGACAGCTACCGGGGGCCGGCATTTGTGGGGACCCCTCAGGCCGCCCGGCACCCCCTCAGGCCGCGGCCTCGGCCAGGCCCCACCGCCCGCCCACCGCCTCCCCGGCCCCCGCGTATTCCCCGCGGCCGCGCCGCCTCCCTCGGCCGCCTATATAGGGGCGGCGGCGGGGCTGCCCGCCCGGGCGGGCGGTGTGCCGGGCCGTACCGTACCGTACCGTACCGTACCGGGCCGGGCCGGGCCGGGCCGTGGTGAGTGCTGGCTCCGGAGCGGTCCGGGGCCTGAGGCGGGAGGCGGCGGCGGGCTGAGCGGCGCGCGGGGAAGCGGCGGCCATCTCCCCTCGCCGCCCCGCCGAAGGCAGGCCGGGGCTTTTCCGGGCCCAAACGGGGTGGGTGTGGGGTTAACGGGGGGCTTCTCCTCGGGAGAGCCGCCCCGCGGGGGTCGCCGGCGGAAGAAAGGGAGCCGCTCCGTGCCGAGGCCGCGGGCGCGGTGCCCGGCCCGGCGCGGGCCTGGGGCGCGGGGCCGCGGCCTGCCCTTGGGCGGCTGCCGGCGGGAGCCGTGCTGCCTGGGGGGTGTGGGGGCTCCGCGTGGTGGGGGCGGCATCGGCGGAGAATAACGGGGGGGGGGGGCTGCGGGACCTGTTAGGCCAGTGCTGCTGTGTTTCCAGGTGTGAGGCTGGGGTTTGCTCTGGAGTAAGAGCGGCTGTTGCCTCGTTGTATCTACAAGCAGTTTTTAATCTGCTAGTGCGATTACAAATGGGGAAAAAAAGAAATAGGAGGAAAGGTATGTGCATAGAGAATACCGGAGCGTTGACTATGCCTTAAACCTTCTGAAAGCGGCAGTGTGCTCTGATGGATCAGGAAGCTAAACTTCCTTGGCTCCTAAAACTTCCATATTTTTATAGGCATTTCTGGTTTTCCATCTGCTGCCAGCCTTTCAGTGGATATCTGTGGGTGATTTGGCATGTGCTCCCACTGGGGACTGGCACAAGTCGATAAGATCTCAGCATGATGCAAGCAGTGCAGGTTTTACTGAATGCAGGCAATTGTTGCTCTCTAGTAATTCCCCTCATTCAGAGGCCGTCTCTCTGATCTGTTGTTTTCTTCCTCCTAAGTCAGAAGCAAAACTGCGGAGTGCTGTGTGAACACTAACGAGATCTATAGGATAATGAAGTGTGACTTGCTGTTGGAGCCTCTGTTGTGAAATAACACCTAGCATGCCATGCTGTTGGTAGTGAAACAGTTCAAATCCATAACCACAACTCGGAAACAGCATGTATTAATGCCATTTATTACAAGAGTAGGGATTTATTTTTTTTTTAAAAACCCATTACATTCAGATTCATGCAACACATCTTAAGCAGATTGGACACGTGAAGTTACTGAGTGACAGCGTTTGACCTACTGGGGTTTTTTTTAAGCTTTGAGAATAATAAATCTGCTTAGAGACAGGCTTTCTTAAAGCCTTGCTTATATGCAAGTGTCTGTGCTTCTAATGTAAAAGTTGTACAAGGGACGTGGTTCACACAATTTGGTTTTTTAATTATTCTTTCAATGTAGCCTACTGGAAATTTTGTTCCCATTGATGTTATTCTAAAATCTATTTTGGGAGGCAACAGGCTTCAGAAGACGTATTACAGTAGGTAGAAGAGTGAAGAGCGTTCTGTTTACTGATACACTGTGCTGGAAGCCAGGCTTAGAAGTCAGTGAGAGGCTGATTCATGAGTGTATTCATTGTTTTTTAAGACTCGTGCAACTTTTTTGACAGCACTGTCAGCCAAGTGTCTCACTCAGCAACATGGCTCTGAAACAGTGGGAGCTCTTTGGCTCAGTGATTTTATTCCAGATAAGCAAGCTTGTTTTAACTGCTCACCTAGTGAAAATACCTTACTGCACACTTGAGAACTGACTTAATTTGAATGCTTTATTTGAAAGCGTCGCCTTTGTGTTTCTGCTTCCCAGCTCCCTTCCTGAGAGATGAGGGGTGTAATTCTTATTTATAATAATCTGGTGTGGGGGGAGCTTGCACTGGGAACATGACAGCCAGACGCAATTCTAGGTGTTCGTGTTCATTCCCTTTCTACTGATAGCTTCTGAGAGCCGCATAGGAATACCTAATGTACCTTTGTCATAATGAGTGCAGTTTTCTTAGCTGCTGTTTGCCATGAGGACAGCAATTCTCTGTTTTGCTTTATAGGTGGGGAGCTGAGTCGGGGGGACACGTTCCTGCCAGCTAGCCTTAGACACCTATGGACGCTATGCTTCTATAACCAATAAAAAGGTAACAACGCTTTTCCCTGGAGGTACTCTTTGCTTTCATTTGAGAGATCCGGTGAGACAAGAAGCTGGAAAGCCCAACCAGTATGAAGCTAGGCACTGATACTCCAGAGGACTTGCCTGATGCAGCAAAACCAGTCAGCCAAAATACAAATAGGTTACATCTCGGTCTTGGGGACAGGCATTTTCTGTTCTGGTGTAGAACAAGCTACATGGAAGAGTGGAAGTGAAAGCAATCACGAGATGCTTTTGCCTGTCAGTTGTTGTAAATCATGTATGCTTCATCTTTCTCTTCCCTTAGGAGACAAGTCTCTTGACACCTGCCAGGAAAGGGTAGACTTCAGTCTGAAGTAACTGATAAACAGGTGTGAAGCATGAGGATCAACTCTGCTATTCAGGCTGCTATTGACCTCACAGCAGGAGCTGCAGGTAATGCTGGATACAACTTAATTGCACAGAACTTCTGAGGGACAGTTTTAATACCTTTAACAGATGTAAAAGCAGTTTCCCGTTGCTATAGAAAGCCTTCTGTATTTCAAGGACATGAAGGTGAAGCGGCTGACCTCAGCTAGTGTTGTAACTGCATCACTATCACTCCTCCCTGGGGAAACCCCTGCCATGCAGTGAAGGTGTAGCCCTTATTTCAGACTAATAATTTTCCAGAAGGAGATTTAAGTTTCAGAATTAGTTCTCATGCTTACATGAGTTTAAGAATCAGTCACAAGTAATTTTGGAATTAACTCAATGTATGCGACTGAGGTCCTGCTTTTGTCACAGGAACCCTCTCTAATTGAAATAGGCAAGAGGCTGTCTGGAGGGTTATTAGCTCGGACAACATCCCAATGTGAATCTTTAAAAGCTGGGAAGCTCAGTCGTAGGACTGACGATGGTGAATTCACTTCAGTAACTTCCACTTCAATATAGTCTGTGCTATGAAGTTTTGCTGGACCAGTTGTGACAGTCACAAATGTGGAAAGAGTTGCATTGTCTCACTGACGTTACTGTGTTGGCAATGTCTGTGGCTGAGGGACGAATCTTTTTAACTCTTCCAGGGAAAGGGGGTCTTTTTGACATTTCTGAGCTGACGCTGTTTATACAGAAAATGAGAGATTTGTCTAATGTACTGTTGTAAGCAGTGTAAACAATTTCGTATTTTTCCAAGACAATAGCTATTGCACTCAGTCCTTTTACTGATGGTGTTAATGTTGTGAATATGACGGTATTCATGCTGCGAAGTGCATTCAAGGGTAGTTATTTGAGGTCATTTGTCAGAGTGGAGTTAACATCAGTGCAGTGAGGAAGCGAGAGGTGACAGATAACATGAGTCCAATGTAGCACCTTCATAAAGCATTTCATCTGCCTCCACATTTTGCTCAGTGAGTACCTGCTTTGTTAGCCTTTCCAAAAGATGTTAATTGATTAGACAACACCCTCTTTCCCTGCAAGGAAAGAGAAGTGTTTCTGTTATTGTTTCATTGCCTTAGAACAAAATACATTTCTGTTAGTCCGTTCATTCTCCTTGGTTTTTTGAGTCCTCAGTAAAGAATAGCTATTATATCTGCTGTTTCCCAAAGGAGTAGCTTAATACCTGTGCAGTTCTTAATCCTTTTGCAGGTGTTTCCAGGTGCTTAAATGGGAGGTGTGATTGCTTTCTTTCTCTGTACCTCAGCTCAGGAACGCTGCTGTCAACACCCAGGGCAGTGGAGCGCTCTGGCTTAGGAAGTTGTCTTTCTGAGCTGAAGCTCTTGGCTACTACAAGGGCTGGAAACTATCATTAGCTTAGAAATCCATTGCTTGACTGTCCCATGCCCACATTCAGGCTAACAAGGCATGTACTTGAGGTTGGCCTGGATTTTGGCAGTAGAGCTTAGAGCTAATTATGCCATTTTCTTCTCTGGTATGGTTCTTCTTTCTTCAGGTAAGATGAAGGCAGTGAGACCTTTTTCAACATGACTTCAGTAATCCTAAATCATTGTTTTTTCATTGCTACTTCTGTTGTAATAGATACCGTACTGTTTCTCTAGCATTTATTTTCCATGTTCTTTTCACACACTTGCTTTGTATTGCCTATGTTCACTGGTAGTACTCATTTCTGTATTGCATATGTCTCAGTACTCTTTAGAAAGTGTATTTATTCAAACTGCTAGTTCCTCCAGCAAATGCATAACCTGGTTTTCCCTTCCTCTCCAGATAGTCTTGACTAGCTGATAAGTAATGACGTTGGGGCAAGTAAATGCTGAACAAGAGTAAATAAGTCGTTTAGCTGCCTGTGGGTCGTAGTCCTTTGCCTAGGATCTGAGCAACCTCTAATCACTTCTCTGATTAAGTAGGACTCTTCTCTCCACCGTTCCCATGTTATTATTAGGACCACATACATCTAAGCCATTCAAGCAGGATTGACTTTTGTGTTTTTCTGGTTTGGTTTTGTTCTTTGTGTTAGACTATTTACTGCTGGCTGGAAGAATCACTTTTTTCTTTAACGTTTTAGATATTAACAGTGACTCTTGGTCTTTAACTTGAGGCTTACAAAGTTCATTGCTGTAGTTTACTGGGCTTCTTGTGCCACCTCCAGTGACAGTGTAAGGAGAGCCCTTTCTCTTTCTGGGATAGCTGTTCATAGTCACCTCCCAGCTTTTCAGCTCTGCATTCCCAAGACCGTTCCTGGTTTTCTTGGGCTTCTTCCAACAGCCATTATTTTACTACATGTAGATGTTTTAGGTCTACCTTTACACAGGAACATAGCATTTGTCCTGCAGATTAATATCTGACTGTCTTGCCTGCAGGTACCATTGACTGAGCCTTTCCAACTCTGTTTTTCATCTGAGGTTTACACGGATGTTACTAGTGGGAGCGAGCTACTTCTCTCCTTGGTTATTGCTCCCAGAGCAAGAAGCTCTTCATGCTTCCTTGTGTGATTTGCTCTGAAGTTTTTAATGATCCATACAATTGAGGTTTTATGGCATCTAGACCTTCAGTTTTTCTTAAAGGCCTGAAGTACCTCTTTGCGGAGGAGCAACAATGTAACATGAGTAAAATCCATTGAAAAACACTTATCAATTGAAAAACACTTGTTTATTCTTCTCCCCACTTAGAAGAAAAAAAAAACAAACCCTAATCTTAACTAGATTCACACATGTGTTTATATTTCAGTTTCTTTACCTTATCTGTGTTTACAGATAATTACTTCTATTTCGTAGATGAAAAAACATCTTGTTAACTTGTTCTCTTTATGGTGTATGCGTGTCAGCTGTGCTTTGGTTAACGATCAGCTTCTGTTTTAGGATGATTCCTCTCTAGCTAAAAAGGCAAAACTGTGAAGCCTGTATAAGGTGCACCTGTCGTGTGCTTCCTCTTAGATATTGGCTTCTAATAGATTGCTGTCAGCATATACTGGTATTTCGTACTGAAGAAGTATAACATTAGCTCTTTCTGCAGACTACTGAATTGAGTTAGATCTCGTGGAATAACGCTGCACTGTGGGCAGAGTGGTTATTGGTGACGTTGCTGGCAATATCTCACAAGTTTTCAGGGTATTGACCTTGCAGTTCAGGTTGGAGAAGATAACACATTGAGAAACTTTGCTCTTTCACCCTTTTCCAGCTTATATTGGACACTTCCTCCTAGTATGTGGGAATAAATGCACATAAGAATCATCTGGAGTTATGAAGTAAAGGGCTTGAGTTGTTGGTTATTAATTTATAATGTTTCATTAGTTTTAGCACTCTTGGGAGCGTTCCTCTTGTCCTAGAGTAATCTTTGTCTCACTCGATTACAAATCTTTCATTTTTTTTGTTACTGGAATGTAAAATCAGATGGCTTCTGAACCACTGCATTAATGAGGGAACACGCTGCTTAACTCGTTAGCACAAGTGACTTGAGTGTAGAACAAGACCTGTAATTCAGTACCATTTATAGAAGTGAACCATTTTGTTTAGATGCTTTCTTTTAGTAAGGTAAAGAAACGTTTAATGAGACTCAAGCTCTTACTGCTCTTATGCCTGACTTTTTTTATTTTTATTTCAGGTAAATAAATTCACCACTGACAATTGATGACATTGTGCTAAAATCAGTGCACTTGTCTTTTCCTGTGGAGAATTAATTGATCTCGGCTTTCTGTGTGATTTTCCTAATAGTGCTGACTCTGTGTAGGTGTTTCAGTTGTGATAACCTTCAGCCACCCTCTTAACTTCCACTGCTTGTTTAGGTGGGACAGCATGTGTGGTGACTGGCCAGCCCTTTGATACTGCAAAGGTGAAGATGCAGACGTTCCCCGACATGTACAAAGGAATTGTGGACTGCTTTGTGAAAACCTATAAGCAAGTGGGGCTTCGAGGCTTCTACAAGGGAACTACACCAGCACTTGTAGCCAACATTGCGGAGAACTCCGTTCTGTTCATGTGCTATGGATTTTGCCAACAAATTGTGAGAAGAATTGTTGGAGTAGACAGGAAAACAAAGCTCAGGTTAGTAATAGAAATCCGTTTCATAATTTTAAATAAATAAATAAGTAAAAAATCATGCAACTGCTGCTTGGAAATACTGTGCTGTTAGGGTGCAACTAATGTCTCAGGCCCCCCCTCTGCCAGTGTGCAGTGTAGTAAGTTTTGGAGTGTAGACCTTTGTGCTAGGTTATGGTGTCTAACTACAGCAGAGCCATCTACTTGTCACTGCAGCTGGCTGGTTTCAATAATCACCGTTTAACTGGAATAGTCAAGACCCGGAATGTTTTTACCAAAGGGACTGAGCATTGCAACACCTGGGAGTTGGTGTCCCTTGATCCCTAGGTGGTTCTGTTTTTCGCGGGGGAGGTAGTGGTGGTTCTTACAGGGAGGCATACTAAGGGGAAAAGACACTTTTCTAATATTGCCTAACTTTTAAACATTTATTTAAGTCTCAAAAGCTTGAATGTAATGGTGGTTAGACCAAAAGTCTAATTTTGCACAGTGTGTTGTCTACTGCACTGGCAATAAGTGGCTGCCTAAAGAATGAGAAGTAAGAGAAGGAAGTGTTGAATACTTACTCTGAGTCCTCTGCCAGGCTACATTCTTAGTTCAGAGGATTTCTTGGTCCTGGTATGATCCAGTCAGTGACTTTGGATCTCTTTCGAAGCACTTGTCCAGTCTCCTCTTGAATTCTAAGTTCCTTGCATCTGCAGTGCACTTTGGCAGGGAGTTCTGCAGGTGATAGTCATTAATTCTGTAACTGGAAGAGGCAGTTGATGCTTAGCCACTGTTTCCATGCTACCTGGGATTTTGTAGAACTCTATCCATTGCTCCATGCCCCTCTTGCCCACCCGAATCTGTTCCTAGATGGAAGGATTCCAGCCCTCCTGGTCAGTGAGCGCTCCGAAGCTGTTCCTTTAGCTGTCCTCGCTGTCTTTCTCAAACTCTTGTAATCCTAATGTGTCAGGGTTTTCAGTTTAGGAGACCAGAGCTGTGCAGAGTATTCGGGGTGTGACCGAGTCATGGATTTATGCACTGGCATAATGATCGTAATCTCTTTCTAGCGAGGATGGCTTTTCTCCAGGTGTTGCATCACTTTAGAGCTGTCAGTGGTCCAGCAGTCTCCGTGAGCCTTACTGTTACACATTTCTCAAGGTATGTCTTCTGTGCATCACTGAAAGTAGCTGCACCTTCTCCATCCTTGTGCTGCCCCACAGTATGTAAAAGATTCCTCATACTGTCCTAACTCCAAAGATTGATGCAAGGTTAACCACGTTCAGCTTTTTATTAATCACTTTGTTCATAGCTTTGTTCTTCCTCTCATGTCTCTCTTCAAATGGCAGTAGCTGGGGAGGCCGTGATTCTGCATTTGAGATCTGTCGTGACATGGGTAGCTACCGAAGTGCAAGACAAGAATCTCAAAGTGGCAGTAAGTGAGATGTTCTCCTGTCACATGTTAGGATGAGGTATCTGAAGCCTGAGGCCCGATATGAGGGAACATGAGGCGATGAAGAGACAAATGATATTAATTGCTTTCTCCCTGCATTCTCTTTCACTGTTTTTTGTCAGTTGAGATGCCTCAGCTGACAGAACTGTTTCCACCTTCATCGCTTTCTTAAATCAGGGGGTTTCTGCTTTCTCAGCTTAGACCCCCCTATCTCTTCCTACCCACTGAAATGTAGGAGGTGGGCCTACCAATGGTATGCTTTGCTGCTTAACCATCTTTTGTGATCCTCCTGGGAGGTAGACCACAGACTTGCAGAGGTCCTAGGATCATCTCTTCAAGTAATGGAGACAGTGTGTTTATGGTGTGTGCGTAGGGGAGGTAGAATGGGAAATTTTCAAACAGTATACATAGGTGTGCTGTTCCCTACCTTTTGGGCTAGCATACAGAATGGGAATAGAATTTGAATTTGTAGCAATTGCAATTGCCTCTGACACCTGACCCTTCTTTCCTTGGTCAGGTAATAGTGCTTCTCAGATCCAGGATGGCTGTTTAAGACATGGTTAATTAAAGAGCAAATGGTCTGACTGCATGGCTGTGCTAGGATAAAACAATAAAGGACTTAAGTTTACTTGAAAGCTTTCTCCCTTGGTGCTGCTCCCTTGATCTCTTCATCTGGGTCATCGTGGGGGCGTCTGACAAGGTGCATGTATGAGAGAACTGCCTTGACGAGGTCTGTGGTGGTGCCCTGGGTCCGTGTGGTCTGTCCAGGACATCCCCACCCATTCTCATTGTAGAAGAGCCAAGAAGCCTTTGTAGTGTGCTGTAGGGGAGGGGAGAAACCCTGATGAGGTGGCTCACCTCCAGGCATGACAAGCGAAGAACTATAATTGCCCTAGTTGCCTCTGCTGTTTAAAAACCTGTCAGACTGTCTTAGCCTGAAGAACGTATTTCAAGTCACCTGCTGAGGTGAATCTGACCATTTTTCTTACCCATATATAAGCAATTGCTTCTCACTTCTTCATTATTTTATAATGTTTGAGATTTCTCAAAACGAGCTATAATAGTTGGGTTTTGCTTTAAGTTACTTTTTCAGTCACACCTTTAAATGGCTTGGAAATAAGCTTGCCTTAGCCTGCCTGTTTTTAGAGATACCCTGGTCAGTGAGTGAAGCCTTGCAAAACAGTTACAAGGGCAGTTACAAAACAACAGTTTTTCCAGTTAAAGGAGTACGTGCCACTGATGCATGAGTCAGAAAACAAGTGGAGAGAGAAGTGCTGAATTCCATTTATCTCTTAATATCCATTTAGTCCAACCAAACTGATTTCAAAGTCTAAACTGAGAGAGCTATTATCCTTGTTCACCTCAGTTTGCCTTCCTCAGTACGTGACTAGTCATCTTCAGCAGGTTATTTTCTTTGAAAAAACAAGATAAATGCCTTTTACAGAAGAAGCAGCAGTGTAAGAGTAGAGGATTCTTGCTCCTGTGATGTGTGATCAAAACTCTCCCATCCAGGAAAAGTATTGAATTAGGCATTTTGAGTTGACAGGCAGCCTGAAGAGCATTCAAGACTTACCACTCCTGTGGTGAGGTTCACTATATTAAAGACCAAAGCCTAAACAGTGGGTATAGTTTAATTTTGCATACAAACTTCAATATCAGCAGGTAAAAGTAGAAAATACCTGAATTATGGCTAAATCTAGTCCTTTACATCTGTCAGAATTCTTTTTGTCTGATAGCATTGGTTTTTCTTTCTCTCCTGAAGGAGGGAGGATCCTATGCACCCGTTAGAAGGCACCTCTTCCCTATTTTCTTATCCTAATTCTTCAGTGTATAACCTTATTGCCTTGCTCTAGCTCACAGCTTAATAACTGTAGGGCTCAGCCCCATTCTATACTTTCAACTCTGCCTTGCTCTGTCTTCAGCTTTAGTGGGTTGCATTTCAGATCCCTGTTATGCCAAGCTTTGTGTGCTGCAAGAGGGTTGCACACTCCGTGTTGCCAGGCCTCATTGACTGCGTATTATTTGGTCACTGCTCTCCGGGCAGTTCCTGATTTCTTTGATGGTTCTTGTGTTGTGGTTTGGGCCTGGTTGGCAGCCAACCACAATGCAGCAGCTCTCTCTCCCTTCCCCTCCGGCAATGAGAAGGGACAGAGAGCCAGGCTTGGGGTTCAAGATAGGACTGGGATGGGGAAAATCCCCCTTTTATGATCACGAGCAAGAGGCAGACTTGTTAGGGGAAGGAAAAAAAACCATACATTTATTACAGACACTAACAACACCTAACAGAGTAGGACAGTGAGAAGCATTGCCACATCTTGAGAACACCTTCCCCCCACCCCTCCCTTCTTCCCGGGCTCAGCTCTGCTCCCGATATCTCTACCTCCTCCCCCAGCGGCGCAGGGGCAGGGAATGGGGGGTGCAGGCAGTGCTGCCACTTCCTTCAGCTTCGGTGAGGGGAGTGTCCAAAACTTGTTCCCCCTGCTCCATCGTGGTCCCCCTCTCACAGCAGACAGTCCTCCACAAACTTTCTCCGACATGAGTCCCTCCCACGGGCCGCAGCGTTCCCCACACTGCTCCGTCATGGGTCACTAACTTCCTCCGACTGGATTCCCTCCCACGGCTGCAGCCCTTCCCGAGCTGCTCCGGCGTGGGACTCCCCCGCATGCTGCAATCCTCCCCGCGCTGAATTACAGCAGCGGGGCTGCCTTTTCCCATGAGACCCCGGCCTTCTTCGGGCACAGCACCTTGATTATGCGAGCAGGAACAACAGGCCATAAATCAGTGTCTGCTCCACCGTAGATCTCCATGGGTGGCAGGGGGGGGCCACCCTGCCGTCTCCCCACAGGATACAGGGGGGTCTCTGCTCAGGCACACCTCCCCACTCCTTTCTTCCTCTGTTCCTCCACTGACCTTGGTGTTCATGCAGCTGCAGCAACTCCTCCTCACCAGTCCCACTGCCCGTCACCACGTCCCTTCTTAAATACGTTATCGCAGAGGCGCAGCTGATGGGCTCAGTTTTGGTGCAGAAGTGGAGCTGACGTGGAGCTGGGGGAGCTTCGAGAAGCTTCTCACAGGGGGATGCCCCGATAGCCCCCTCCCCTGCCACCAAAAAACTCCACCACTCACTCAACCCAGGACATCTTGTCACTGCCGTATCTGAATGTCAGGAGCTTTGCTTCGTGTCGCAGCTTTTAGTTCCGTGATGCTCTGCGAGGTGAAAAGCTGTAGCTGTACTCTCTGATACGACAGGTGTATAAAACTCCTGGCCACGGGGCAGGCACCTCCTGCCTACAGAAAGAATTTCTGTGCAGCAGTAAGGGCAGTCCCAGCTGCGCTGCCTCCCCAGGTTCTGAGAGAAGAGAGAAGCTTCGCTTGTTCTGTGCTGTTGTGCAGCTTCTGTCCAACACACCCGTGTCTGTAGGAGCCCCTTTAAAGCGTGTCGGAGAGAATATGATCCTGGAGTACCAGCCGCCCGAGTCCTGGCAGATGAACAGCCCAGGCTTTGATGTGTGTGAAGTCACCGCAAAGAAAGCCCCGATTTTGGAATGTTGTGAGTCAGTGCAGATTACAGGGCGGTCTTTGCTCAGTGGTGTGCTTTGTTTCTCTCCACTGCCTGGTTCGCGTGGTCCCATTCATGGCAGCACGTCCATAGGAAGATGGTAGCGGTCCACTGTGATTGTGCCTTGCTTTGGGATTTCTGGCATCTTCTACTGAAAACCTGTGTTAATGCTGCTAAGGTGACTTTGAAAACACCAGCACCTATAGGAGGTGATAATTGCTCCTCTTCTCTTCGAGGAAGTGACTAGTACCCAAAAGTTGCCCAGTGCAACAACTCAATGGAAATGCTTATAAAAGCCACGGAGGGGAAGATTTGATAGTGTTTATTCTATATTTAGTTATATTTAGTGTTACAATCACTAAAGTACAGCAAAAAAGGTAGAGGTTGCAGTCAATCTTCTTGGGTGTCTGAAGGATGCATCCGAGCTGTGTATGAAGATGGGATGAGCCAGGTTTCTCATCTCCCTAGCTCAGGTAAGTGCCCTTTTCTCTTGAGAGTTGTTTTCCCCCCAAGACTGTGCATCAGTTTTTCTTGATGATATTTAGAGTACAGGTCCAGGAAGCAGGCTGGTGGTGCAGTGGCTCCACCACACTGAAGGTCAGTGCCCAGATACCTTCTGCAGTTTCTCTCTTGCAGTGATCTGCAGAACGCTGCTGCAGGCTCCTTCGCCTCTGCCTTCGCCACCCTTGTCCTCTGCCCCACAGAGCTGGTGAAGTGTCGGCTGCAGGCCATGCATGAAATGCAGCTGTCAGGAAAAATAATCCAGGGACACAAGTAAGTATACCCCCTGCCCAGCGTCTCTGAAACCCTCTTGTGTGTACTGTTTTATTTTCAATCCTGTATTGGCTCGGTGTCACGTTGGCCGTGCGCTGTTAACCAGAGGGGAGTTGTGGCGGGGGGGGGGGGGGGGGGGGGGTTGCAGCCTGCAGATCCTTCAGGTGCTTGTAAAGCTGGCTGCCAGCTCAGGGCTCCCAGCAGGATCTTGTTCCAAGTCTCACTTGGGTTCCGTTTAAACAATGGGTCTAACCCTTCATTGTTGCTGCAGCTGCCTGTTGTTCTGCAGCCTTCTCGTTAGCTGGCTGTTAGGCATCACTAACTGGATCAACCTCTCCATCAGTACAGTTTGGTCAGTAGTGAAGGGTGTTATTCAGAAGGATGGTCCCCTCGGATTTTACCGTGGCCTGTCAAGCACTTTGCTGCGGGAAGTCCCAGGCTATTTCTTCTTCTTTGGAGGGTACGAACTGAGCCGGACATTCTTTGCCTCTGGGAGATCAAAAGATGAATTAGGTATGGTGTCTCTTTTGCCTGGTGGATTTTAGCATGCTGTTACGGGGGTCATAAGGGTGGTTGGGCATATGTTCCCTGAAAATACACTGATGATGCACAGCAGTTGTAAAATGAAGGAAAGTGGGCACACAAAATATGGCAGTCTGCATTTTGTGTATATATAGTACTGAATTCTTGAAGTGACCGCTTTCCAACGGAGCAGGATGTATTATAAACGTAGAATAAATACAGTGAGCTAACACTGATACTACAAAACTACTAAAATATCTGACCCTGTGCTGTAACACAGTTCTGAACTATTTCACTTCAGCAGCTGTTTAGAGTGATTTTGTTGTTTTTTGAAGCATTCTAGCCTTAGCTGTATTCTTTTGAACCGTGTGTTCACGCGTATGCTGAAACGTGTGCCGACCGTTAGATGTAATCACAGTGATAGTAAGAGAACACTGAGATGGAAAATTAGACCTGAAAAGATGAGGAGATGCCAGACTAAAGATTGCTTGTCTCCTCTTGAAAGGCTGAACAGCAATACTTTGTCTTGCTGGGAGTTTGGATTTCCCCTACATGCATTCTGGTCCCTGTTGTTGCAAAATGTTTATCAACATCTAATGTGAAATGAGGTTGCATCATGGAAAATGACTGATCACAAAGTAACTTTGCAGAACCAAGCAGGTATCTGTGATTAGTGGCCCTGATGTTACTTTAAAGTGTTTCACAGATAGCCTGGGAAAGTGATTGCAAGTGTGGAAGGAATGGAGTTAATTTACTTAATACAGTCAAAACAGAATTCCACGTTACGCTTTTTTATCCTGGCCAGAAATCTGAGAGGCACTCCTTGTAACCTTTGAGCTTCTGGTTAGACTTGCAACTTACCAGTGGCTTAAAATTAACCTAAAGGTTTGCGCTGGAGCTGTTTCTTTTGTCATAAGCAGGTTCCTCTGTGTTCTCTTTGACTTCTGTATGTGAGATCTTGTGACGCTTGCTGCGGATATTTTGTGGTGTGTATAAAAGCTTGTTTCTTAACTTTAGGTCCCATTCCTTTGCTACTAAGTGGAGGTTTTGGAGGCAGTTGTCTGTGGATTGCTGTGTATCCTGTGGACTGTGTCAAATCTAGAATTCAGGTTCTTTCAATGGCTGGAAAACAAACAGGCTTTATGGGAACATTTGCAACTGTTGTGAGAACTGAAGGTGAGTACGCAGTGTATCAGCTGAATCTGTAGGGCTGCAGGCTGAAATCTCCACCCTCCAATACAAAAACTGCTCAAGAAATCTAGTCCACTGCTAATGTGTTAGAGACAGACAGGAGCTGTTTCTCACAAACAGAAATACTGATGTTTCATGTAGCCTGGAAAGCTTAGAATCTAGAAATCGAGACCTCCTGTATCTGCCTTGCCTCTTGGTTTGGGAGACAATGAACTTAAAGCCGATAACAGCTCAGCATCCATTAAAAGCAGATAAAGGAATGGAAGCTCCAAAACATACACGTGAAAATTGAAGGAACCGGTTAAGCTCAGTACAGAATTTTTCTTTGCCTCTAGAAGCCAATATAGGGCTGGCTGAGGGCTATTTGCTAAATCAATCCTATCTAGCCTGGCAACCTGGGGCATCTGCCCCTGTCTCCTGGGTGGAGCTGGCCTGCGCCAGGCACTTCAGAAGATGGTGTGAGAATGTAGATGGCAGCAGGTAGGAGTCCTGGCCCCCTTCCCCGGGGAGACACTCGTCAGAGCAGGGGTCTGACTTGGGGCACGGCTCCAACGCGGCCCCGTTGTCCTTCTGTCCCCTTGCCAGCTGTGGTACAGCTGCTGTGAACTGTGTCCTCGGGTGAGCAAGGTGGGGGTGGCCCCTCTGAAGGCCTTGTCAGACCCGCAATAAGCTTCTATCGCTGAGCGCTTAGGGCTGAACTCCTGTACACCTCCAGGTGCTGCTCCTCGAGCAACATCCAGCAACACTGCAGGTAGGAGCTACAACCAGGGAGCTCAGCGCTCTGCGTGCCCCTCGAAGCAGCAGCATTGTTTCAGTGTCCTTCACAGGTAGAAAAAGCACAGGGGTTGCTGCAGATGAGCAACTCAATAAATGGCTAAACTGGCTCTGATTTAATTTCCAGGGGTACTTGCCTTGTATTCTGGACTAAAGCCAACTATGATCCGTGCATTCCTGGCCAACGGGGCACTGTTCCTCGCCTACGAGTACAGCCGGAAGCTGATGATGAAACAAATAGATTCTTACTGATACCTTCTCGCAGATGGAGTGCAAATGGTTGTTTAAGGATCACTTAAAGAAACGATCCAAACCCCTGTAGATCACATCGTGGTCTGAGCAGGGCCCAACTCAACTCCAGTTTAAAATTTGTAATCTTTTAAATTCAGGTGATTTTAGAGAGACGTGTACATGCTGCTCGAATTGAACCAGCAGAACAATCTCCATCTTGCAGATTCTGCACTAGGTGCACTGCGTGTCCTAAATGTATTTTCCTGACCTGTAATAGTTAGAAAGACTTAATGTTGACCTGTTGGGTTTAATGTAACATGCAGCAGTAAGCTGTGTTTTCTTTAAGAGGCGGCACCGTTCTAAAATCTGCGCTGTGGTGCTGAGCTTGCCCAGTTGGTAAGGGCAAGTGTCTGACACAAACTAACAGCAGTGCTGGCTAATCTTGCCGAGCGTGCCTGGCTTCTACATGCCCCTGCCCTTCTCCAGCTCCCTTCTGCTCTGATTTTTCCAAGGTCATGGCAGTTGGTGTCTGACTCATGTACTCTGTCCCAGGGAATGGGCTTATAAAAATAGGAAGTGTTCACTCCTTACCTTGGACTTGTATGACTTGGAGCCCGAGAGATGCCTGAATTTGAGATAAAACGATGTAGTTACTGGGTTTAAGGAGTCTGTGCAGCATTTTATTCATTTACAAATCCTTTCAAGTAGTGCTGGAGTCTGCTAAGCACCCTTGAATTAAACACTTAATATAAGGGAGACTGCTGGAAATAGCTGCTGGCTCTAAGCACAGCATTGTAGCTTTGTGCAGGCTCTTGTTTGGGTCACCTTGACAGGAATGAGACCGTGTGCTGGAAGGACAGGAAGCTGAAGAGGAGCAAAAAGCCAGAACTGAGGTCTTAGAGACAACTGACACCTTGGTCTCCCTGGCCTAGCTCGTAATTACTTGGGCTGGAGTTCTGCCATTTGCTGTGTCTTCAGCTGAGTGGAAAAAGCTCCTGTGAAAAAGCTCCTCTGAGTGGATGGTTTTTATCCTCTCCAGGCCTGGAGGCCGTGCCTGCTCGGTCACGTTACTTGATTAACTACGCAGTTAGTCAGTGTCACCCAAAATAACGCAGTAACACCTATTTCTAGATGCTACTTTCCTTCTTTAAGTAGGATGTTCTTTGTACAAGCCTGTTCTGCCCTGTAAGAGGCAGCTGCTACCTATCCTGGGAGAACCAGAGCAGGTCTCAGCACCACACTTCAGGCCTGGAGTTGGACGGGGGGCTGGTGTCTGCCGGCTCGGAGTGGCAGCCCATCCCTGCGGGGTACGCGGGCAGAGCTCTGCGACCCATCACAATCCTGGATTAGGAGCTTGTCACAGCAAGGACTGACAACACCCGCAGCTGGAAGAGCTCAGTTTTGCATGTTACAGCTTCCCTTTCAGGTCCCAGAAACAGGAAAAAGCTTTAGGCAGGGATGAAAGCAGCTCACTACCTCCTGCTCCTTGCAGTGGAGCCGGGTGTACGTCACAAATAGTATATTTGTACATGTTTCTAAGAGTTAGGAAAAGGTGAGGACTGATTCCATGTCAGTGGAATACTTCAATCTATTTCTTAGATTTGTCTTTGCTTTCATTTTTTAAAGCTCAGGGTTGCAGTTTTTAATATAAAAGTTGAAGCTTCAGGAGAAGCATGGTATTTTGAACTGAACCTACAGCAAGAAACTGGTGGCTGAAATAAACTCTCCAAATGTGTTTCTCTCTTGAAGGTGATGGAAGCAGTAGTTTTTCCATTTGCAGCTGCTTAAGCTGTATACATGTATTGGTTGTTCAGCTAAGAACATCATAATGTTGGTACAGGAAATAATGAGAATAAAGTTTGATTTGATTAACTGAGTCTGACTTGTTTATGCGACAACACTTAAGCTTGTCCAGCTGAGGAACAAAGAGAGGGTAAAGTCAGGGTCACTGGCCCTCCAGAATGAACAAAAAGGCTTTTTTGCAATCAATGAATGTAATAAAGCCCTCAGCTGAAGGGGGAGTGCTAGCTGTGACAAGGTGCTGTGAAACAGCTGCAGATTTTACATCATCTACTACAGAAAATAAAGCCCTGTTCAGCCTTCGGCTGGTTGCTTTGGTACTCACAGAGTTAAGTGACTATTAGAACTAAGCATCTAGCTCGTTCATTGCCATGAGACATACATACATACCATAACAGTGAATTTCCTGCCAGAAGTTGAGCATACAGCCCCTTCAGGTAGAAAAATCTAACTCTTGCCCTCTCTCCAGCTCCGAGCACCTCCAGTGCAGGCAGGGGCCTTGTCTGCCTTGGTCCACTGCCCTCAGCAACCCAGCTTTGGTCTCGCTCCCCTGTAAGGGGGTATTTCTTCCTTTGCCCTTGAGGGGCAGTTTATGTGCAATAACACCTGGAGCCTCTGAAGCAACACCTGGGCTTGGGGAACAGCCTTGCGGAAGCTGAACACGAGCCAGCACACCCTGGCCCCAAGAGCAGGCTCTGGAGCCAGCAAAGGGGGCAGTTCTGGCCGCCTGGGGTAGATGGGGAATACCACCTCCAATTTCACATTCCACGGTGAAAATAGTAGAGCAAGTCAAGGAGAGGGTAAGGAGGACGCATGGTGGAGAGAACAGTTTGTTCACCCATAATAGAAAGCTGAGAAATTTTACTGCTGGCTGCAGTTACCTCAGTCATGGGAGGGGGTAGGGCCAGGATCCTCCCAGAGGCATACAGGGGCTGGACAAGATACAACAGCTACAACCTGGAATAAGGAAAATTCCAACCAGGAAGGAAAAGTGGTTACAAGATTAAGGCTTGGGTAAAAGCCTTGGAGATGCACGGAACTGCACTAGGGTGAGTGCCTGCTCTAGCTGGGCCTGGTTTGCACAGGAGCTTGGACTACGTGTGACCAGGCTCACTCCACCCTGCACCTGCACCCTGCTGTGGAACACTTGGTCATTCAAGACAGGTTTCGGCCTCCATACTCGAAGTACAGTGCTGACAGAAGCAGCTTCCAACAGTGGGAGTCGCCAACAGCCCAGCTCTTAAATACCAAATGGTTTACACAGCAGTAGCAAAAGTTGAGTCCACGCCTGACTTCGCAGTACACCACTACCCCCAAGTGAGCAGCAGTATGGCACGGGACCTCTCTGCTCACTTCATTAGCTTTCCACAGCCAGTACCTCGCTGTGTCACTGCCCTTCCACTCTTGGTTCCCAACAGCAAAAAGACTAAGAAAGCCACAGAACCAAGCAGCTAACCTCCACACATTTCACATCAAGGAAGACATGAACAGTCTCCACAGAAGAGCTGCGCTGCTGAGAACAGCTGGAAGTAGAATGAGCATCCTGGCAGTGTGGGCATGACGGGTCTTTGTACAGCTCAGGAGGTGTCAGGGAGCATGTGCAGCATTAGCTCAAAGGAGCGAGTTTTCTACCGACCCGTGGAAACCCCTGATACCAGGGGAAGGTGTCGGATTTTTTCCAGCAGTCTCCTGCAGACTGCTGGTCTCCACCCACCATCAGGTTATGCTCTTGCTTAAAGACAGACAATTGTCTTGGATTAATAAAGTAGGGATTACCTGGATGTAGAGACATCTAAGCTCCAAAGGATCCAACAGCTCGTTAGCATGACAGCCAGCTGATACCAAGTAACTCTTCAGAGTATTATTGCTCTGCACAACAGAACTCCATGTAAGTTTATTTGAGAAGTTGTATCTACACAGAAATACATTAAGTACATCAAAAGGAGACTGCTTCCTTTTATACTGAAGCAGCAAGGCATTCTCCAGGAAGAGATTAATTTTACATGTCTCCCTTCTTTTGACTTTCCCTTACGGTTCAACAAAGTTCACCTCCACAGCAAACGTCTCGCTATAGACTTTCCATGTTTTAGACTTGTGAGGGTTATCCAGCTCGTTCCTGGGAAGGTGGAGTCTGAAAGACAAAATTCAGTAGCATACTTTAGGCTGAAAGACATGCTTCTCCTTTCAGTCAGCCAAGAGAAATTCAAGCTCAGCCCTGAAATATTAAATACAGCCCCAGATCTTGAGTTCAGACATCAGCCATGCCTGCACAGGGCTTTGGATCTGAAGTCGTCTCAGAAACATAGTCAATCTGATGGGTTTGTAGGTTGTTGGTTTTTTGTTTTGTTTTGTTGGGGTTGTTTGCAGAGCTCCACAGGGCAAGATTGTTAGAGTAAAACTAGTGTTACGTTCTGCTCAAGGCCTCCTGACGGGATGCAAGTGGGAAGAATTTAACAACTGACCTTCCCAACAGCAAGCATTTGATCCAGTAATCAGTCAAGCTCATCAGGCATGTTTTCCACTTTTAATGCTTGCCAAATTCACATCTAGTTATCACTTAATAGCACTTACACATCAGCTGTGGCTGAATTACAGGTACAGAGCCCTAACAGCAGTTTCATGTCTGATCAGATCTAGTCCACCTCAGATCTACCAGAATTCTCTAGGCAGAAAGGGACTGAATTCCGTTTAAGAGAAGGTCTGGTGGGCTATCTTCCCTAGCCTTGGAGGAAACAAGCCCTTGGATGAAACTTTTGAGATGGCACTGTTGCAGGACTGTCAGGCAGCAGGCATCCATTTCTGCCAGCACTGTTTTGGTCTAGCTAGATGTCTGCACCTAGACTGCAGGTGCATTGCTGGCTCAGCAAACGAAGCTTAGAGCTATGAGTCTATGTTCATAACTATCCCTCCTCATGCTCTGCTGGGATCAGTTAAATAATTTCCTTCATACTCCAGTCACGGAGAACACAATAATTACCTCACATGTTAAGTTCACTGCTCCTCTGTCTAAATCTGTCAAGTCTGGTAAACAGAAGAGAAGGATCTCCTGCCTCTGCATTTCTATATCACTCCCCATGCAAGACAGACAAGCCCAAGTTTCAGTGGCTGGAGCTTCCCCAGGAGTTCTAGCTTCAACAAGAAAAGCCACAGTAATTTCTGACTTCAACAAAAGCACGAGAAGCAGTAAAAGAGCCTTTGTTTGGGATCCCAAGCATCACTCCCTCCAACTCAGGTCTTAATACGTTTGCCTGCTAAGCCGCCGAATGAGTTCCAGCCTCTCAGGCAGCCATGCTATAAAGGATGGCAGAGTTGCCCTTGGATTGAATAGGCAGCATTACCTTTTTGAAGTCAAGTTCATTAACAATGCTTAGAGTGCAGAGGAAAGAGTCCAGTGGATTCAGGTAATGGAAGATAAAGAGCAGCTCACATATGTTTAAAACACTTGGCACAGTGCAAGCGAGTGTGCACCAGCTGCCTGCTCCCCCGTCACAGCTGAGAGCCAGACTGGTGCCCACGCAGAAGCTAAGGCAGGCTGGAGCAGCCAGCTACCTCAACCTTCAGTACAACGCTTATGAGCTTGCGCCTCCGTTCAGACACCAGCAGTTAGGATCTGAAGGTAGTCACTGTGATCACTTACCTGTTATTTTCAATAAAGGAAGTGTTGAACCAGAAGAAGAACGGACAATTGTCATAGCCTTTTGGGAGATCCTAAAAGGAAAGGCCTTGTTTAAGGACTCCGTGACTCAATTTTTGCAGAGCAGGAGTACCTACCCGCCTCAGTGGTTTGGTTTACAAAGCTAGTGCCAGAGTCAGTACACTCGAAGAACCCAAGTATCACACCCAAGTCACTGTTTTCATTGAAGTTGTTTTAGGACTACATTACTGAAACTTAATGCAATGAAGGGAGACCCATGTGTCCTGGGTTGAGTGAGTGGTGGAGTTTTTTGGTGGCAGGGGAGGGGGCTATCGGGGCGGCCCCCTGTGAGAAGCTTCTCGAAGCTCCCCCAGCTCCACGTCAGCTCCACTTCTGTTTGGGAAATTGAGCCCATCGGCTGCGCCTCTGCGATAACATATTTAAGAAGGGACGTGGTGACGGGCAGTGGGACTTGTGAGGAGGAGTTGCTGCAGCTGCATGAACACCAAGGTCAGTGGGGGAACGGAGGAAGAAAGGAGGGGGGAGGTGTGCCGGAGCAGAGACCCCCCTGTATCCTGTGGGGAGACGGCAGGGCGGCCCCCCCCTGCCACCCATGTTGATCTACGGTGGAGCAGACACTGATTTATGGCCTGTTGCTCCTGCTCAGAAAATCAAGGTTCTGTGCCCGAAGAAGGCCGGGGTCTCATGGGAAAAGGCAGCCCCACTGCTGTAATTCAGCGCTGGGAGGATTGCAGCATGCGGGGGGTCCCACACCGGAGCAGCTCGGGAAGGGCTGCAGCCGTGGGAGGGAATCCAGTCGGAGGGAGTTAGTGACCCATGACGGAGCAGTGTGGGGAACGCTGCGGCCCATGGGAGGAATTCAAGTCCGAGAAAGTTTGTGGAGGACTGTCTCCTGTGAGAGGGGGACCACGATGGAGCAGGGGGAACAAGTTTTGGACACTCCCCTCACCGAAGATGAAGGAAGTGGCAGCGCTGACTGCACCCCCCATTCCCTGCCCCTGCGC
Source organism: Tyto alba (assembly GCF_018691265.1). NCBI lineage: Eukaryota > Metazoa > Chordata > Aves > Strigiformes > Tytonidae > Tyto > Tyto alba. The sequence continues at coordinate 1,036,444 of NW_024881321.1, forward strand.
CCCTGGGGGAGGAGGTAGAGATATCGGGAGCAGAGCTGAGCCCGGGAAGAAGGGAGGGGTGGGGGAAGGTGTTCTCAAGATGTGACAATGCTTCTCACTGTCCTACTCTGTTATGTGTTGTTAGTGTCTGTAATAAATGTATGTTTTTTTTTCCTTCCCCTAACAAGTCTGCCTCTTGCTCGTGATCATAAAAGGGGGATTTTCCCCCATCCCAGTCCTGTCTTGAACCCCAAGCCTGGCTCTCTGTCCCTTCTCATTGCCGGAGGGGAAGGGAGAGAGAGCTGCTGCATTGTGGTTGGCTGCCAACCAGGCCTAAACCACAACACCATGTTAGAAGCAGCAGGCACTCAGCTAAGATGTCTTGGTTGTACTGTACGAACAGCCAGACGCCTCCCCTGCCCGCACAGGCTGCTGTCACAACCTTTGCTGCACCCCTCCCTGCACAGAGGGGCCACCCCCCGCAGCAGGAGTGGGGAGGAACAGGGGTTCTGCCCCAGGCAGCACAGCCAGCCCAGCTGCCCCTTGCACTGCAGCCCCTCCTCACACTCGAGCGAAGGTCCCCGTGCTGTTATACTTACGGAACACGACTCAAATCTGACTTTCACATCACCACCGATAACAGGGCTGTCTTCCAAGCCAATAACTACAGAGTCACTTTCAGAATCGAAGAAGAGCTGGATAACAGAGTATTACATTTATGAAAAGTTACTGCAGAGACAAGGGACCAATTCATGACAATTCCTACTCATCCCTGGTATAAAATATAACAGCAGTGCTAGAGTAATAGCTAACAATTTAGACTACTCAGAACAGAGTGAGTTACTGCATTTATTTGACTTCTAGGGAAATCTTTCACTATCTTGCCACTAATTTGCCTGTGATTTAGCAAAGCCTAGCTTTTTCATCCTCTCAGAATTTACAGCATCCACTTATTTAGACAGTTTTATATCCAGTATTCAACTTTTACAGGAAGATATTTTTGACTGGTAAGTCAGCTTTCAGCTCCTGTGACTCAAGTGACACTATTTCATAGTACTCTCACCTTGCAGTTTTCTTGACTGGCACATACACATTGTAGTACAACTTGCTTCGCCACTATTATCTGCACCTTCATATCAGTTCCGTTGCCTTTCCCAACTCCTAGGAAGAAAAGACTGCATTATGCGATAGAACACACATTACCTGGAAACGTAAGCGGTCATGAAACCAAGTGCAATCATACTCAAGAGTGCCTTCTCTCCAGAATGCCTTGCTACAGACTTTAGAGAACTCAAATCCTAAAGGTAGCTCAAGATTCAGTGGTTGACAACTGTATTTTGAAGTAGCAGTGAATCCCACTAGTGGAGCACGAACAGAATAACGTAGAGGCGAGTTCCACTGATTAAGAACAGCGGTTTGAAGTCCAGATGAACAAGCAGTGCTGAACCTCCAGCCCTTTATCAAAATGGCCAGTGCATACATACAGAAACAGGTATGGTTATCAAGCTGAGAAACATTAGTGAATCCAGTTCCAGACGTGAAGTCAATCTCGCTTGAAGAGTGATTCCTCTCCCAAAGGAAATCCCAAGAGCGGGCTGTACGCGAGCCACCATTTGACCAGACACCCAGAAAGTGACAGAATACACGGGGCAATTGCACTCCAAAACGCTCTTCATTTCATTTGAACTGTGCCATTTTAATTCTCAAAGCCCATTAAGTCTATATTTGTACCATGGGCTTAGCAAGACAGACAGTAGAGATCAGCTGCCCATACTAGGAAACCATTACCAGATAGAGGAGTGCCCAAATTCAAGAGTTCTTACCATGTATAGAGTAGATTTTGAGGTTTTTTATTTTGAGTTGTCTCTCTGGTGGGAGTTTCAAGTTATACTTGTTTTTCAGGATCTCATAATACCCAACATACCTACTCTGTAATGCAAAAAACCCAGATACATTATGCAGTTTCTGTACTCCATACAGACTAATTCTAGGCAAGAAGTAGGATTAAAAAGATCTTCTATGCAAAGTTCTTAGCTCTAAGTCCAAATCCAAGAAGAAAGCAGCCATTTGTTCTCCTTCCCCTCCCCAGTTCAAACAATCCTCTACACAAATTCAACATCTACATTTTCAAGAATTATTTAAACTTCATGTTTTAAGAGGAATTCTGTACTTCAAGTTCAGCAAGAAGTGAGGAGCTTTTATATTGTCGCTTTAAAGGGCAGAATGTTTAAATGTACAAGATACTTTCATTTTACAGAAGCACATTCTGAAGGACAGGTGTACTTCCATTCTATTTTATGCCAGCAACTGAAGTACCTCTGTCACCAGCTTCATCTCACACTACACAGGGATTCAAAACGAGCAAAGCCCCAGACTGTGGTCCGAGGCAATAGCTTTAGTATTTCCTCGTGAACGCAGTCTGCAGAGGATCCACTCCTCCACCCAGCCATGGCAGTGCCATGGCCCTCCCCAGGCCAGGCTGCAGGCTTCGGGGCACCCTTGATAAACAGCCCGACTGTCTTACAAGGTCATGCTCCTGCGAGGGTGGGCAAACCCCCCAACAGACTGCCCAGACAGGTCGTGGAGTCTCCACGTGTGGGGATATCCCAGACCTGACTGGGCACAGCCCTAGGCAACCTGCTCTAGCTCACCCTGCTTGAACAGGGGGGTTGGACCGAAAGCTCTCCTACTCTCAACAATTCTATTGTCTTAGATACTATAGTTCAGACTTGATGATAGTACAGAGAGAGGCATAAGGAATGTGCTTGGACAAATGGGAGCAAGGGAAGATACAGTGCAACCCCACCAGCTGATAGTCTTCCAACCCTTAGAGAAAGAGTACAGAAAGTTCAGGAGTTAAGCATCAGTAGGAACTACATATCTGAGACGAGGCGGGCAAGGTTGGGTAGCAGAAGCGCTCACAAAGCTCGTGTTGGTTTGGCTGCTGTTCCCAGACCTGCTCACACTTACCTGGGATGGAGTTTCAACTCCTTGAAACTTGGTGCTTGTGCTTCTATCAGTTCTCCTCTCCCCAAAGTAGTCCAAACTTTCCTACATAGGAAGATAATTTAAAGGGTTAAGATACTCATCCCACCACCACTTCCCTTCCTGAGGAGGGGACAGTAAACTGGAATAACACTAGCCAATTCCAGTAAGGGAATACAAGTGAAAATGTGCAGCAGTCATTTTGGTACCTTCTAAAAGGAGGCTTTTAACTACAATAAGAAAGTACTAATTAGGAAGTCAGATCCATTAAGTCTGTCCATCCATGAAAGAGTGCTGAAAAGCTCACTGAACGAGGAGAGCAACATCCTTTTCAAGCAATTGCTTTAGAACCATCTAGACATCTCAGGCGGTCTGTGGCAAACTGAGCTGGGCACTAGTTCAGATCCTCACAAACCAAACTTGGAGAAAAACAAGTGATTAAATGGAGACACATTCTGGCCAGACTCCTTTCAGTGACCCAGGCCTTCTGCAAGCCAGGTCCCCAGATTCATACACCAGACCTGGGATACTAAAGCAGCACACGCATCTGTCCTGGCTGGGACTTGGTGATCTTTCTCCCTCTCCCCACAAGGGCTTCTTGCTGGAACGCTGGCAGTCAAGGCAAGACAATTTTTGATGCCTCACATTACTTAAAGGGAGGTCGGGGAAAAAATTGCGCTTAAAATCAGTGACACTATCTTTAGTGGAGCATGCTCAGAAGCCATCTACAGTTTAAGAAAATTGTACCTCCAGATTGTGAGTCTATTATGCCTCCAAAAAAAGCGCTTTAAAATTGCTATCCTGTTAAATGCTACTTTCCCAGTTCTTCCTTATCAAGAACAGTCTTCACCAGAAAGGATTTTACGTAGTAGCAAGATTTGCAAGAAGTTTCTTGTAAAACAAATTGTTCACAGTATCCTTTTTCCAGTATAGACTTTTTGCTGAGTATTAGTACATTTCACCAATTAAGTAAGTACTAAAGGGATATTTTGACTACTAGAAGAATCAAAAACAAACACCAGTTTTTACCTTTGCACTCTCAAACTGGTCACTGTCTATGAGCCAGGTACAGACCATTGTTCCAGTCCTGCCTGTATTAGAAGAGACAGGTTGAACTACAGAAGTTCAAAGGTATTTGGGATTATTTTTGTGAAGATGAAGTTGTAACTTTTGAAATAGAAGAGATAACAGGAGATGAGTGACACTAGAGCAGTCAGGTGCCTATATTTCTAGGAAGAATGAGTTAAAGACAATATACTGCTGTTTGTTAGCTTGTTCCTTGAAAGCAGTCCCCACATGTCTTTGAGGCATTCCTAGTGATACCTGGGAAGCTGGGCAGTATCTGCATACTCCATTTAGCAGGGGACAGTCAAGTGCACACTACTAGATTAGGTTATAGACTGGCACTTGCCAATGCTCTAAGCCTCAAGAGTTGCTTCTCTGCTCCAACTTTTTTTTCCCCTAACTCTACTAAGGCAGCATCAAGACTGCTGACAAAGACCCCAATATAGTCTCAGTTCTGAATTTAGATTCTTAGAGGTCAAGTCACCCCTCCCTACACTTGTTGTTCAAGCTGGGTTTTGCCAGCAGGTAGTTTCAGTGTTCAGTTTTACAAAAACCTTTTAAACTGTGGTTTCAAGTGGGGGGAAGAATCTTCTCTATGTTAAGTAATCACCTGGTTTAAGCCAAGCCTGGTTTAATGCAGTAGGAACAGCAGGCAGCTACAAATGTGACAGATGTTTGCAGGGAAGTCTGGTTTATTTGCACAGCTATCAATGCACTTCAGCAGCCCCCACGCTACTACAGGTTGCAGAAAGCACCCACAGATCAGCTCACATGCAGTAGCTTAGACTAGCCTGTCCCCAGGAGACTACATTGCACTATCACATAATAACTTGTGTAACTACTGGATCTTAAATGAAGATAAGATCCTACAACATTCCACTCCTTCACTGCAAGAAATTAAAAAGCTTAAGGTATATTACAGTGCAGGATATTCAGTGTGGGTGGCTGGCTGCCAGGGAACCAGAGCAGCAGCTTAACACTTTTGATAGTCGCAGTGTCAGTAGCTCACTGTCCCCAGCCTCTCCTGGTAGACTGCTGTTCCAGCAACCAGGGCAGCAGGGAGTTACTGAAGATCACTTTAAGAGATCGGATGCCAGCTTAGATTAACCACCAATTCAGGCTACCTAGAAATGGGGCTGTGTAATACTAAACACACAGCACTACTGTTTCTAGTCATCACAGCGTCTGCAGGATCTGTCGAGTTACACTCTAAACCCATCTCACGCTACAGCTTAAGGCTGTACTGCCATCAGAGAAGCCGTGACAAGAACCATGTGTAATTTGTACCATACCCAGATTACACACGAGAGGTCATACCTTTGCCTCCTTTACAGTGAATTGCTACAATGTTCTTTTCATCTTGACTCATCCATTCACGGACACTGGCAGTGAATTTCAGCATGTCCCTTGATAAGAGGAGAATTAGTGGATCAAAGCAAATGCCCACATAGAACTACCATGATGTAGGCTTTTCTTGACAAGACTCACTGTAGCGCTGGGACATTGTGGTCATCAATAAAGATCCTTTCTACCCTGTAGTGGAAATACTTGGGGTCATAGCCTTTTTCGCCTACAAAAGAAGATCTGAAGTTATGCCAGGAAGGGGAGGAGGACTGCAACAAAGAAGTGGCTCATGACCTACAACTGCTAGTCTGAGCATAGATTAGTGTTTAAAGTACAGTAGTAAAAACAGACAGATCAAAGTGGAAAAACTGAAGTAATTTGGCTAAAGCCGTGCTTGCTTAGCTTCTAGTTTCACACCTCTCACTTGAGTGAAAATTCATCTCCAGGCCCAGACGGCCGTTCCTTTCCATATGGGTTATTTAGGGATCTGAAAGTTAAAGTTCTGGTTTACTGTCAGGGTCAACCACAGCAATGGCCACCTACAGAGCGGTAAAGCGCTGCTAACACCACACTCCTCCTCTGTGACCTCTCTTCCATCCCTCTGCTTGCTAAGGGACAGTTACTTTGTCAGGACTTCAGTACTGATGCTTCTATATCACACCTTGTCTGCTTCCAGCTCTGATGCTCTACTATGAAAGCAGAAACCACAGGATAGTTATTCCTGAAGTATTTTTCATTGGTTGAGCCACCTCTAAATACAAGAGGTTTTAGCTATTCACTCACCTCATTCTTCTAGGCTTTCATCAGAAAAACCCACCAACATCACACCAAGTTTGAGCCCAGGTTTAGTTTTCCACTTTAAGAGTTTTGGAACATAGAAGCAATTGTTCAGCGTGAATAAGAAAGTCTAAACTGCAAGGCATCCAGCATCTCCTTTGCAAGCTTCAGTACAATATATTAAATACTCAAAGTCAATAGCCACATTTAGGACAGAATGTAGTCAGAGACAGCTGTGTACTTTTGACAGACCTGAAATTCTTGGAGATCTGGTATTGCCAGCATCCTACCTCTAAGAAATACTTTTCTGTTTAGCAGTATTTCGATAGCTAAACATACTTACTGCAGAGATTGTAGACTTTATAGTGGTTTGCATGTTTGGTGTCCAAAAATCTTGCAACTTCCTAAAGCAATAACAAGATCCAAGTTCAGAGTAGATAGCGCTCTCCTATTTATTTCCACTGCCACCACATCCCCCCATTCCCCAAGCAGAGTCAGGAACTGCATTCACAACCCCCCCTTGGACAGCAGGCCTTTCCAGCCCAATGGCTCAAGTTCTTGTCTGGAATAAAAGTATTACTGCAACTGTCTTGCCTGCCCTACACATTTATGTTTCCACAATACCAGGCAACATAGCTCTAAGGGCACTAACACAGACCCTTTAAAGCTTTATTTAGATGAGTATACAGTTCTCATCACTCATACTATTTCTGGCCTGGGACAGAACTGACTTGATTCTCTGAAGCATTTCCAAGGAACAGCGGCATCAGAGCACCAGTGTGCACACTGCAAGATACATCCCACTAGGCTTAACTAGAAGACTAGAACACGAGCAGTGCAGCACAGTGGAGACCACCATTTAATCATTCCAACCAGCCACAAGAGCAGGACTAGGATTGACTTGACAATATAGTCTACATGCAAATTAGCAGGAACCTAGAAGTGAAACAGCATTCAGAAATATTGAACTTGGTAGATGAGAGGTTTTTACCTTTATAGGGTTCCTGTAGAAAGACTGCTTCCCAGAAGATGGAAATGACATTGCAATAATGCGATCTGTGGAAGAGACAGCAATCAGAAGTAACAGGGGAAACGCTTCCCACGTGTAGGAACTACATGATTGAGAGCAACATCATTACGAAACAGCTTATTTTTGCCCTAATCATAAGAACCACCTACCCATTTCTGACAGGTTTTCTTCTTCGTTTAGTATAGCTAGAGCAGGAAAATAATGCTTCCTGAAGCATCGGCTACCCTTAAGTGTCAGTCTCCACAGGCTCACAGGCAAGCATACTGAGTTAGTCAATGGTTTCTCAGCTCTGGTTCCCTAGGCCTCAGGAGAATTTCTATCATTACATACAGCATGTACAACCTCTCTCCCAGAAGGCTAATCCCTGGGAACAGTGTCAGAGTCAGGAATCCATATTTCACAATCTCACAGAAAAGGATTAGGTCTGGTTTGACTTCATATTTAAGTTTCATTAGTCTAAAACATTGCCTGTATTCCATGTCAAGCACTTAACTGAATAACTAGTGTTAGCAGGATATAACATGTTGCAAAGTGTCATTTGCTTCTACAAACCAGTAATGTAAGTGAGATCCAGGTCAAAGCCATCTTTCATATAACGCCTTTTGTTTTCAGAGACCTGTCAAAAGAGCAGGGTTAGTCTTCCAAAGGAATGCCAAAAATCAACAAGTGTTGCCTGTTACTAGGAAAAAAAAACACCATCTAGACTCTGAAGTTAAGTCATGAGCAGAAGAGCCTCCCTTCGTTACAGCAAAGTTCACAGCATTAGCTAAGAACAACATTTATAGTATTAGCTCTTAGGTAGAGGCTCCATACAAAATTTTTACCCTGAGGTATCAAAGCTTGTTCTAGTGGAAAGAACACTGCAGATTCTTTGCAGACCGCAGCATGAGTCTCTCATGGCTATTTGAGTGTTTGGGGGCCGAGGGAAGGAAGGAAAGAGTTAGGGGCAGCATAACCAAGACTGTTATTCCCGAGCAAGAGGACATACCTAAAGCTTCAAGTACCACTTTAGTGCCCCTGATGAAATTAATAGGCAACTACAATGGACAGGGCTTCAACAGCTAGGTTGTTTTGGTTCTGCCTGGAATATGCAGGAGAAGCATTAAAATTCCCATCCTCCCCTACATGAGGGACAACCACCTATGTATAACACAAACTAGAAATCATCGATTGAGACACATGGTGGTGTTGCAATCATTTTGACACGCTGGCATTCATTCCAGGTCAAGATGCTGCTTACTTGAACACAGTTAAGAATTATTAGCTATAGAGAATTTGGAGGCAGAGCTCTGGTACCTTGCCAGGGGCACTGAACAGACATGCTGCTGGGGCAATATGATCAGTTGCAGGCCAATAGGCTGTGGGCAGTCGGGCTACTCACCACTGACAACTGCCTGAAGAAACAGATAGGAGTTGGAAACAGTGACAGTAGCCTAGAGGTATTAAGAGGCCAACTTACCATTCTCCTGGTCACCACTTCAAGTTGCTTCTTTTGTGAAGCCAGGCGAAATATTCTTATTAAGATGACAATTCTCAGAACTCGGAAGAGAGTAACCATTCTAGATGAGAGTCAGATTCACCATGAAGGAAAATGAACACAATTAAACTTAGATGCAAATCTTAAAACTATTTAAAAGATGTTTCAGAGACAGTTTAAAGCTTTGTTTCATATACTTTTCAGGACTATGCTTGAAGAATACCATTGTTTTATTGAGGTTTGTTTTTTTGTGGTTTTTTTTTTTTTTTGGAAGTACATGTTCTGAACAGCTAACAGAAGTAGGAAACCCCCTATTTGGTTGAACAGATTTTCACAGGCACCTCTGCCCAGTAAGCAACGATTCCTTTAACACTACCTATGTTATTACCCCCATTTTTTGTTCCTTGAAGCTTGTTCTGAAGTATACATTGAGGTGTAAGTAGCCACCTGAAAAACAGCTGAAAAGAGAAGCTGGACATGACTTAAGAAACCTGAGAACAGATCAGTACAAACCCTGTGTTTAATCATTCAGCAACCTAAGCAGATGATTTGGTTTGAGGAACTTTGAACTGCTGTTGAACTTTGAAGCAGGCAAGATGCTTATGTGAATGGTTCTGCAGAAACAACTGACAGGGGGTGGCTGCCTTTGCATACCGTTAGGGACTAGGGCAAACTAACTTTCATTCCTTAAGGAGGTATGTGAGCATACACTGTTAAGGAGCACACGCACAGACTTCAGATCCTGATACACTTCGGTAAGAATCCTGGTGAATACCTACAGTAAGGGGGACAAATGTTATGGAAATATTATCCCATCACCTCCAGTTGAAGACAGTCTGCTCTCCACTGATGTGGAGCTTAAAGTCAGAAAGACAAGGTTGTCCTGGACAACTGGAGGAAAGCTTCAGCTTCTCCCCCAGCTCCTTCCTAGTCCAGGATCACCCTGTTTTCAAGAGTTCCCTTGGAGCTAACAGCCGAGGAGATGAACCAACACTGGAGTGAAGACACCATAGGCCCTCTCCCCAGCCTGAACCACAAATGTGAGCAGTAGCTCTTCAAGATATAAGCAGTTTGCATTCTTCCCTTCAGGAAGTTAACCAGTTAAGCATTAGCTCCCAGACCGATACCCAGCTCTCATTCCTCAGTGTCCTTTTATAGGTCAGACTTTGAAGAAACACGTAACCCGTCCCAATGCACACCCAGCTAAACCAGACTAGAAATAGAGACCATACACCTCCCTCAGGGCATGTCATCTCTACTGACTGCCACTGAAGTGTCACCTGTCACATATCTGCTCTCATCCACATAAAAACTGCTCAGATTGTAATTATTCTGAGATGCATCAGGCGCTTTAAGACTGTTGTTTGCTTCCTGAGGAAGGCCTATGAGGAAAGAGAAGTGATAAACCCCAGGTAGGCTGCTGGGAATTAGCTGGATTGTGTGGACGCTACTGGAGCATTAGGTGGGAAGACCATCTCATTTCAAGATCTGGGATTTGGCCCAGTCCGAGGTATCATCTGGTGTCAGGTAGTAACACTTTGGTCATAACAGACCTGAAGAGCCCTTAAAAAAAGAAGCCACACAGAGGGCCTCAAGAATTGCATGGGTGAGCTGGTAGGCCCCAGCTGAGTATCTTCAAGAGCATCAGTGTGAACTCCTTTTTATGTTACCCAAAAGCCTATTCCACATTCCCAATCAGCAAATCAGAATACGAGAAAATTGCACCCACCAAACCTACAACAGGATGGGTCAAGTGTAGGATCAGGCCTACCACTAAGATAGCCTAGTAGAGACAGCAGTGCAGATTACCTTGTCACAGTGCTATTTCTCCTACTGGATGCTGTCATAAGATAAAAGCTGCTTTAGAAAAATGTGGCCATAGAGATGGGAAGTAATCATTAAACTCAGATTAATGTGTAAAAAGACCTAGAGGGAAAGAGCCTTTTATGATTCTGAGGCTGCAAAAGCTATTCCTTCAACAGTTCTACTTTCTGAAAAGTGAGTTTAGCCAGCATTTGAAAAGACTACTAGAACTTCCAGATGTTTGTCCAGCTCTGGATTCTTCAATAACTAGACCTTGAGTTGGCTTCTCCTAGAAGAATGTTTCCCTCCTTGTGCCCAGTAGCCAGTCGAACTGGGGGGCTGGTGATGATTTTTTTTTTTTTTTTTTTTTTAAAAAAGAAGAGCTCAACTTCTCTCCCTGGCTGATACAAGTGAGTTTCACCAATTCAAACCCAGGACACATAACCGGTGAGAGGAATCCATTCCAGAACTACAATTCTAAGATTAGTTTATCTGATCAAGCTATAGAAATCAGATGGAAATATGACTTGAATTGACTTATGCACATAAACCACGTGTTTCCCCTCCCCATGGCATGGCTGAAAATTCCAACATATGTTACCCTGGGGCTCTTGGGAAAGCAAGGTGGAGGGAACAAGACAGTGTGACAACTCTTTCTATTTCAAGATCCATTAGATGGAGATCCTCTCTCAGTTGTCTGTTCCATTTGTTATTATAATCCAACCCCTCTTGCTGACCTTCAGTCTCCTCTCTACCAGGGCTGCTGCACACCTTCCCCCCAAAAAAATGCTTTGAGTCACAGTGTTTGATGGCCTCACTATTCACTTTTAGTTACCCCAACTGATGGGTTTAGGTCAACACTGCCTTCAAGACGGGGATAGTCTACAGTATAACTGTAGGCCAATGTTAGGTGCCTCTGTCCTTCATTAGTGCGTACCACAAAATACAATCGCAGCATACTCGTGATCTGGTATGCACTGGTAGATACTGGTATGATCTAGTACCTAGCTTAGAGGGGGCCAAGAAAATTCTTAGAAGATTATCAAAGGAAAGAAAGCTCACATTTAACAGCTGCCATACCATTCTTACCTTGGTATCTGATCTGCTGTAGCAAGGTCAGAGAAGGAATACGTCATGCCAATTAACAGAGTGCCCACCACTATTAATGCATCCAAAATATTCAGTTTGGACTGGAAATAGTTCTGGAAGCTGAAACAGAGGAGAGTTTTAGACAGATGCCCATATGGGTAGCAAAGATTGAAATACATCTTTCAGGAAGAGAATCACCTATAACGGAGCTACTGCTAGAGACAAACTCTCCTGAAGGAGTCCTTAACAACAAGCCCTGAAGACTCACTAAGTAAATAATATTACACCTGGTCTACACACAAGTCACAGCCAAGCTGGTGCAGTTTCCAAGTGTACACTTATACCAAAAGCACTCTACGGATTATTCTATAGAAGAGTAACAGCCAACGTACATAGCCAAGAAAAGATGGGGCCGTTGTCTGTGATCAGAAAATTAGCCCACAGGGCATCCACGTTCATAGTCCAAGCTTGACGTATTGCTTCCTTACTAGCTGGAGGACTTGCCACACTGACTTAATTTGTGCCCATGTCTTACCCTTGAACAAACACCCTCAGAAGAACATCGATGAGAAAGAAGAGTGCTATTGCCAGGGAAACACCTTCAAGAATATCTCTAACGCTCCTCTTCTCACTGATGGCCAGATCCACAATAACAACTATAATGTCCACAAAGATAAGTACAACTCCAAATACTCTGCAAAAAGAAAAATACAAGTCACCTTGAGAGGTAGGAACGAATTGCTGACATTTATTGACTGAAGAGCATAAGCCCAGATTTTTGGTTAAGCTGTTCCAGCAAGAGTGTGTTCTCTTATACACAGGTTGAGATCTGCTTGCATAAGCAGCTGAAGGATTCAAACTGCATTAAAGTGATCCACACAGAGCGCATCATCCATGTGGAATTGTAGATTTACCTCGGACTCAGCTGTAGTTATTAACCTATAATCCCACAGCTACCTAGAGGCAGTGCAAACCTAAATGCTTTAAGGCAGATGAGTGTCAGTGCTGTCTTTCAGCTTACTCACCTTCCCTCCCACCTGTGACTTACTGTAGTCCCTGAAAAATAACCGTCTTTAACGGCTTACCTTGTTTCAGCACTTAGACTACATACAGCTGACCAACTGGTTGCTCAAAGGCTGCCACAGCCTGGAATAAGCCATTAAAGAGCTTTTCTCCAAGTTTACAGTTCTGACTTTCAGCTCTCCCTGGAGAATGTAGTCATAGCTGTTTAATACTTCTTTCCCAATGAAAGCATTTTTCTCAAGTCACCCTTTCTCGGGGTGGTAAAGGATGCAGTACTTTCCAGACAGACCAGGCTGAAGTCACTGTTGTTCAAGGAACATTCCAAGCTCTTACACCAGAAATCAAGACTATTTCTACCCTGCCCGTATCATTACAAGCATGATCTTTTACCTGAATCCAAATGACATCACAAATGGGGAAATTTTTCTCCTAATTGCACTGCAAAAGAAGAGAATTGGCATCAAGACAAGTGACATTTTGCTACTGGCATGAGACACAAGAGCACTGTTACATTCTTTTGGGTTTAGAATTCTGTATAGTCGTGATTTATTTAAGAAGAGATTATTCAGTTGCATTCACAAAGTATATAGGTTAAGACAGTACTCGAAGCAATGCTTTGACCACTTGTGAGAAAAAGTATTCACCAGCTACAGACCCGAGAAGTACAGCAGCAAGTACTTATGCATAACACTAGTCAGTGTCACAATTCCAGTGACACTAGAAGTCTGGCTTAATACCCACTGACAAACTTTACAAAGTGGGCTTATGTAATAGCTACTGGTCAAGACGACTATTAAAGGATAAACATCTCTTAAGGTATATTGTTCAAGATATTAGCTTCTTGTATCAGAGGATATTTTTTTTTTCCCCCCCCCCCCAGACCTGGAAAAAGCTGCACTTGTTAATAACTCTTGGAATAAAAGATGACAAATCTCTCTTCTACCTTTAAAAGGAAATACTGGTTTGGCTTTCAGATTGAAGACTCAAGTGTGTTTTAAGAAACTTAGTTGCTGGAGCCAAGCTCTTTCAATCGTGAGAGTTATCTCCAGCCTTAGAAGTGTTCCATCTCCTGTTTTCGGTTACAGAAGATTATCTGGAGTGCTTTAAGCCTTCTAGTTTAAAGCTAGGCCTTTGTGCAACTATCTCACTAGCTTAAAGCCTCTTTAGGCTACACAAAGAACAAAGGTAGAAGCAATTACATGCAAATCTCAAATTCTGACAGTTTACTTAACAGACTGGCAATTTGTTTTTCAATCTTGGGATTATTTAACTACTGTGAGCACAGAGACTTTTCTTAGACACTTAAAAGAAAACACCTTCTCCAAATACCTCACTAACAGTAGGACCTACCAAAAGTTCTGACATACTAGCAAACAGTACTGGTAGATTCCTTTTGTATTGTTCACATACCTACCCTATCTTTCCTGTTGTATACAGTTACTACACTTCCCCTCCTCACCACCATTAGAGATACCACTGTTACGGGAAGTCTTTGTCAGCTCAGCAATGCATATTGCACCCCCAGTGATCCTGAGCTACTTGTTTCCTCTAGGATAACTTGAGCACTGCATTTCACTTTGTGCATATCCTTAACACCTCAATAACTCCGTTTAAGACAAGGCTAGATGTCTTTGAAGTGCTGAGGAAGCATCTTGTTGGGCTTACTGAATTAACTCACACTTCTCATTATTAGGTTCATACTTTAAACTAAAAAGCAAGGTCTAACCAGCAAACGTCTGCACCCTCAAGCAGGAAGGGGATACTCAGGTCGTGGTACCCACTTTTCCCACAGAAGTCAAGGATGTAGTAACAGGTCTGTTCTTAAAGGCAGCCTAGCATAGGGGAGGCTGCCCTCGCATTTATCAATGTCTAATATCTAAGAAGGTACTGCAATAATTACACTAGCAGTTTGTTGGTCTATGCCTCTGCCCAGTCAATCCTACAGTGCAAACGTAGCAGGTACACCGAGACTTCAGCTTCCACAGTCTAAGGACAAGTACCTTTATTAAGTGCACTACAGACTGAAATATATGCACACCACTCCACTTCGGCCTGCCAAGACCTTGAATCAGTTGACAAGAACACGGCACATTTGCTCACATACTCGGCTTAAAGCCTCTGTGAAATGCATCTGTAAATTCCAACTTCTGAATTCTAGAAAGACGTGTTGTCACATAGGAGAACTGAGATAACAGGCTTAATCTTACTGTTCTTGAGCTGCAGGAACAGAGAAACAAGTCTACTCACTTGTCACTGACTTGACTGAATATGCTAGAAGAGTTAGTAATCTGATGACAGGAGTTAAGCACTGTTAGAAAACAACCACTTCAAGAACAGAGTTAATCACTAGCAAGTTCAGACAGGTTATTCCCAATGAGGGCATGATGCTTATCATTTACCCCAGATACCTCATTTCTCCTAATTTTCTCACCAGCATTTGCTCTTCTGTGCTCTCCCAAACTCACTCCTTTGGGAAAGTTTAATCAACACAGTTTGGACTACTCATTCTCCATAATATGATGGACTTGTAGCTAGTTCTTGGATTGGGCTTTCACCTCTAGAGGCACGAAGAAGCTCCCTGAACTTACTTGTCTTTATTATGTACTAGAACAAATGTCAATATCAAGTGATTTACTGGGCTTATCTCTACTTCAGCAAGCCATCTGCCTTCTTATTTTGTCTCAACATTTTCCACTTCTGGGGGTAAGCAAGGCTTTGATATATCATTAGCTTACTTGGAACAGCTGTCCGGTTCAATATCCTCATCACGACCATCATCAATCTTTACTGTGGGCTCTTCTGCTGCTGGAGAGCTGGCAATGGGACAAGGTAAGTCACATACTGATACAGATGTCAACTTTATACATTGCTACCCTTTGTTGTTCCAGAGAAAATAACATTACCTATCAGCCGAGCAGTGAACAGCAGCCTGGGCCAGAGCACAGGCACAGTACCAGGGGAGGAAAGACTTCCCATACATCGGCGCAGCAGAACCCCTTGGCTTGTGCTGACCTAGTTCCTGTCAGCAATCCACCTCTCAAAAGTTTTTTTTGGGGGAGGAAGGGAACAGATGTGTTCAGCAACAGGACAAAAGGCTTTGAAGTAGGGCATCCAAGAGTCCACTGAGGACTTAACAGTCCAGTCCAGACTCTGGAAGTGCTGGAAACATATGTATGCAAAATTGCCTCAGAGAGTGCAAATGACATTAACGCTATTACAGTAAACTACTTGTTCAGAGAACGAATGTTTCCACCAGGAAAAGCCATAGCACAGAGATGTTTTTGTGCAGAGCAGGATACCAGACCGGAAACTGGAAGACCAGAGCAGCAGCAGCTGAGCTAGTGCTGGAACAGCATATTTTGGGGGTAGTGGCTGCCTGCCATCACTTCCTTAAAAGGGTCTCTTTAGATCAAGTTTTTTTTCAGCCACCTGAGAAGCTCTGAAGGCCACATGACGACTTCAGAGAAAAAGTGTAATACCCAAATCCAGGAGTTTCTAATTAAGCCTGCTCCACAGAAATACTGTGCTGCGTAAGAGCACAACCACAGTGTTTGCTGTGGCTCTGCCTCTGGCATCATTGCTTCTTGGGCAGGAGCAACGACATACAAATAGTCAATATTGATGTTTCCATGCTGTTCTGAGGCAATAGAGCATGCCTGAAGTATTAGTGTAACAGAGGACCCATGTATTCTTCATCCTCCACAATGGACCCATGCACCAGCACTGCCGGCTAAACCCCTTTTTAAGCAAAACATTTAATGATACGTTTCCTACGGTTTCAGCAACCAATACGGATGGTTCGCCACCTGCACTCAGTACCAGCCTGAAGAGAGGAATGATTCCACACCCCACCAACAACTGTGGCATTTAAGGCTAATTTTCCAGCTCCAGTATCTTCATTTTGTTCCCAGAACTGAAGCGAAGCTCTGTTGGTGTATGGCCACTCAACTTTACTGCCCAGCTATTCTTACGGTATATTCACTTAGGAGTTTCCACTTAATGTGCAGCTGAAATGCTTCACTCATTAAAACAGGTTGCTGCTGCCACAGCAATTTTGCTGCAGGTCACTTGCTTATACTTGTAGACACATGAAGTGCACCAAATGCCACCTTCTTATCCTCTACTGTGATTAAAATAAGCCAAAATAAGAACGAGCAACAGCAGTGTTTTGGGTTAGGAAGCCAATCTTCAACACAAAAAGAAAACAGAAGCCAAGCCTGAGTACACTGTTTCCACTGTGCTCTCACACAAAAATTCAGTTCTAGATAATGCTTTCCTCAGAGGGAGTTTGTTTTGCTGAGCACTCTACATCTACTTGTTGTCCAAGCTGGAACAAACTCTCAGTCACAAGCTACCACATCTAGTCTTTGACTACTGAAATGGAAAAGAAGAAAATGAGAATATACTAGAAGAACTTATTTCCTCCCCACACACACTCTCCACACAGAGCATAAACTTTTCTGACTGCTCACAGCTAAAGGGAACTTCAGAATTGAGGCTTTTAAGGAGAACGGAGCAAGAGCATCTTGCTCAACAAGAGACCTTGCCAGTGTTTCTGGATGCTAAAAGAAAGCAGGATTTACTGCCATGAGCTTATTATACCAGAGCTGGGTGCTCTATACTTCTTAATTAGTTCTTAACTGCTTGCAAGAAGTCAATCAAGACAGCATATTGCTCTCAAAGATACCACTCCTCTCAGACAACAGCATTTTAAGGGAGAAATACAAAGTCTATATGCTATACAGGCTTCAAGCGCTCTATCATTACTCTCCTTGTTATATTTAAAGCACTAAGAAACTCTACACCGGGGACCACACGCAGCATATTTCAATCCCAAACCCATGCAACGGCGCAGTTCATTTCACTCACCTGGATGATTCTGTCAGCTCAGCCCCTTGTTCATACCTCACAGTTGTCATTTTGCCCAGTGTTGCTCTGCTGATCTTAAGAGAAGCACATCTAATTAATGAGATATGAGTACAAAAAAAAAAAAAAAAAGAAAAGAAAAATACACTAGTGAATACCAGCATCCTCGAGCAGCCTCAGACTTCTGTTACCAGCGGACAAGCTTCTGCTTAATTCTCTGTTACCTCCCTCTGCCCCTCCACAGCTGACAGAGGACAGTCTTTATAAGGCTCGTGAGAGCCAGCACGCCCCGCAGCACGGCGGGTTTTTTTTACTATATCCAATACGCCACCGCAGCAATAAAGCGGCACCTTTACCTCACGGCGAAGCGCAGGAGGGGCCGCGGGGACCGGCGGGGAGCTGCCGGCGCCCCTCGGCTCCTCGGCGGGGAGGCCCGCGCCTCCGCTCCCCCAGCGCGGCCTCACCGCCCCGGGCGGGGGAACCGGCTCCCTCCGCGGCCGGCGCGGCCCCGCCAGCAGCCTCGCCGCTGCCCCGGGGAGGCGCCAAGCCGCCGGGACCCCTTCCCGCCGCGGGTCCCTCAGCCCCGGCGCCCGGCGGCCCCCCCACACGCGGCCCCGGGGAGCGCGGCACAGGGCCCGCGGTGCCCCCCCCCCCCCCCCCGCCCCTCACCTCAGCGCGGCCGCCCGCCACGCTCGAAGCCGAACCCCAGGCACCCGCCCCCCGCGCGCCGCAGGCTCGGCGGAAAGGTGCGTTCGGCTCCCTGAGGGCTGTTCTAACCGACACCCCCCCGCACACACACAGACACACGCACAGACAGACACACGCACAGACAGACACACGCACAGACAGACACACGCACAGACAGACACACGCACAGGCACAGACAGACACACGCACAGGCACAGACAGGCACACGCACAGGCACAGGCACACACGCACAGGCACAGGCACACACGCACAGGCACACACGCACAGGCACAGGCACACACGCACAGGCACAGGCACCCCCTCCCCGCACACACACCCCCTCCCCACACACACACACACACACACACACACCCACACACACACACACCCACACACACACACACACACCCACCCACCCACCCACCCACCCCCACCCACCCACCCACCCACCCCCACTCCCCACTCCCCACTCCCCACTCCCCACTCCCCACTCCCCACTCCCCACTCCCCACTCCCCACTCCCCACCCCCCCCCGGCCGCAGAGCCCCGCTCGCTCACCCGCCCAAACCGCACCGAGGCACAAACCCACCGCGGCCCGCGGTTAAATGGCCCGGCGGCGCCTCACCGGGGCCGCCCCCGCCCGGCCCCCCCGCGCTCACACCGGCCCCGGCCGGGCCCGCCGCCCTCCGCCGGAGCTCCGGCCGTTCGGGGCTGGTCCCCTCCGCTCCCGCCGCGCTTTCGGTGCCCTTCAGCGCATCTCCCGTGGCACGGCGGCTGCCGGGGGCTGCGGTGGGGCCGGGGTTGGTCCGCGGGGGGGCTGTGGGGCTGTGGGGCACGGCGGCTGCCCGCCCCCCGGGGCCCAGAAGCGCGGCACGGAGCGCTCAGGTTTTACCGGGCGCCGGATGTTTTTGCAGAATCGGAATCCCGCAGGGCTGGAAACGGCGCGTGACGCGGCCCGGAGCAGCAGCCCCGCACGGCGGAGCGGGGCCGGGGCCGGGGCCGGGGCCGCGGGGGGGGTGTGTGTGTGTGTCTGCGGGGGGGGGTGGTTCTGGGGGGGGGTGTGTTCTGCGGGGGGGGGAGATGTTCTGCGGGGGGGGTGTGTGTGTTCTGCGGGGGGGGGGTGTGTTCTGCGGGGGGGGGGGGTTCTGCGGGGGGGGATGTGTGTCTGCGGGGGGGGGGTGCTCTGCGGGGGGGGGGGGTGTGTGTCTGCGGGGGGGTGGTTCTGCGGGGGGGGGTGCTCTGCGGGGGGGGGTGTGTGTGTATGCGGGTGGGGTTCTGCGGGGGGGGTCTGCGGGGTGGGGGGATGTTCTGCGGGGTGGGGTGGGTTCTGCGGGGGGGGGTGGGTTCTGCGGGGGGGGGGGATGTTCTGCGGGGGGGGTGTGTATGCGGGGGGAGGGGGCTGTTCTGCGGGGCGGCCGGCAGCAGAGGGAGCTCAAAGCGAGCTGCTCTTCGGGGGCTGCTCCCGGGGGGCTGCTCCCGGGGCTGCCGGAGCTCGGCGTTAACCGGTGGCAGGAGCCTTTCCCGACGCCTCTCACCCAAGAGAAAGAAAATCTTTAAGTGGAATGCCAAGACTAGGGAGCTTTTCTGGGCAGCAGACTGAATGAAAAGTTTCCCTTTCAAACATGTCATATATGTAAATACATGTACAGAGAGGGGTAGCGAGTAATGAGCTATCTTTGGTGTATTCAGATAATTCCGCAGTCGAGGAACAGCTAAAGATGGGTAGAAACTAAGCTGGATGATAGAAGAAACATTCAATTAATTTGCTCTTAGTTCTGGGGAAAAAAAAAAAAAAGAAAAAAAGCTTACATGTGCAGGTTATTTAGTACAGGCTTGATCCTGTGGCCCATGCGAGTATCGTGGGAGTTGCTCTCACCAGGTGCGTGTGCCCGTGGAGCACCCTCCTGGGGAGGGGGCCGCACGGGAGAAGAGGGTAGAAACAGAGAAGTCTGGTTTTGCCCGTCCTGGGGTCTGAAGGCACCAAGGTGTGAAGGCGGTTTGGGTATTAAAGTGGACTTTTTTCGCAGAACAACCCGTAACAAGCAAAGGACAGGCTGGAGGCGGGAGGCTCCCGCGTTGGCGCTCGGACTGAATGCCAGGGCTGCAAATGAGCCAGCTTGCTAGAGGCTGGAGATGAACTGAAAAAGGAAAAACGGGTCTTCCCGTGTTTCACCAAATACGTACACACTGCGTTGCCAGTGATAACACCGGTAACTGTTCCCTTCTGTGTTGCTAATCTTACCGCACTGGTGATGCTGTAGAAGATTTGCCAGCTCTCATGCGTCATCGTGAGTTGCCTGGTGGCTGATATATTTTCTTAAAACCCTAGCTTCTGGACTCGGATGGCTCAAATAAAAACGCCACCTTTTTTTATTAATAAAATCAAATTTCTAGCTCTCCGCTGGTGGAAAAAAGCGTAGGAACAAGATCCAAGGTTAATAAAGCTAAAAATAAAAAAGAAGCATTGAAAATATTCCGTTTTTTTAATTCAAGACTTGTAAATAATTTTCATTGTATTTTGCTGGTTAACTCATTATACTGACATTTAAAAACCCCTCCGAATCCAGGTCTGATCCCTTAACAATTATTCATCAGTGTAAAAGGGCGGAACTCTCAACAAAATGCAGAAAAGATTGAAATGTTCAGTAAATAATCCAGCTACATACTAGGCAGAGCACAGGATGGAGTATGCATATCTCAGAGGGGTGATGACATACTTTGCATTCCAAAAATAACAGAGAGGGTGGTAAACAGAATCTCTTAACTTGACAGATTTTAATATCCGTAGGTATGGCTCATTTATATCTGATACTCTTAAGAGAGACGGCCAAGAAAAATAATTTTATTAAGTCTTGGGATAGCAGAAATATGGAGATAATTGGGGGAAAAAAAATATCAGTTCTCTGCCAATTTTAGAAGCAGGTAGATCAGACGACCTGATGATGATAGATCTGTCAGTTTGGCTTTGCTCCCAGATGGAATGAGAGCAGAGTAGATAGAGGTTTCGACTAATAAAGTATTAAAGAAGCCTAGTGATGATGATGATGATGATAATAATAATAATAAATACCAATCAACATGTGATTATGAAAAGTGATTCCTGTCGAACTAATTTATATTTCTAAAAGAAGATCACAAGTTTTACTGATAAGATAAAAGTATTTTGTTGCTTCTCTAAGTGACTGTCTGGCTAGAAAATCACTTTGATTAAAAAGGTAGAAGAATGTGAACCCAATCTGGTTCGCATTGGGAAAAATCCAGCACACTTATCTTAAAATAACTAAAAGGGGAACCATCCTTGAGCAATTCCTTTCAAGAAGGGTTCTGCAGGCATTGGGTGCTGCCTTAAACCGCTTGATGTGTTGTTTTGTTTTCAACCATGTTTAAGCCATGCCCCTGGTAAGATCCCGAGGGACGAAGTTCGCAGCTGACGCGGCGGTTGGAAAAGTGGTCGGACAGGAGGAGAACGGCTGGCTAGCACCGAGCAAACTGTGGCACCTGGTAAGTTCAGCCGAGCGAGCCGCGTGCTTTTCCAGACACCCGCTGCCAGTATCGGAACAACGGGCCTCGGGGTAGTGCTTTTCAGCCCTCGGTACCTGAAGGACCATGCAACAACTTTTTTAAAAAAATCCTTGGTCCGCTTACAGTCCCACTAGCTGTCACTGCAAGACACCTGCCACCTGCATGGCCCGCGTGTGTACGTGTCAAAAAGCTTGCCAGCATCTCTGGACTAACTTTTCGTGTGTTGTGAATCACATGAATTTCGTGTGTTGTGAATCACATGAATTTCGTGTGTTGTGAATCCTGCCTGCAGGGAGTAACGCCGTGGCGGGTCAGACTTGGAGCATCAGTGACTGCATTATGAAAACGGGTAACTGAAAAATCCTGGGGTAGGCATAGGGAGTGACCAGCCACAGGTGACCGTAGCTCTGTTGGCAAAAGGTACAACAAGGATCCACAAACAGGAAGGCTGTTGGGCTGGACGTCTTGCTTGAGCCCTTTACTTGGCTCCCGTGTGCTCTCAGGTCTCCAGTCTCGATAACCACAACTCCAGAAGGAGGAGGGAAGGGCCCTGACGTGAGCAAAAGGCTGTGAAGTGCCCTCATCCCACTGGGGTCACGGAGCTCAAAGCTGCCCATCTTCTGAAAGGAAAGACAAGTGACTGAATCGCAGTTGGCCAGGGCTGGATCTGGAAAAAGGTCTAGGTGCCCAAAAAGGGGTGTAAGAAGACTTAAAGTTTCAAAATTTAGATCTAGAAAGGTTCGGCAACTGCCTAACCCTAGAGGCAATTGAATTGATAGGGCACCTCTCCGTTGGGTGGCAGGGATCCCCCCCGGAACCTTCCGTTCTGCTCCTGTGCGTGCCCTGGACTGTCCTGGCCACGTATCTCTGCTGCTTGCCCCTGCCCGGGGCCGATCAGGACCCTGAATCCGGGCCGAGGCGTTCCGCAGTCCCTAGAGCCCCTCAACAAAAGCCGAGCGAGACCACCCCCAGCACACGAAACCACCCCGGCAGCAAACTTCTTCCTGCCCTTCCTCCCTCCCCAGGCCAGCCCAGTGCCGTGCCCCGCAGCGCGCTTCCCTCGGGACGTGCCCGTGCCACGGTGCCCAGCCTCCCCCCAGCACAAGCCCTGCGCCACCCCTGGCTCCAGGACCCTCCTGGCTTTCCCCCAGCACCTACGCCCGCAGCCGCAGGAGGTAACGGGGGGTTTGGGGGTCCAGCCAGAGGCAGGCACACGGCTTGTACGTACCCGGACCCGGCCTTGAGAAGGGCAAAATACATTCGGCAGCAGAGGGCCCTTCCCCATCACAGAGTCAGGCATCGTGAGATGAAAAGGCTGCAGGATGAGGTTCAGCAGAGTCAGACCCGGGGCGAAAAGCTGCAATAATTAACAGTGCGGGTTAGTAAGTGGTGGAAGAGCACGCTAAGTTCTGTGGCTGGTTCACCAGCACTGAATATTTTACACCAAAATGTCTCTTCCTCAAAGAGATGCTCCCGTTCAAATGGGATTGAATGAGGTCAGGGGAGTTCTCTGACCTGAGGTAGGTAGAAGATCACGCAGATAACCCACATATTCCCTCTGGCCTTGTGACTAATTCCCTTTGGTACAACTACTCCTGATGTAAGTGAGATCACTCGGATCTGTGCTTGCCTTCGGGAACTTATAAACTAATTATGTTTGTTGTGTCAACCCATCAGATACTCATAGGCTGCATGCAGACTCGTTCGTTAGACTGAATTATGTCTTTGCTCTTTGAACGTTATCAAAATATTCAGATCTAGCATGTTTCATGGTTTGCCACCATTACTCCTTCTTTGTACACAGATTTCTGTGGTTATTCCTTGCTAACAAACCACAGGCTTTTAATGCACATATGATGGTTTCGGTTATTTCGTAGATAGAAACTATGTGGCTGATGTCATCCCGATCTTTTAAATTTATCTTACTTTTGATGAAACCCTTTATTGCTAGATTAAAAAAAAAAAAAAAAAAGTTTCAGATCTCATATATTAACTTAGTTTTAAAAGACCTGGCAGCCCAGATTCCTCCAGAAGATGTAGAGCAGCTCACACATCAGGAGCCTGCAGGCTCCGGGTACCTCCACACCTGCAGTGCCTGCACAGGAGCCTGGTCCCCGGCTTCTCCCAGTGAGCGGGGCATTCATGGAAGGTGGGATCTGATAGGGAAGTATGAAAATAATGGCAAATTCATAAAGCGCCTGGTTTCAGTGCAAAAGAGCTGTTTTGGTTGGAGTTGGCTCCCGACTACTCTGAATTTTCCTAGGGCACGGGAAAGCAGTCAGACTCTTGCTGTGAAAACCTCAGGTCTCTGCACCTCCTCTGGAGCCCACCTCATTTCTTCCTTTCCCCCTTTAAGAACAAAGAAACGAGAAGGAACTGGTCTTGGAAGAGTTTTGAGGTGCCACCACTGCCTTCCAGCTGCAGTGACGTTCTGTTGGGCTCCGGGGGAGTGAATGTCCATCGGGCATCATCTTCATCTCTTCAGCCCAAGCCACCCCCAAGCCGTTCTTCCTGGGGGCAGCCCCGTGCCCCATGACTGGAGGAACAGCAAGAGCTGCCCCGGAGTCACTCTCTTCATTCCTGTTTATCCACCGGTTTGCATTCTTCCTCTGCTGGCTGTGCGTTTAATCTGTGAATAATCGTTTTTTTATGACTGTTATTCAGCACCTATGTACTTTTGCTGGAAGGAGGGTGGAGGAGAGCAGGGTGGGGAGGTTTTCAGTTAACGAAACTGTTATTATTTGCTGACAAGATCAGTGAGTATCTCAGGAAGAGGGAATTTGATCTCCTTCCAAGTAACTAAACAGGAATTTGCACTGCAGAATAAGTGTGAATATGTGTATTCCAGGGAAAAAAAAAAAAAAAAAAAAAAAAAAAAAAAAGAGCATTTGCAGTTGCATTTCCTAGGGATTTCAACATCTGTGAGAAAAAACATCAGTGACCACACAGTGTCCACATTCTCTATGACGACTCGATTATTTTAGCTCCGGGCCAGCGGAGCAGTACATGAACACACCCTCCTGCTAGACCTACTTCACGTGAACTCCACCACCTGGCAGCCCCTCTCCGGCGCTTCAGATATTCCTGAAGCTTCATCCAGCCTGGGGAAGGTAAGTTCATCGCGAAGCGGGTACGCAGGAGACACGTTCCAGCTGACTGGGCTTCTCACAGGCCGACGCTGGTGAGGCTCGTGCTGGTGGAGTCCTGGAGAGCGAGCGAGAGAGCTCCAGACGTCCTGGATGTTTGGGGGGGGGGGGGGGTGTCCCTCAAGGAGGGTTGGAGTTGGGAGTCCTGTTCCTGCAAAGCTGCAGCCACATAACAGCATACAGACGAGTCCCACCGGGACCGCAGCTCCGCCGCCCCCTCCTACATGGCCGGGGGGGGGGGGGGGGGGGATGTTTTGCCGTCTAGGCAAGAGCGTAAATTGGAGTGCGGCATCTCAAGCGTTGGCTGGCCGGCCTCAACCGAGCAGGAGGTGCGGGTGGAAGCCCCAGGGGATGGCGAGCAGCCCCCCCTGCTCTCACAGGCGAGGCACCCCAGCTGTCAGCTGCAGCTGCTGGCCAAAGGGACAGAAGGAAGGGCTCAGAAAGGCTGAGAAAAGAAAGGGCTGGAAAGGAGAGGAGACGTTTCACTCATGTAATTCCCCAGTTGCCCAAACCAGCCTCAAACAGGGGGTAGGGAACAAGTGGGAAGGGAAGCGCTGTTTACATAATCCTTTGGCAGTGAAATGGGTCAGCCGTTCTTGCGGGAGAAGAGGAATGCAGTTTTTATGAAATAAACAGCATCGCTGTACTTGATAATGGCTGGACAGTCCTGCTTCCTTGGAGAGTAACACAGAAGTTTACTATGGGCTTGTACTCCTCGTCTCTTGTCCCCACGGTCTCTCCTCTGAACACAGCTCTCTAAAATGGACTACTCCTGCTGTTTTCTTTAAAATAATCTGTAATTCCTTGGCCATAACACAAAGGGAGGCACCCATCTGTTTGTTTGGGTTTGTTTTTTTTTTTTTTTCTCTCTTCCACAAATGTCCTTGTTTGTGTTAACTAGCAAATCTAATCATCCAGCTCGGAGGAGAGTTACACAACTGCAAACCTCTGGAGATTTCAGCGGAATAGCAAATCTTGCCTAATACCCCCGTGTCCGCTCCTTGCTTCAGATTTGCAGCTCCTTTGGTGAAGGACACAGCTGGGCTGTGATTTTACAGATAAACCAGATTAAGCAGCAAAAAGGAATGCAGGATGGAAGCACTCTGTTTTTTCCACCTTGCAGGACTTACTGAAACGAGCCTGGCTTTACGAAACATGAGATAAAGCTCCCACGGGGAGCGTTAGTCCGAGTGATTCATATAAACAAAGAAATCGGTCTTGGTCGAGCTTCCTAGGCGAATAAGGTGGGTAATGGTACGCAACCAGCAGAGCCCCTCTCCTTTGGAGAGCACTGCTGATAGAAGCCTAACTGTCACTTACCCTCACTGGGAAGCAGCAGGATGAGTCCTGGGTAGCAACGGGTAACCCGAGGTTTGGGTAACTCTTTCACATGAGGAATTGCGCGTGTCTTTTCTGTGGCACTGCCTGGTGCTGCGAAACATTCTCCGTCTGCGTCCTTGATGTGGGCCATCTGGAAAGGAAAATCTCATCAGCCTCTAGAAATGCAGCCAGGTTTACGATCACTTTCTTTTGCAGTTGACTTTCAAGGGAGATCATCTCACCAGGAGGAGGCCTGAAGGAAAGGCGAGTTGCAGGTATGTGCGTTTAGGAGTCGCTTTCTTGCCCTCCGGTCTGCACCGCCCGGTTTTCAGCAGCTGTTGCTTAAACCCATCATCCTTCCCGTCAGCTTTTTGCTTCCAGCCACAGGCTCCGCGCGGTCCCGACCTCGACGCCGGTGCTGCGGCACACCGCCGGGAACGGCTGCGGGGTGTAACGACCAGCGGTCACGGGCCGGGGGGGAGGGTTCCCCTGCCGTAATACCGACCTCTCCTCTCCGCCAGCTGAAATAAAGCCACGGGCTGGAGCACCCGCCCGCACGGCGTCTTTCCTGGGGGCCTCTCTCGGGGCACCGCTCCCCTCAGCTTGCTCCGGGCCCTGGCTGCCCCCCGGCAGGCAGCTCCCCGTCGCAGCGGTGCTGCTGGCCCCGGGAGCAGCCCCGGCTCCCGCCGGAGCCGACACAGAGCGTGTCGGTCAGCGTGCACGGCCAAGCTGCCGCAGCACTTCCAGATGTGAAGCGGGGGGAGCCGGTTTTAGCCCGTTTTTCAGATCTTTTTAATTCATTCTGATTTTTTCTTTTCTTTTTATTTTTTTT
The DNA here is from genome assembly GCF_018691265.1 of Tyto alba. Lineage (NCBI taxonomy): Eukaryota > Metazoa > Chordata > Aves > Strigiformes > Tytonidae > Tyto > Tyto alba. The sequence goes on from NW_024881321.1 coordinate 1,063,389, forward strand.
TTAAAGCACACTGCGAACCATTCGTACTGTTCGCTTGCATTCAACTGCGTGTTTCCAGAGGCAGCTGCTCAGCATTTTTCTAGCTGAGACATTCTGACCGAAGCCCCACCTGTGCGCGGAGGCAGGTCAGCAGCGGAGATCTCTTCCACTGAAATCCAGGTGAAAACTATCCCAAGCCCACCCTGTCCCACGCGTGACCCCTGCCCTCAGCCTCCAGGGTAATCCCCCCCCTGACAGGCCACTCCATGCACTGAGGAAGGGCAATGCCTACACTCACGCAACCAGGAGGCAAAATTCCCCTGAAACTTTGGGGAGTTTGGACTGAATAAGGACTGTGCAATTACAGCCGACCAGGGTGGCGAGGAGTGCTCCGAGGGGGCGTTATTGCTGAGTAACCCCCCATCCGCATGGGCACTCGGGAGGAAGGACAGAGGCTGCTGGCAAGTCACACTGGGTATTTATTTCTCCAGGGAAGCAAGAGCTTGGAGCTAAGCCTCGACCTCCCTCTCAGCACACTCCACCGGTGCTTCAGCTTCTCCCGAACTTGCATCTTTTCCTCAGCTTTTCCCTGCCTGTAGTTTCAAGCAACCTCCTTAGCAAACCCTGCAGCGTTTTCCGGGGAATTAAACATGATTGTGAGAGAGGATTAAGCTGTGAGAGGAACTAAAGAAACCTCCAGTGCTGCCTGTCGATGCTTCATTTCAGGTGATAAGGAATGAGTGTGATGATGACCTGGTTTCTGCTGCTACTTCTCCTGATCAGCTTTGGCTCTCCTGCACCCAGGTTTTCGGTGTGTATCTTTTAGCTAGCGTCTGTTCAACTTCTCAAGGGTTTAGTATTCCCAGCCTTGTAGAGACAGGCGTTCCCCCACAAGAGGGATGGAGACCTGCAAGAGCAGAGTAAAAAGGCATCTGCCTGCAGATAAAGGAAGGTCACTCTTACTGTTCTGGTAATGTAGGTTTTTCATGGCATTAGGGGCTGTGCAGCTCTCTGGGTGGCTGGAATGACATTGCCAAGAATTAAAAACAAGAACAACAACAAAAGCCTTTTTTTTAAAAAAAAAAAAAAAAAAAAAGTAATTGTATGGCCAGTGAAGAAATACTCCACTCCTTTCCCTCGGGGAGAGCTGCCTTCATTTATTCACTGTGATTTAAAAAGCGGGAAGGGGAAGAGGAGGAGGGCGTAGAGTGAGGCAGTCCGTGCTCTTCTGAGGAGCGCGCTTCTCGTGGGCCATCCCAGCAGGGTACAGAGCTCGGCAAGGGGCGTTTGGTGAGCACGGGGGCTGTCTGCAGCAGGTCCCCGTGGGCCTCCAGCCTAGAAATCCTCCTCTGGGGAGGAAAACCAGCAGGCACAGGAGAAGGAAGAGGCACCTGGGAGGCCACACTTGAGCACGCTCGGCAGCCTGCTGTCATGGGCCGCTGCTTGGTTTGCTTGTGCTTAGAACTGGCCCTGACCGGGTATCACCCAAGGCAGCTTGCTCAGAGCGAAAGTGATTCTTATTGCACAGGTTTGCGTGGGTGTCTTGGGAGAGATTTTACTCTGTTTTGTTATGTTTTTAATGGAATAACACCAGCCACAGACTAGACTGTTGCTGAAAATACTTATCCAAGCCAGTGGGGGTCAGATGCTGGTCTTGGTTACGATAACGCAGCTCTGAAGTTATACCACTCACTGCTTTCTGCTGATTTGTGCCAAATATCAGCTCTTTTTTCTTCCAGTTTTACAAGATGTTTCTAGAACCTCAATGATTTGGCCTGGCTGCAGTGCAAGAGCTGAGTTTTCCCCCTCTTACTACCCTGAGCAGTTCCCTAGTCTGCAAACACTCCCCTTGACCTCATTAAAGGGGACTCGAGACAAATTATTTGTGTCCAAAGTAATTTTTTGCGCATCTGATCGTATTCTGGGGTACTCCGGGCAGTGGCAAGGTCACTGCAGAAAACCCTTTTCCACGGGGTTCAACTTAACAGCCCATGTTGTGCAAGGTTTGTATGTCTTAAGAAGAGACCACCATCGAATTGCCCTGATCCAGAGAGGCAGTGTGGCGTGGTAGGGTCAAGAGGAGACAGATACTCCTCTCTCTGCCTCTCTGTGCTGACCACTGACTGAAGCACGGGGGGGGGGGTGATGTTTGTTTTATTTTCTCCACAGGAAAAAGATATCTGCCTCCTAGACAACAATAAATTAAGACAAAGGTTAAAACATCTCCAAGACTTGCTTTACTTATATGAACTGCAGCTGAAGGACATCCTGGAGAACACTTACCACAGAACAAAAAGTGGGCTGTTCTCAGGCAACAGGAGTGTGCAGCATGAGACGCTCTTGCCCACAACCAGTGGAAATTTGATAGTCTATGACCAAGGTACAGTTTGCAGCAGTGTTTGCGGAAATTTCAGCTTGCCACAATGTTTTGTTTTTTTTTTTTTTTTTTCCCTGCAGCGTCCCGTGTGCCATATTTTATTTCTGGTACAAGTTTTACAATTTTTAAAGTGGATTGTGCTTTAAAATGCAGTTAGATACATGGGAAGGGGAAGGGCAGACTGGTGGCCCTGGTGCCAGCAGAAATCCCTCCGGCCCAGCTTTAGGCAGCTGCCACCCAGGTACCACACAGATACCTGCAGCTGGGCTCCTCGCCTGGCACTCCGGTGCAGAGAGGCACAAGCACCTCTCCAGTGTTTTCCATCAGACCTACTGGAGACATCTGCTTTAGTCAGAGACGGGTCTTGCTCTTGAAGAGCCCGTTTCTCCTGAGCGACTGAGAGGAGCCCGGGGCGCCTGGCTCGGCTGCAGGCACTGGAGCCTGTTTGGAGGAGTCCAGCCCCGCTGTTCTTCAGCTCCTCCATCACTTCTGCCGTGCAGCAGCAGGCATGCATACTCTGCTCCCTGCTGTCGCTCTGAGAGCACCGTCATAACTGGGATTGTGGCCTGTGGCCAAGACTTTATCTTTCCTGGGCATTACGCTGAAATTGGGGAGAACTGAGGTCCTGAAAGGCACTCTTCTGATACAGCCCCGGTAGAGCTGGTCGCAGGGCCTTAGCCTCTTATTTTAGAAATTCTGGGCCCCAATCCAATCGGAAGTATAGCTGAGGTTGCTTCCCACGTGGAAGTTACCCTCCCTGCAGATGATCCCGCTGACAGCCGATCCCGGGCCTGCCTCGCTGCCGTGCTACAGCCCCAGCCTGAGCTGCAGCCATCCCGTGTCTCACCACACGTCTGAGACCGAGTCCCTCCGGAGGCATGGCTGTAAGAGCTCTCAAGCCCTGCCGCTCTTTGCCAGCCCCAGAAGTTTGCAATCCAGCAGCACTACACCCCCCCCCCCCGACCCATTTGCTTTGCCCTCGCCGGGCTTGCAGAGCCGTACGCAGCCTGGCCAAGTGTCCCGGTCCCACGCAGATCTCCCGGCGGGGTCTTCTCCCGGCTCCGCACAACCCTTTGCTTTCCCCTGCCCCCAGCCCCATTTAACAGACCGAAACCATTCTGCCTAGACTGCTCCGCAGTGTATAATCGGAAGAAGACCCAACCCGGCTACTACCGGATCAGGCCCCGGGCAGACCGTGAGCCCTTCCTGGCGTACTGTGACATGTCTGACGGCGGCGGGTGGACCGTCATTCAGCGGCGGAGTCACGGCAGGGAGAATTTCAACAGGTGGGTGCAGGCACGGTGGCACCGGCCGGGCTTTGCCGTCGGGCCTCCAGCTCCACAGCCCCGGCCCCGCCGCCCGGCAGAACCCCGCGCCCGAGATGCGCGGTGCGCAGCAGCTCGCTTCAGCGGCCGTAACTCCTCCCGCTGGGACACGTATTGCTGGCAGGAGGCTATCTTCCAGACGGACGTAAACGCCTTGCCCGTGGCTCCTCCGCGTTTGGATAAGCGCGCGCGCGCGCGCGCGTGTTATTTTTATCATTATTGGAGGCTAACAGAGGCTCTCGGTTGGCGGGTGTGGGCTGCCAGCGCGTAGGCTGAGACCTGCTGAGCGTATGATCTGCTCTCGTACCAGCAGTTCCGTTCAGCATGGTGTCGCGTTGATTTTGTTATTCGAAAAGATGCCAAACCACTGGTCCGGATTGTCCTTTCTCTATGAAAACCCCAGAGAGGCCACTTTCACCTAGAAATCTCCAAGAGGAGATGCGCTCTGGTAGCACGGTGAGGAAGAAACGTCTCTGTGGAGCTTAATTCACCGTGGGAGCACACACAGTTTCAGGGCATGTCTGGTGGTTTTTCCAGAGAGTGCAGCCCCTTGCAAAGCTGCCTCACCTGGCTCTAAGCTGGCTCGCCCAGAGCGTGGTAGCTATCCAGCCAGGCTAGTTCCGCTCTCAGCACAGGTGAGTGAAAAGCATCCTGAGGAGAAGCACTGACTGACACGTAGGTCAAGCAGAATAATATCCCTAATAACAGCATGAGGAAGGGAATAAATGCGGGGTTAGTAAAACTGGAAATTATTATACAGAGGAAGTATATGTGAATATCAAAGATAATACATAAATAACGGAGGAGATTTTAAGAGAATGAAATGATGAGAAGAAAGTAACAGCAGGAGATTTCTCTTAGAAAGATGAAGCCAGAGAATTCTGATGAAAAGTAAGTATATATCTCTGAAGAACAAGCTGCCACATCCAAACAGTGATCCTGCAAAAAAGCAGAGGTGAGAGTGGTTGATGAATCGAAAGCAGATGAGCACAAAGCAAAGCCAGATGTTTTCCTTTTAACTTCATCTGGAAGCTTTTGTTTGCAGCCTCTATTCAGTTTCTGATTCTTGACCATGCCACATCATCCATCCAGGCTTGACCATGCCACATCATCCATCCAGGCTTGCAGCGTATTTTAGACTGCAACAATCATTTCCAGCCAGGAGTGCATTTGAGTTACGACTTGCAGAAGAACAGTATCAGATGCTGTGCTGAACACCAATACGACAGCTGCTGCTTTTCCTTCCCATCAAACTGACAACCTCATTCTGCGAGCACCGCATCTGGCAGTTTGAAGGTTTGATCCCAGTACATGTGGGTGCCTGGGTCTAGCAGGAGAAGAAAGCCACGGTTTGTATTTACTTCTAACACAGACTGACAAATCTCAGCTGAGCTTGGGATGAATCGGGTACTTTCAGAAAACAGGGTCTAGAGATACAGATGAAGTTTGACTTGTTACCACAGTCAAATGTCACAAACTGTCTAATTCCCTCACACACTGAAATGGCCATTTGTGTCTCACTGCAGGAAATGGGATGATTACAAACTGGGATTTGGAAAATTCCAGGGCAAGAATGATGAATACTGGCTGGGCAATGACCACATCTATGACCTGCTCGCTAGAGGTGCAAGTATTTTCCCTCCACAGATTTCTTTCCAATTTGCATGCAATAGTTCATCTAACAGGACAGCACTTTGTGTTTAGGAGAGAGCTCACTAAAGATTGACCTGATGGACTGGCATGGGGAAAGACGTTATGCAATCTATGAAAACTTCCAGCTTGCAAATGAGCAGGTAAAAAATTGAGAGAGTGACAATTTGCTTGGTTTTTTTTTTCTGTGAGGGTGAGGTATCTGCATATCCTAGAATGATAGAACGGTTTGGGTTGGAAGGGACCTTACAGACCATCTAGTTCCACCCCCCTGCCCCGGGCAGGGCCCCCTTCCCCCAGCCCAGGGGGCTCCCAGCCCCGTCCAACCTGGCCTTGAACCCTTCCAGGGAGGGGGCAGCCACAGCTGCTCTGGGCACCCTGGGCCAGCGCCTCCCCCCCCGCACATTAAAGGATTTCTTCCTCATATCTGATCTAAATCTCCCCTCTTTCAGTTTAAAACCACCACCCCTCACCCTGTCACTGCACCCCCTGACCCAGAGTCCCCCCCCACCTCTCCTGCCCCCCCTTTAAGCCCTGGGAGGCCGCTCGAAGGGCTCCCCGGAGCCTTCTCTTCTTCAGGCTGAACCCCCCCAACTCTCTCAGCCCGGCCCCCCAGGGGAGCTGCTCCAGCCCCCCCAGCATCTCCGTGGCCTCCTCTGGCCCCACTTGAGCAGGTCCATGTCTTTCTCATACCGGAGGCCCCAGAGCTGGATGCAGCACTCCAGACTGGGTCTCACAAGAGCAGAGGGGGAGAATCCCCTCCCTTGACCTGCTGGCCATGCTTCTCTTGGTGCAGCCCAGGATACCACTGGCCTACTGTGCTGCAAACACACATTGCTGGCTCATACTCGTTTTTCCATCCACTAATGCCCCCAAGTCCTCCTCTGCAGGGCTGCTCTCTGCCCACTCTCCTCCCAGCCTGGGTTTGTGCTGGGGATCGCCCCGACCCCCAGGCAGGACCTTGCCCTTGGCCTTGCTGAACTCCATGAGGTTCGCACGGGCCCCCCTCTCCCGCCTGCCCAGGCCCCCCTGGATGCCACCCCTGCCCTCGGCGTGTCCCCCACCACACAGCTCGGGGTCGTCGGCACACTTGCTGAGGGTGCATCGATCCCACTGCCCATGTCACCAATGTGCAGCATCAGACTTTAGTATCTATCAGGGTTGTGATTACAGATCTGCAAATTTACCTACTTGGACACCGCTTGGCACAGTGTCCTGCCAAATTGTTCTTGATGAGCTAGGAAGAGTCTTCCAACTTGTTGTACAGCGTATCAAATGGTTATTGAAAGACAATAAAGCCTGAAGCCCCTTGTAGCAGCAGCAGTAATTAGCAATCCCTTCTGGAAGTTTATATCCCGTACTGATCTGGGACCATTAAAGTATGGGGCCAAAAGTCACCCTTGACTTCAACAGTCATGCCTTTGGCAGTGGGTACAATGGCCAGAGCAAATTTGATTTTAAAAATGGGAGAAAGGGCAGAAAGAGCTGGTATCAAAGACATGTTTTGCATATTCTTGCAGGAAAATTACAGGTTATGGTTTGGCACCTATTCTGGCAACGCTGGCGACGCTCTGTCTGGTGGGAGCAGTTTTGAAGATCAGTGGTCAGCCTCTCACAGAGGGATGCAGTTCACCACATCTGATAAGGATCACGATCGATTCCTGGCAGGCAACTGTGCATCAGAGAACAAGGGCGGCTGGTGGTTTAACAGGTATGGAAAAGAGCTGATTCCTCTCAGGGGCCCAGGGTGTGGGTGGCTATACAGCCCAGAGGACTTGCCTGCCTTACGGCAGCTGGAGGTTGCTGTGTGCGCTTGCCATCTCACACAGCCAAACCGAAGACGTCCACACCTACAGATCCTCAAAGGAAAGCAATCTGCTTCTTTCGTTACGAAGCAAAGCAGGTAAGTTGCATTCATTTGAAGAAAATGGGCCAGAATAAATGCAGAGAGGGGAGTAACCTGGAAGGAAAAGACCCCAGTCAAAATCCCTTAAAGTGCTTTGGGTTATATCCCAGGAAAGAAAACAACTGGAAGGTGCAGCGTGTGCAAAGGCCACTTCCCTGCTGTGGAGCACGTCCAGGGGATGAGCTACCCCTTAAGAGTCCTGACAGTATGTTAGCTGGTTGGGCCAACGGACAGGGACTCAGGGTCACCGGTCCTGGGAGCGGAGACACGCGGCTCTCAGTTTTTCTCGCTTTAGTGCAGGATAAGCCTCTTCTTTGACCAGGCCCTCGTCCCGTGCAAACTGAAATCGGTGGAGCTACAAAAATGTACACCAGTAGTGGGATTTACCTGGATTAAGACATCTGCATTTTTAGGTGTCGGTAGGAAGCTGCCCACACTTGAGCTAGAGCCTACCAAATGGCCCTACACTCCCCACCCCTGCGCCTCTGTTTAGCAGCTGAATCATGTCCCTAGTTAATACACTTGAAGGAGTCAACAGGTTGAATTATCTGACCGGTGTAGGTGTCTACTTTCGGACGACCGACATGCTCCTCTGGGTTCCACTAAAGGCATTAGCCAGCTCTCCATAGGCTATTGTAGGACTTCAGATAACCAGCACAGACAGGTAGATCTAGGTGTCTGAATTTGTCAGTGAATCCCGCCCCAGTATTTCTAAATGTGTGTTGTGTGGAAATTGAACTTCACTGTAATGGTGCAATCCCCATGCTAAACCTGATCTCCCTTTCTCCCTCCCCTACATGGTTACAAGGTGCCATGCCGTTAACCTCAACGGACAATACTACAGAACAGGAAGGTACAATGGATCCCACGACAGTGGCATAGTTTGGTCTACATGGCACGGGATGTGGTACTCGCTAAAATACTCGGCCATGAAAATCAGGGCTCCATTCTTTGTTGACAGCGAAAGCGGAGACGGTGAGAACAGTTAGGGCAGCTGAAACCTGCTGCTTCGGAAAGAAAAAAGCACAGGCTGAAGAGAATTGTGTAAGTTAACAGCCAGCCCCCTGCTGCTGCCAATCGCCAATCCTGCACTGCGATAATTGGAGTTGCACCTGTTTCTACTAGCTGAAGCTAATGTGATAAGTTGTTTGAGCGCAGCCAGCCAACAATTTAATGGAAAACATATGGATGTCAGTCATGGAATAACCAGTTTTCTTCCTCTGCAATTTTCAGGACTTCACTGGAGAGCGTTTATGAATCATAAAGCTCTCTGGAGCTTGAATGACCAAGCATGTTCCTTTAGCCTCCCTGTACTCTTCAAGGGCTGAATCTTCCTCATCTTGATTTTACGCGTCAGTGCTTCAGTTAAGAGAACACAGGAATAGAAACAACAAGGCGATGGGGAACGGGACGTCCCCCGGTGTGCCTTCGTCAGTGCTTTGCTCTGGATCAGGAGGACACTTTAAAGCATCCCTCCCCGTGGTCCCCAGCTGCCACACGTCAGCCGCAGGATGCTCCCGCAGCGCGTGACGCCGCATCGGCGGCCGGCCGTTCCCCAGCTGCGCACAGGCACCCAGACCGGGGCTCCTTCAGGGTGAACCCCCGCAGCGTGGACACTGTGGACACTGGGTTTCGTCGCCAAGAGCTTCCCGCTGCGGGCACGCCGCGACACACGAACGCAGCCGGAGACAACGCTGCTGCTGGCCAGACGCGCGCCCCGGGCTGAAATCAGGCAGATTTTACTGAACTCGAGCGCAGATATTCTCACGAGTTCGCAAAATGCGGTCACGGTTCGTTCGTATGTCCTCGTGTAACTTCCCAGATGACTTTGAGTTAGCGAAGGGGAACAAGAAAAGTGGAAAATAGCTGCGCCGTAAGGCACACTGCTTTCACTGGCTCATTGGAGTGAAACGCAAGAGCAACACAAGTGACTGAAAGAAATGGAATACTGAAAATTTATTTTCCACAAGTTGTTAATAACAACAGTTAAAAGTGAACGGTAATATCAGCTTGATGCAAATCATTTAACTACCATGTTGTAGAACGAGCCTATTTTTTTTCTGAATTACAGTCATTTTTTAAACTGGTAGTTCTTTTCCATTTACTTGCTTTTAGATCCATGCATATTGTAATTTGTACTATATATCCATAAAGGGTGAAATAAAACCATCCAAGTAGGACTTAACACTTTGTACCTGGTTTTCAACAGCCGGAACTTGAACAGAAATTTGGATTAAAATCTTGAGAAAGCTCATAATCCAAGAAATGCATTCTTTTGGTGTTGGCGCCTGCTGTCCTGGGTAGTTGAGAGGGTCTGCAAGGCAAGTTTAATTTCCACGGCTCAAGCTGTCCCAGAGACAATGCAGAGACATGTGAAGATTCAGTGTAAAACTTGGTATGGTTCCTCTGCTTTAGTCAAGAGGTAAACCCTGCTCTCACTTCTTCCTAGCCACCCCGGCCACTGCAGGTGTGAACACCGGAGCGCGATGGGCCAGCACTCCAGGGAGCCGTGCTCCTAAAGCCTCTGCCCCGGCACGGCCGCACCGCTGGCCTCCTCCCGAGCACTGCCACCTACCCACGTGGAACAAAACTTGCACCTACAGCTCTGATCCGAGGTTGCCCTTGTGAAGAAATGGCTGCAAACAGCCAGAACTTGCTGTTTCCTTCCTGATCCCTACTTCTGTATTTTGCTACGGTAAAAGCTTAGTGCAAAGTTGTAACTGCGTGTTGGGAACGTAGGGAACCCCTCTGCACTTGTTATAACCATGCGGCTGCTGATGCAGTGCTGAGGGCAGCAAGGACGATTTTTGTCTGGGCAGAAGGCACAGAGAAACGTGAGTGGAGTAAGTTAATGCCTTCTGGCAGACAACACGCCATCCCAGTATTCAGCAGAGGGCTAGGGAAGCAGGGTGAGAATTACAGACTGGTGATACTCAGCTCTGCATGCTGGAAATCAACTACCGCACCAAAGAGACACCACTAGTGATTTGACAGTTCGTTGTGCAGCCTGTAACCCGTCTGGTAATTGAGTATCAAGCCGGACACAAAATCAACAGGGCTTAGACAACTGCTACCCAGTCCAGTTCCCCTGGGAGTGAGCAGCGGGCGATGCGAAGCCCGGGGTACGGAGCCTGTGTCAACGCGGAGAGGCAGGCACTGTAGCTGGAGCCTTCAGCCAGCCCCGATGTGTTAACTGTGGGGTTTTTAACGTCTCTCAGAGAGAGAAAAAGGGACCAAGATCTGAAAAGCTGGGAGAGAAGGGGTCTGCCTTGCTGTCTTAGAGGTAAGATGTACCTAAGTCCTATCTGAAGCGTTACAGTCGCTGTTCTGGACGCAGCCCAACACTGAGACAAGGTCGGAGGAAGCAACATCTGGGTGAGAGCCAGGCTCCCCCTCCTCAGCCCTCCCGCGACACGGGAACCCCCTGGGAGACGCGGGGGGCACAGGGCTCTGCGCAGGACCCTGCAACTCCCACAGCAAACCCTAGGAAGTCTTTCAGAACCCTCTTGATCTTAGTAAGTGGGTAAAATGCCACCAGCTGAGTACTTATTCGACCCGAGGGCCCGCCGCCCTGCTCAAATCACTCCCACCCAAGGTTAGGGGAATGCCTGCCGAACGTGGCTGTGCTGCACATTCGGTCTCCTGTTTCCCCGGGGTCTCCCGTGCTGAGAGGCTCACCAAAGCTGCAAAGAGAGATTGCAGCCCTGTACTTCCAGTGCTGACAGATCGCTGCTCCAGGGCAAACGCGCTTCCCACAGCAGAGTTTACCCCAGCACAGGGGTGGTAAGTAACCTGAGCAGCAACTGCTTCAGAGGTCTCGTTTCCAGCTCACTTCAGTCAATTTAAAGACTCGTTACATTTGATTAGCTGTGGCCCAGCCCTCCAGCGCGGAGATGTTTCCCAACATTTTAACCAGCTCCTCAAGCTGAGAGGGCACGGGCAGGCGTGTCCGGTGCAAGCGCGGCGCCGGGCCGAAGGGCTGAACGCCGGTCGACGAGGCGGCGGTGCCGGCGCAGCTCCCGGGAAGAGGGAGCTCCCATCGCCCTGCCAGCAGGATTGCCCCGGCGCTCCGGCACCGGCTGCCACCCGGTACCCACCAAACGGGGAGGGTCCGGAGTCCGGCGGGCGAAGGCAGAGCGCGCCTGGCTCCTCCTGGGCCGCCGCAGCAAAGCCCCCTCCCCACCGCGTGCCCGGCACGGCAGCGGCTACGGCACAGCGACGCTGCTCCCCCTTTAAAACTGCCGTTGGTTTGGAGGAGGGGGGAGAGGAAAAAAAAAACAAAAACACAAAAAAAAAAAAACCCGCCTGGGGTTGGGAAAATCTCTCTTTCCGCTCGGAGAGCCGGCTTTGAGAAAGAGAGCAGCCTGCTCCCAGAGAACTGAGCACATGCGGATTTCTCCTCCGCACGCACCAGGCCGGTTAAAGGGCACAGAGGGTTCGGCCCCTTCTGGGAGAGTTGTTTTAAGGCCGACAGTCCTCTGCCTGAACCTACCTTCTCCCACTCCATCCTCCGCGGGCAGCACCTCCTCTGCTCCTGCTGTTGCCCAATAGCATTGCCCTGCTCTTCGCAAACTCCCCGAAGAGACGCTTATCCGGAAAAAATGGCAAGGAAAGTCTCTGAGTCACTCTCGCTGGCCCAAGCTCTGCCTCTGTAGTTATCTGGGGTTTCAACCCAGCTCTGAATACTTGCAGCAGTGCGTAACCGCCAATTTTTGATCTCTGGTTTTAAAGCACAACCGAAAAACCCAGCGTAACTTTCGTGCTTCACCATAAGATTTTCTGGGGATCACCAGATGTTGTCAAGCCGTTTTATGTTTTCTTTTTGCTTGCGAAGAAAGTATTCATCAAATAAATTCGTTGTTCACTGGTTTTGTTCATAATTTATTTTGAGCTTGCTGTAGTAGTAATATTGTCAATTTGTTTACATTAAAAAAAAATCAATAAAGGCAAATATGATTATGGAAATGACGGGTGATCCGATAGTTCTCTCACTGCCTTTTATAAGTGCTTAAATACTGCAGTAACATTTCTGTGAGGACTAAAATTTGAGCATCCCTTTTCCTTGTCCTCCCTTTGCCCTTTTCTACTCATTTCCTGCAAACATTTGTACATTACTGTTCTCTTGGTATAAATATTGGCAGAAAGAAAACATCAAAGTCTTGAATGATGAAAAATACCCCCTCAGTTTTAAATTCACTCCAAATATTCAGCATCAGTTGTTTGCACTTTCATGCACCCAGCTGAAAGAAGCACCACCATAGGACTTATTCGAGCAACTACAACAAATCAACACAGTTCAATAACGACTACCAGAAAAACGATGAAAACGGCTCACAACTCGAGGTCTCTGCTTTCTAAACGGGAGATGATTCACTAGTTGAGACAGATGGGTGAGGATACTGGACAACGGATGCTTTAGGACATCGTAATCTACTGGTACGCGGTCCGCAAGGTGAGAAAGGCTAGATCAGTGCCATTCATCACCTACGATGCCCGAAACGCCACTTTCTGCAGCAAAATATTGGCTATTCCAGCATCACGCCTTCACTAGCCCGTGCTTTCCCGGGGTATTTGGTGTGTGTTATACACACATGCATACAAAAAATAATGATATGGAAGCACTTTCCGGTAATTAGAAAGGCATGTGTTCCCACAAGCCAGACCTGGGGCGTTACTCCCTCCTGCTCTGTGCGGAGGTGACACGATTCCTGCTGCTCCTTCCCCCAGAAGCCGACAGGTCCTGGCAGATCCTCTCCGGCGCACGCCCCTCCTCCAGGGCCGCAGCGCGTCGCTCAGATCACCAGCTTCTCAATGCTTAAAGTACTTGTTTCATCCTCTTCGTTTGAGCCAAAATACCCTGGGAGGTCGACCATCTGCTGCTCTGCCTCCGTTAAGCCAAAAGTAGTATTATCGTAAAACGCAAACTCAGGGTCCAAGGGGAAGCTCTGGCACTTGTCCCTCCGGTACTGGGCAGGGCTCACACTTAGGCCTCTCTGGGAATTATCTTTGCCAGTTGAGCCCGTTTCCTTCCGCCACGCGCCTCTGGGGTTGGGTGAAGGGCCCCTCTTGCTTCGGCCGGGCTCAGGCTTCTCAGCCGCCTTCTCCTGGCCGGGGGGCTGGCGGTCAGTGGCCAGGTCCAGCTTCCTGGCCGGGGGACCTGCCCTGTGGTGGCCCTTGGTGCCATGGCCCTGAGGTTCACACCCCGGCACGGCGCTGTGGGGCTGATCCGGCTTTTCACAAGCTGGATTCACGTTCCTCGGTTTTGGCCGCGTCCTGTCCTCCAAGCCCTGGTCCCACGTTCTGGTCCTGGAGCTGTAGAGAGGGGTCTGTCGGGGGGTAAGGGTGGACATGCTTCTCTCTCTGAAAGGCCTGGCCTTTTTAGTTTCGTGGAAGCTGGCTGTTCTTCTAAACTGTGGGTTTCTGTGGCAGCCCCTCTCGGACAGGTCCCCTCTGTTATCCTGGTGCTTGAGATGAGACCTTCTTACCAAGGTCTGGGTAGGGCTCATTGCAGGATTGGCCTGCGAGAACGGAAAGTCCAGCCTAGGGTGAGAGCTCTCCCCCAGAAATTTGGGCTGACTGGCTGGCGGGTCCAGAAATGGAGATTTGATCCTAAATTTGTTTGCTGCTGCCTCCTCTTGGTTTTCTGCGCTCAGGGGAAGCATCGTGGTAGCACCAACCACCGTGTCCGTGAGGGGATTCTGAGAGACGTGGTACACCTTGGTGGTCTCAGTCAGGCCCTTCTTCTTCATCTCTTTCAGCTGCTGCTGTGCCAGGCGGTAGCTGAAAATCGGAGGGATTATTTTTTGGGCGTTTGGCTGAAAGTTCTCACTTCCAGAGGCATCATCTTCTTGGGCAAACTGGAGGCTTCGCCTGTAGGTCAGAGGAATGTTAACAGGGGCATCCCCTCCTTCGGCGAAGCTGTCCCGCTGCTTGTTGCCTTGGCAAATGTTCTCCTCATCAGAGTTCTTCCGGAAGCCGGGGGAGTGGACAGAGTTTCGGCGGACGGCGGTGCTGCACTTCTGAGCTCTGCAGAGCTTCCTCCAGAGGGTGATGAGAACGGTGGCAAAGATGATGAACAAGCATAGGGAGATACCTGTGATGGTGACGATATTATTTGCTTTCTGGTCCTCCCCTGGCTGGACAGAAGGTGGGGTGGGAGGCTTGATAGCTGTAACAAAGAGCACACGTGTCTGTCAGAGTTGCACTGTCATCAGCAGTTTGGTATTTTAGGATGGATACTTCACTACAAAGGAAAAATAACCAATTAACACAGTAGAGGAAATCGTCTGTCATTAAAATTTGCTCATTGTAGATGACTTACGACTGATGACTTCAAACTGGTAGGCATAGATCTTCTTAAACCAAGGCTCCCACGGACCTTTTAAATGTAATCATTACTTTTGCCTGTTCTGCCATTTCCATAAGGCATTCCTAAATACATGTCAAATGACATAACACTATTTGCCCTCCTTTATGAAGTACATTAAGTAATTAAGTACATAGAAGGGGTAAAAATAACCCAGCCCGGGCTAGTACTTCAGGTATCACTTCAAAATTATTTTTAGGATCGCTTAAGTGGGTGTGAGAATTGCAGTGAGTTTGAAGAGCAGAGAGGCAGCACTAGCAGGGGCAGCTTAACTTTTCCGAGGGGTCCTCGTGATCCTTCCTTGTGATCCTTCCAGCTTGAGATATTCTATTACTCTAACCTGTGATGTGAACATCCCCGAGCTTTCCACAGCCCTATTTAAACCTCCCACCTGCCCACTGCACCACATTACAGACGGCTGAGCCAATGAGAGATTAATAATTATATTTTCTGGACAAGGTCCCCAGCATTTCAGGGGCAGCCCTGAGCAGAATACATGATGGTTGAAAGCAGATGAATTAGTCCAGCAAGCTAACTTTAGTGTGCGTTAGCACTGGCCAGTTTCTTGTGGCCAAACATCAGCCCTGTAAGGCCTTAAAAATGCTGCCAGAGAACAAGGCTGCTCAGTTGTAGCTGATAAGAGCTGGCCATGAAGCTACGAGCTCAAACAGAACCACTTAACAACCCTGCCCCAGTCTCTCGTTTTATCCAGAACCCAAAGCCTTCCATCAGAGTGACAGACAGCCCGATGTAAAACTTGGCAGGTGCTCCTGCCTGCACCACAGTGACCGTCCAGGCATAAGATATATGTCTGCAGAATAATGAGAAGCAGATGCCATGTACTTCCCATAATCCAGAAGAGCCCTCATTCAACAGCAAGCTGGTAGCACTTGGTATTAATTGTGCAGGATGCACAAATGCACTGAGGAACACAGGCCAGAAGGTCTCAGGCTGCTGCAGTAACAGACACGCAGGGTGCTGGGATGGGCAGGAGATCCAACTCTTTGACCCAGGCCGACCTGACAGCCCCAAGCCCTTTGAAAAATCCCGCCATCAGATGAACTTTGATCTCCACGTCACTCTCAGAGTTCGACAGCAGCCTAAAGAACAAGGCTGCTGCCTGCTGAAACGTTTCTGGAGGATCTCTAAAATTGCATTCAGCCCAGTGCCGCCGCGGCAGAGCACAGAGCACTGCCACGCTGGGGCCCGAGCAGGAGCGAACACACGGGCCTCAGGGAAGAAGGCAGGACCAGCATTTGCTCTGCTCAGTACCACGGCAGCAGAGCAATTCACTCATTGCTCATCCTTCTCTCAGTCCTGTTTGCTCACAGTTATTTTCTAAAGACTCTGCTTTCTATCTGTAACGCACACTGTGCTGTATTGTTTGGAGCTGAAAGCTAATAGTCAGCAAACAGAGAGGTTCAAAACAGGACTTAATCACTTAGGTTTGCTTCTCCCTCCACCGCATCTACCTCTGCCCCTGGGCTGGGTGCTGGTTTCATTTATTCAGCCATTTGCTCCACCTGCTGGACTAATGACTGCAAACATCGTTATGCTGAAAAAAAAAGCTTGCCTGCTTCAGAAAGGTGCAGACAGCCAGGGGTGGGAAGGGTGACGCTCCCAGCTGGAGATCAAGCAGCAGGTGAACACCGTAAGGTCAGTGTCAAGTCACTTCTCGAGCAACCTAAGATTCAACAAGATGAAACCATGTAGGTGATTCTGTAAAGGCAGCTGCCTGATGTGGGAGCGGGAAGATCAGAAACCATGGGCAAGAGAGAAGTGAGGGAATTCCTCCAGATGATCCCACGGCAATGGGTGCAGACGCAATCCTCCTGTCCATCTGTGTTTTCTCTATACGAACCTTCTTTATGAACCTAGAGACCTCGCTGGGATTTGAGGATTGTCCAGAGCTGCTGCGTGCTGTCAGGCAGTAACTCCAAGCAGACTGCCCCAGGCACGTTGCATTCTGTGTGCAGGGGACCGCTGACCTCCCCAGAAACCATCACATGCCTTACACAGCTGCCCACCTGCATGGGAAGAGCGACAGCTCCGAGAAGCACCAGAGAGGCCTGTCCCTTCTGTGCACGTAAAGCAAGGCACATACACAACTCACGTGTCCAGCACGTGCTCCGCGTGCACGGATCCTGCTCCGGGGAGCTCTGTGCACTGGCACTGCTCTCTCAGCTCCAGAGGAGTGGGGTGAAGCTGGCAGGTGAGGAGCCAAGATAAATACCATACTTACAGACATATCCTTCCAGCAGGTCACAGGGGGCCCGGAATATCACAGGCCAGCAGCAGCTTTAGAAAAACACCAACAACCCCACTGTGTCTCGCTGGTGGCGTTATTGCCCGCAGCAACCTGGCAGAGTTTGGCACAGAGAAGGCAACCAGTCCTAGAACGGGGCATTAGCTTTTAGCTGGGGCCCTAAACATCCGAGCTGCTCCTCTCTGCTTGTGCTTGCAGCTTTACAAAATAAGCAAACCCACATGGCCAACATTTTCCAGTCATTAAAAACATCAGACGCTTTACCAACAAACTGTTAAAACATCCCAAGTGCTGTATGAACACTGACAAAATGCAACACCTGGTTTGACAGACTACAGTTTTTTTAATTTTCCCTTCACCTGACCCTTTATTTGTTCAACACAACCCATTTCTTACAGTGCCCCACAATGCATTTTAGTCCTGCCTGCATACTTCTGAGGCCTTCACTCAACACACCCCCTGAAGCTGGTTCAAGCCAACACCTCCATCAGAAAAGCAGTCCTGCCTTCTTCCTGCCCCAGCTACACATTCTCCCCCTCTCCTGTCCTTCCCTTCTCGGTGGCACAAGCATTGCAGTGGCCATGTGACAAACAACTTCCCCACATCCTTAAATGGTCCATCTTTCAGCTGGCTCCATTCCAGTTCCCCACACCGCACTTTGGCCAGCGCAAGGAAGTGCAGGGAAGCAGCCAAAGCAAGGGGTAAGGCAGTGCTCACTTTGCAACCGTTTCAAATACCTGTTAAATTACAGTCTGAGAGCCTAGAAGCCCGCACAGTCCCTGGGCACCTTCCCTTTTCCATCCCTGCCCGCCGGGGCACCTGTGGGACACAAAGGCACGGGAGCTTGCAGATCAGCCAGTTTCTGAGAAGACGGACCTTCGGGGCCCCTTGGCATCAGCACCGGAGTTTGCAAAAAGCAAAGGTTTTGCATGGACTGAGCACCCGCACCCCACTGGAAGAGGCCACTTCTCCTGCCCCTCATGCTGGCTGCAAGCCCCCGAACTATGGTGCTGGCACAGCCTCATCCAGTCTCACTGGGGGCCACGTGGCTGCTGTAACCCCCTCGCACCTTACAGGAGGCTCAAGCCTCCTGCATCCGCACCCACTTGCCACCCGTCTGCACCAGCCAGCCTGCCCTGTCACTGGCCAACAGCAGACTGGAGCAGGGGGAGACCTGGCACTGCCACCTCAAAAAACCCCCAGAACGGGAACCTCACACCACAGGTGCCAGCTGGAGCCACACCTGTTTTAATAGGTTTTCACTTTTTAACAGGTTTCCACTGCCTGGAGCTTTTGGCCTTCTCTGCCGAACATGTTCTGCTAGCCCCAAGATCTCTCCTTCAGCCCTTCTCCTCTCCCTGGACATGCTGGAGATTTTCAAACCCTTCCACGCCACCCACAGCATTCAGAAATCTCCTTATGCCTTGGAGCCCTATCTCCAGCTGTCCCTCCAGTGCACGTAGGCTCCCTCCCTCCCCCATCAACCGCGGGAGTGTGACGTCCCCCCCAGAATCAGCATGTCTGAAGGAGAGATCGGCTGCTTCCATTTTACAGAGCCCTTCTAATAACGGACCCTTTGCTTTTGCCAGGGCAGACACGCAACAGCAGGGAAGAGGACAGCAGAGCTACCCACCCACACACTCCTCCAGCGAGCACAAGGAAGTCTCCCTCGGGGATCCAGCGCAGCCTGGTTTTGCCGGCGAGGAGGCGAGGCACTCTCGGAAGCGCTCCCGGACACCATCCCCACAGGTGACGCTGCAGGGGCTCCAGGGCTGCCACGGGCTCCACGTTTCTGCAAATACACAAGCTCACAGCACTGAGGAATGTGTCCGCCACCCTGCCTTTAAAGGCACAGCTATTTGCCTTCTTTTCTTTAAGAAAAAAACAGCAATAAATAGCTAAACAATGCAAACGGCAACACCAAAAGAGGAGCAAGCAGCATCGAGGGACGTGCTCCTGTTCCCATCAGAGGCTGGGGCAAAGCTCCCACTTTTTGTTTTCCTTTTTTCATTCCAGTGCCAGCCAGAAACACAGTGGTCAGTCAGTTGGCAGGCAGGTTCTGCCTGGAACAACAGCAAATGAAAATTAATCCACAAATCTTTGGAATGGGTTAGTAATTTATATAGTCATCCAATTCCTGACTGACAAATTGTGCTTTTACAGCAGGATAACTTCATTGACTTAAGTGTGGTTACTCCTGATTTATATGACTGTGAAAGGAGGATAAGCCTACAAGGCCTAATGAAACGGTAATATTGTTTTTTCCCTTTATTATCTTCTCAGCACACAAACATGTTATTGAATCATACATTTGACAGCTTACAGGTCCCTGTTGTTTTACTGCTTATGGTTAGGCAATTAAGATGAAATTTTGCAGGTTCATTTATTTATTTTAAGTGGAGGCAGACTCAGGTTCTAATGTTACCTCAAACATTATCATTTTTTAACGTGTAATGAAATCCCTCCTTTGCTTAGACAACATCCTCATCCAGCGTTCTACACTCAAACTCAACGGCAGCGAGAACCCAGAGAGAGAAAGGGACTGTTCCTGCCCGTATCTGACAGCTGTGACACTGAAGCAGGACCACAACTTTAAATTCCAAACTAATGCATGAGCCCAGGTGCAATCTTAGAGGACAAAAACCCTGGGGACCCTCCTGTGGGTCAGTTGATTTGGTGGCCTGGTTTTGAAATCTGCCAGAAAGAAAACCAGTAGACCACTTAACTCCATTTCACTGCTCACAGATAAGGTGGAAAATCAGTTATAACAAAAAAAAAAAAAAAAAGCTGATTAGGTTTGTTAAAATTTGCTCTTTTAAATAATTGATGGTGTTGCTACTGCCAACATAGGTCATGATCTTTGATTTTATTACACGTTTTGCTGCTAGCGTGCCCCTGTGCTCCTCATCAGTGGCCGAGTTACAATGTCAAAGGACCAGACGGCGCTGCACAGCTGGAAATGCCTTTATGATTTCATGTTATATTGGTTGCCGTATTGTCAGAGCGAGTTATTCTTTTTAAAAGTCTCGGACAAAAATAAATACAGCTGCGTTTGAATAAACATGAAATTTCAACTGCTTTGGGCCCTGTCCTACAAATTTCTGTGAACGCGCCAGTATGAATCACGTTAATGCGAGCAGCCTAACAGAGCCAGCGGGGCTGCTCTCCCGGGTGCAGGCACCCACTTGCGCTGCAGGCTGGGGCCCGGAGGTTTTAAGCTTTACGCTGGTGCTGTCGGCCAAGGCCCGTCAGGCGTGTGTGGGCACACACCCACTCACGTCTGTGTGCGGGCGTGCTGGAGCACGTCTGCCTCGCCTAGCGCGGAGCGGGGACGGGCACGGCGGAACACCCCGGCCGCGCTGCGGTTTGAAGCCCACACACCACCAAGTGACCTCCCTGGGTACCTGCCACTGATTCTGCCGCAATATTGCGATATCCACGATCCCGGGGCTCTCTTTGACTTTGGGCACCTTTCTGCTCTCACGTCTCCGGAGCTGGAGAGCTGCTATAGCAGGGGAGAGGAGCTCAGAGGCAGGCTGAGCTTCCGCACTCTTCTTCCCATTTGCAGCTGCGCCAGTTGAAGCGTGAAACAGAGCCAGACTGGATGATGTGTGGTGTCAGGGGGAAAGGGAGTCCGAGGATGCCAAGGAGGGGCGGCTGAGGAAGTCTGCTGGGATACGAGTCCTTCAAAGGTACAGACACTGGATAGCTACTAAATCAAATCAGCAAGTGAGCAGAGCTATTGGTGAGGGCGGCAATCAGAAATGGCCACAATCAACAGTCAGTCAAGGGCTCACTGATCCCTCCTCCAAAAGACTTAATAATATCACAGTATTTGAGCATCTCCTGACACTCTTCTTGGTATCAGTGTCATGAAAGACCCCAGCAGCATCCCTCACCACTGGCAGAGGGAGGCAGGCTAGCCGGAGAAGCACCTACCTCCTTGTAGACTACCTCATGTGAGAAGCTTGGTGAGTCCCTGCCATAATTTTCAGTGTGTGAGCTAGCTCATTTCCCTCCATCCTCATTTCCCGCTCATTTAACTGTATTAATCACAGTCAGATATACAGACAGATCCAGAAAGGTTCTGGTTGCCTCCTGTGCTAATACTGGTGATACTGGAGGGTGCTCAGCAGCCTCCGCATTGATGCCCGTGGGCTCCAACATACAAGAACGTTTAGGATGAGTAATTTTCTGACTTTGACAACAAACCTATGATGTGCCCGTTGCTCTGGGGCACTTTTCACTGACTTCAGCTTCAGCTGAGGCCACAAAGTTCCTTAGCAAAAACATCTGGCACCCATAGCTTTAGGGCCAAGAATATGCACCTTAAGCAGCAAGAGAGCGGGAAACGCTCCAGCTCCCATGAAAGATGGGAGATCTAAACTGCTGCAGCTTGCTCTGCAACCTCCTGCAATTACCAGAATGCAAAAGAAAATGAAGCATAGTTTTTTCTCCCCCAAGGAAATGAAATGATTAACCTCCATTTAAGACAAATGGATCCAAAGCGCCAGGGGAAAAACCAGAAGGGATGCACTGCGAACTAGCTCTAATAAGTGTGAATTTTTTCACATACAATTGAGGAATCAATTATCAACATGAAGACATCTAACTGATGAGTTAGTTTGAAATAGCTGACAGTTGGCAGATCTGCCAACATGAAAGATAAATGCAATTAACTGTGTTAATTGTTGCTCTGCATAAATATCCCCCCTCAAACTTCTCTGTTCAGAAGACTTTGAGCATGCAGTGGTATCCAACGGCACAGTCAGCAAGGGATGCTCAGCATCATCCTTCCAGCCTGACCCACGTGATAGTCCTAAGCACTTCAACGAGACCAGTGATATGGGACTAAATCAATAATTATTTACAGGCTTATGTAAACGCCTATGACAGCCCAGGGCATTGCAGGGTATCTGTGGGAGCTGGGATCAGTTTTTAGGTCCCAAAGCTGGGTGTACACACATTGTAGTGGTGTTTGGATAAGACCTAGGAAAACATCCTTCTCACCCATTCTGTATTTCTCTATTTCCATGGAAATGAAGCCTGGGTGCACTGAAATGGTGGCATGCTCCAACAGGTTCCTAATTCGGACAACAAAAGGACAAGGATCTCTTTAAAGGAAGAAAGCCTAGACTTCACTTGGGCAAATTACAGTTTTTTCCCCACAAACAGGCATCTTTAAGAACTGTGGAGGCACAGCCTAAAAAATTTTTTTGAGAAGCTAAGAGCTATCCCCATGAGTCCACAGCACCCAACTTACTCCTAAAATGCTGGGGGTGTGGAGATGACACATTCACTGACACAGGAGACGCGGATGGGGTACAAACCAGCCCTGCCATAGCTGGATCCCCCTGCATCTGCCCGTTTCTAAATAAATGCAAGCCAGGTACAGATTCAGGCATTAGAGCTAATCGGTTCCCAGATTTTCCTAGAGACAGGCAGGTCTGACTCATACAATCTTATTCAGTGAGCAGGAATTTGATGCAAGTTGTATATATCCCTGCCAGACCCACAGATACCCCACTTACTCCTCTCCTCCCTTACTAACCACTTTTCCCTGCAGAAGGTCTTCCTCTTCCTCTATCTTCCTCTTTCCCTGTGCTGAAAAAGGGCTCCTTGTGCCCTGCTGACCTCCCAATAGCTTTTTTTGACAGTTAGCAAAAGTCAGATGAACAACATTAATCTCTGCTGTTGTCAAGTGCAAAAGACTTCACTGGGAGTCACACCAAAGTTGAAAACGGTCTCTGGAGTCTAACTAAGAACTGTAGAAGTTAATTAACACTAGCAATATGACGAAAATATGCCCGTTTCTATGCTGTAGCATTACTGATTGATTTTATCAGTCTCATCCTGAATGTTTCAAGTGGGAAACAGGCTAGGGCATGGACCATCCTTCTAAGGAGTGCAGAAGTCTCACAGCTGGGCACACTTAAATCCCAGATAAGCAAAGCACAGGAAAAAGCATTGAAAAGAACGAGCCTGAAAAGCATCTGTTGTTGGGCAAGATGACCCAACAGCGTTTCATACCTTAGACATTCAAATAATCCTGTCAAAACACAGGGAAAAAATTAGCTGCGTGACCCTAAGTCACCTGTGTGAAACAGTTAACACCCCACTGAGATGAATGGAGTGACTCACATCCCGCTGTTGTTTTTTCACAGGTTCTCCAGTTGGAGTCTACAGAAAGCTGCACAAGTCCTGGCTCACATTTAATACACATACTCTCCACTTTTAATAGATATCTACACAGTCTTAGATAGCGCATGCTTTTTTGTGACGCTCATTCCGAAGCTGATGTTCTGGAGTGCTGCATCCACCTCTGGGGCCTCCGGTATGAGAAAGACATGGACCTGCTCAAGTGGGGCCAGAGGAGGCCACGGAGATGCTGGGGGGGCTGGAGCAGCTCCCCTGGGGGGCCGGGCTGAGAGAGTTGGGGGGGTTCAGCCTGGAGAAGAGAAGGCTCCGGGGAGCCCTTCGAGCGGCCTCCCAGGGCTTAAAGGGGGGGCAGGAGAGGGGGGGGGGACTCTGGGTCAGGGGGTGCAGTGACAGTGAAGGGTAACAGTTTTAAACTGAAAGAGGGGAGATTTAGATCAGATATGAGGAAGAAATCCTTCCCTGTTTGGGGGGTGAGGCGCTGGCCCAGGGTGCCCAGAGCAGCTGTGGCTGCCCCCTCCCTGGAAGGGTTCAAGGCCAGGTTGGACGGGGCTGGGAGCCCCCTGGGCTGGGGGAAGGGGGCCCTGCCCGGGGCAAGGGGGTCAGAACTAGATGGTCTGTAAATTCCCTTCCAACCCAAACCGTTCTATGATGGCCTGGGCTGAAAGAGCTGCTGCCCTGGCCCACTCAGGGCCACTGAGAGCCTTCTCCTTCCTACTCCAGACACCAGCCAGATTCCTATTCCACAGGCTGCACTAAACCTGGTTGGAAAGAGAAGTAAAGAGCAGGACTGACAAAGGGTCAGTAATATAACTGATGTCTGATCTATGGAAAATGGGTGTGGCAAAATAATCTTTTATCTCATCCTCTGTGGTTTGGATGAAACTAATTTTAATGATTTAGGAGCTTTGATCTTTTACAAGACAATATCTCTGCTTCACAATAATAGAGCATATGCTAAATGAAGCAAGAACTGGCTGAGTGACAGATTTGATATGCAACTGTCAGCAGAAAACCATCACCGGGTGGGAATGCATTTGGAGATATTCCAAAAGGATTAGTATAACGCTCACTGCTTTACAATGCTTGCCTAGTTGACGCAAAAATAAATATAAAATCATTACTGAGAAAATATGTCACTCGTGATGACATAAGTAGATAGTGCAGTTGTATGGAGCAACACAGAATACTTGTTATGTTAGGATAACTCGAGCAAAGTAGATCATAAATAAGCAAAATGCAAAACGTAGGAAGGGGGAATACAAATTGTACCTGCAGGATGGCAGACTACATACTGAAAGGTCATACACAAAAACATCTCAAGGGGAGCTTAGAGTGTAAAATTATGGCAAAAGTAGCTAATGAAATCCGTGGCATGAAAGCAGAGGTAGGGATAAGTAAGGAGAGTGCCACTGCTGAAGCAGCACCGGTGAGGAAGATGTCTGAACACAGCACCCAAAGCTGGTACCTCTGTTGGCAAATAAAAAGGAATGTTTAAAATAATGGAAATGGAACCAAAGAGAGCCAGAAAATTAATCAAATCCTGAAGAAAATCCTTTCCAATTAAAGACTCAATCTTTTCAGTTTATTAAAAAGAACACTGAGATAATCTGGAAGGACTGAGACGATCTGGATGTACAAACGCCTTTGCGGGGGAAGACCGTGGATAGGAAACAGCTGTCTCCTCTAGCAGAGAGCAGCAGAGCTAAGAGCCAGTCACTAAGGGATGAAGCTAGATGAGCTTTAGTCATGAAACACAGAGCTTCCCTTTCAAAAACCAAAAAAAATTAAGAGAAATTACCAGAAAGATCTCTGTTTCGTGGTGCCTTCACCAAAAGACTGGATAACTCTCCGTAGGATTAAGCCTCAGTCAAATGCCAAGAGCAGCCGTGGGATTCAACGCCAGGATGAAAAGCGATGGGCCCACGCTGCACAGGAGCCCAGGCTAGAGGATTTATCCCCTCTCCTTGTACGAAACCGCGGGGGCTCAAGAAGTCCAGAGCAGAAAATAAGGGGCCGTTGCGCAGCAGGCGCACGTTTCGCAGGGGCAGCTCTCCGGGGTCTGGGGCCGGGCAGGCCGCCTCAGGTGCCCCGCAGCGGGCTGAGGGCTTCCCGGAGCAGGCGGGAGGCGGGTGGCCAGCGCGGCTTCGCTCTGCCCGGCCTGGCTGCACCCCTGCCAGCACACCCCGCTCCTTCCAAACGCTGCCTGCGGGCTTTGAAGTCTCGCAGACACGGGCGCGGAGTCAGATGCGCTGCAGTCTAATTAATTTCAGGCTGACATTTTATTTATGGCTACGCGGTGTGGTTTCGCTTTCATCAGCTTTGTAGGTTTGACGCTTCTAACCTGGCAGCTATTGACTTAACTCCGTTCTTCACAGGCACAGCCTGATTCTTTTGACCGCAGCTGTAAGCACGGTGCTACTGGGGATCCCAAGGAAACAAAGCAGATTGCAGGGAGCCATTGCCTAAGGTGGATCTCATCAATTAAAACAGTCAAATATTGAGCACAGAAACATTTCTATGTCATATCCTAGGTATTCATCTGTCAGGGTAATTATCTAGATCCTATCAGTGTAACCTACCACCCAAGCGCAGAGAAAGAATTAGAATTCTCTCTTCCTTTTTCCTTGAGAATTACCTCCATTATGAAAATACTATGCTTTCATTTTTAGATAGACTTTCTTATGCCAAAGGAAGAGAGAGTGCCAACAGAGAACGCAGATGGGAAGTTAAGATGAAGAGAACTACTTACAGAGTTTGGCATGTGGTGAAAATAGAGGTCATCTTTAGTACAGAGTGTTAATTAAACAGCTAACAGTTCTAGAATTTATGATAGTACAAAGTAACACCACAGGATACCAGGAACCTGATTAAGGTGGGCTGTGTCTGGACTGCATGCTATGGAGCGTGTCCCACACTCCTGATGATCCCCCTCAGATGCCTGCCCATGAAGCCCAACAACCCCTTTTTGGCTTCAGTTCCTGCACGTCCTTTTCAGGGAGACCAGGGTGGGGAGGTGCACAAAACGGCGTGCATCTCAAACCCTCCAACCCAAACCCTTCGAGGCATGGGGATGGGAAAGCCTAATTCCTTACCTATGGATACGAGCCTGTCCCAAGCGAGATTTACTTTACCGTTCCGGGGTGTAAGGCAACACAACCTGACCCAACCCGACCCAACCCCAATCCCCTGGTGCCCATACAGCCCATCCCTCACTCTGGTTGTCTTCAACAAATGAGGGATGAGAAGGACGTGTGGCTCATGTCCTTCCTCTGCCATGCTACTGTGATTTGTAGGCTGCCAAAAGATGGATTGCCACCTCTGAAGCTACAGCTGCATAAGATATATAAATAGAATGTATAAATTTTCCTCAAAGAGGGCTGAGGAATATGCTCGAGCTCTGTCTTGTGATCATACTTAACTATGAGCACTTGTTAACCATGACCATTCATACTCCTGGGCACGGTTTTGGCTTCTGCCAACCAGCACTCTCCCAGATCACGTCTGGTCATGGCTCAAAGGACTACACAGAGCACAAACCGTCCCTGGTTGGCAGTTTGCATGATTCTAGTCTTTCCTGAGAGCAAAAGTTTAACTGTATAAATGTGACCCGTGATCTGTCAGGTGGCCTCATGGGTCAGAAAATGCACCCTGGTGTTTTAAGCAGCAGAGACATGTCTTGAAAGGCTGCTTGAAAAACCTGCAAGCTGTCCTAGTGACGCGACAGTGTCTTTCCCTACAGCCAAATCCTGATTCATTTCACCAAAATTTGTGTATCTCACAGGTAGGACTCTGAACTCCTACAGCAAATTGGCTAGAGAAAAAAAAAAGACACCTAGGTGAGGATGAATCTTCTAAACCCATGAATCATCTTGTGAGATGCCTGTCTCTCTCAGCTAAAAAACTACACTACTTAATGTTGGGCCTTTGGCTTTTAGGTACTCGGATGTAGGTAAGACTACTCCCACCTTTAGTGTCTCCAGTGGGCCCGGGCTATTGCAGTAGCTTCTTACCTCACCGAGAGGGAAAATTTCAGTTTTACCCAGACTAGATAGATACATCATTCAGAATGCCCCAGATGGTTTTGGTTGGTACTTAGTGTTAACTTAGTGCGGTTTTAAGCTACCAGAGTGGCATTTTGTTACCAAATGTCCTCGTGTATGCTTCTGTGTAACACTCTACTCCATCTTGTTCCTATCTGCATATGACATTACAACTATTTTGTCTGGTGTAGGAGACCCAAAAAGTAGCTACTCAGTAGGAGACAACACCATCAAACCTATTTATCATTACCCATGTTGGCTGGGAAGAGTGCTGATTTGGGCTAAAAGAGGAAAAACACCAGTACAAACCCATATTCCGTTGGATCATCATACACGCCTTAACTCTTGTTGGGAAATGGCTTCGGCTTGAGAAATTAAAGAGGTCAAAGCAGTATTTGTTCTTTCCCACATCAAATAAAGTGCAGTTAAATTCTGTCCTGTTGTCTCCTGGGTGAACGGTGGTTTCATACAGCCAAGTTGTTCTTTGACTAGGATGCTTGAGAGCCTCTTTATAGACAACAATTTTTCCGCTGATAGAAGCGCACGGCGGAGAGACTACGAAGACCTGAACCAAAGTTTTGCACGTTGCTTCTGGTGCCACAACCAGTCTGTATCCAAATTTGTGGAGGAGATCTATGGGTCCTATGGAGGCAATGATGGAATGTGTTTCTAATGATTTCAGTAACACAGTGATGTATGTTTCTTGACCAACGGGTGGGCAATCAAACTCTACCCACTGGGACCTAGACAGCGGGATTCCTTTGCTAGTTCTAACGCCCAGAGTCTCATCAGAGCTCACTCTTCCAAAGTCATAAAGGGTGGTGGTGAATATCACATCCAGTGAAACCACTGTCTCATTCACGGCACACAACTGCTCATTTGTAAAAAGGCCAACCTGGAGGGAGCTCCCAAGCACCTCCGAACTCTTGTTCAAATCAATGTGAAATACAGGCCACTCCACACGGAGGGGGGGCACGCTGCTTCTGCTCCACTGGACAGCACTGCTGTTATCGCTGGCAGAGACCATTCTGAACAAGAAGTCCCCAGCACTCCTGAAATGGAAACACTCAAACTCTACCCTCCCCTGGGACTGATTTGCTGGAAGCTGTTTTTTTGCAATTATCGCGTTGGTGCTGGCATCCAGCAGCAGGATGGACAGATGCTCTGCTGTCACATTACCACCACTGTAGTACTGATACTCCACAGACACTGTGTCGTTGCTGAAGGCTACATGACCTGGGCGCTCCAACAGGAGATACTCCGCTTCGCCGAGAACTGAAAGGAAAACAGTTTTACAACAGTATTAAGAAACAATGAGACAACTGACTGTTTACGGACCTTCCAGAAGAAACCAAAGACTTATAAAGTAGATATTTAAGAAGTGGTTCTCAAACTTTTTAAATTAAAACAGTTCACCAAAAAAAAAAAAAAAAAAAATAAAAAGAAAAGGTCCTAGCTATAGCAATTAAAGCTCACCACCTCTCTTTTGTACAGGGATGTGGTTTATAGCAGCCCAAAGTCCACTGCAGCAACACGTTCAGGGAGGCTAAAAGCAAGGGTGGTTTGTTTTTTTTTTTTTAAAAAAAAAACCCACAACCCTAAAGATTCACAGAAAACTTAATCTATTAGGATAGATTCTCAGACTTCTCAACTTCTTCCGCTTACAGATTCTTAAAGTCCACTTCACAGTGGCAAGCTGTTGTTCCACTTGCTTTAGCTATAATTTAACAAAAAAGGACAGTGGTTTCTTAATACAGAAACATGAAAATTAAATTAAAATAAATTAAATAAATAAATTAAATAAAATAGGAAGTCTGCATGATGCTTTTTGAAGCCTCTTCCCTTGCTCTGTCTTATGAATCTTTCATTTTGCTCATTTGCATTGCAGAGACACTTGACTGAAAGAGCTGAAAATAACAGTGATGGTGACTGCAGCACTTTTCTTGTCTCAGATGTGGTGCAACATGTCTAAATGACATCATTTCATTATAAATGGCGCAGTCTTTTTAAATGCACTTCTTGCATGACCATGTTTGTGCAAGTTGCCAAATTATCCTGAGACGTGCTGTAACTAGTGGGGATAGATGGTATCTAAAGCAATGGATTGGGAAGATCACATTTCCATTCCCATCTCAGCTAGCTTTTCTGTGTTGCTTGAAATTTAAGCATTTCAGACATAGAAAGGTTATCTGAAAAATGGCAACTGCATACATCTATTCCAGATACAGAATGTGCTGTGAGATGTCTTTATTTAATTAATTGTCTGGGAAAAGGTTTCCAAGTCTTGGATGGAAGGTCCTACGGAAGTGTAAAACTTCAGTTAAAGCAATCCTTTCATAAGTAGTATCAAATAACAATACTTTGACTTGCTAAATCTGTTACACATGTCTTAAAATTACCTCAAAGAAAGCTTTGCTGGAAAAACACTGCAACTGCCAAGGCAAGCACTCAGCAGTCAGGAGTAGCAGGACTCATCTCACATAATATTAGACGCCTACCGCTCTAAGCTTCAATTTGAGTTAGTCACCTTGGATTCACTTTCTTGTCGGCATGGAAAATTTTCAGGAAGAAATTCATCTGACCAGCTACAGACATTTACATTTATGTGCACTAGAGGAGCCTATTACTCTCCACCAGCTATAACCTGTCCTTAAAACAACTAGCTCCAACCACACGCATTAAATCCAAATGAAAGTGGCACGCAATGCTTTACACATACAAATCATGCATATACTCCATATACTCTCACATATATGTACTATAACTCAGTCTTTAATTTGCATTTCCACAAGATGCTGCTTCATTTGGCAGATGGATGGTGCTCATTACCAAAGGGCTCTTTTGCTCTCATTCTTCCATGGGTGGTCCCACGTATTACTGAGGGCACACCATCCAAAACCCATCCTGAAAACACACCATTATTCATTGCCCCCATGGACTATTCTATTGTGCTCTTATCATAGTGTATTAGTGCATTAGAAGTATTAATGAGTTTATCCTTCCAATACCCCCAAAAGAGGAGAGGATGTCACTATTCTTGTTCAGTGTGTTGGGAACCAAGGCACAGGCACAAAGGTGAAAACCGTCAAGCATCTACTAATTGTGGATGCTCTAAGAAACCCAGGACCTGATTTTAAATACAACAGCCCTTCAGACATCCAAAGCAGGACCCCGTTGATCCCAGCTGTGGGGAACACATGGCACCCCAACGAACCTGATCTCAGCTCGGACACTGAAGACAGTAGGAAACAGACTCTGAATGCCCGTGAAAAATAGCTCTGTGAATTGCCCAGCAACACATTTTCCCTACTCTTCATGTTTTAGGTTCTGCCATCCGTGCCTGCCCATATTTTCCAGTCCTGCACCTACTGTCGAGCTCTCTTGGGTACTATCCTAACACCATTTCCATGGTTCTCCAAAGTCCTGCCCTCGTCTCTTCTGCCTTCTGTTCCTCAGGCCTGCAATTAACTCCAGCAAGTTCCCACCTTTCTCGCTCACTGCTAGCACGACAGCAGAGAGCACAGGACGAGCAACCCCAGCGCCCAAGATCACAAATGTGGGGGAACTCTGCTGTCCTGGGCTGAAGCACGCACAGCATTGCGTGGGGCTGGCAAGAGGAGCCAGCGGGAGCTGGGGCACGCTCAACCCTTCAGAGAACTTCATCACTAACTCATCTGCAAGCACTTAGATCTGGGCCAACTCCGGGCAAA
Organism: Tyto alba; assembly: GCF_018691265.1. Lineage (NCBI taxonomy): Eukaryota > Metazoa > Chordata > Aves > Strigiformes > Tytonidae > Tyto > Tyto alba. The sequence goes on from NW_024881321.1 coordinate 1,094,167, forward strand.
CCTTCATAAGGACAGCAGAAAGCATGTCCCAGGCCACCATCAGCACTCAAACAAATACAAAGTTCCCACAGCTGTGTTAAGAGTTTCCCAGTTGCATATTGCTGGGGTTTTGTTTCTCTGAACATGGGCAAAACGATGCCTTTCTCTACAAAGGAATTGGCTAGATTCAGCTTAGGTGAAATAATATAAGGGAAAAAGAAGTCAGGTCATGGCAAAAATCCAGCATGAAAAATTTCAACTTCAAGACTTACAGCAAAAACTGTAAAGTGACAGTAATGAAAGGCACTGACGTTTGTACCTACTCCTCTACTGTCCTTGCTCTCTTTTACGACTGTCTTGGCTCTCTTGCACTATTTTTTATTTGGGATGGCTCAGACAAGAAGTAACACCACCGTGTATGCGTGTGGGAGGACTGGAGAGAGGTCAGGGCTCTCCCATCAACCCTAACGCAGATGGGAAGTGAGGAAAGTGAGCGTTACTGGAGGACACTGTTACAGCATTGCACGGCTCCGGCTGCTGCAGCCCAGCCCACAGCATCCTTCCCCCCCATCTTTGGTTAGTAACAACAAGAAAACTGTGCTCGTGGACAGCCCATGTAGCAGTTTTTTTACGATGCTCCAAAAGGCACCAGTCAGAGGTAACCAGCTTCCACGGCAAGCTTCTTCAGGTGCCCTCCAGCCTACCACGTGTGCATGACTGTCACGTGCCTGAGCTTGGCCCCACTTGTTTGGACAGCCAGGCAGGGGCAGCTTCCAATGCATTTGTATATTTTTGGTCTTCATGACAATGGTCTCCCATTGAATGGAGTCTGGCTGCGGCACCAACAACCTGCCAGAGGAGCCTTTGCAAGAACTCGCTCTTAGAAAGATCAAAAGGAAAATCCTTGTTTTCACTGAAGAGCGAGAAGAATTATTTGACGGCGCTATCTGATATTTATTTATTTTTAATTGTGTTTAAGGCAACTTGGGTTGTGCTGTTGGCTTGTCAGCTACTACTAGCACAGAGCTAAGAAGAACAAACACATCAGAAAAACTGATAAGAAATGAGAATACTGTTTTGATGCATGTTAGGGCTTTTTTTTTAGCATTACTGTATTTTTCCAGAGCATACTGGATCATTTAAAAAATAGTCTTGGTCTGAAACAGAGAAATAGATGAGTGAAATAGTTATCTAAAAACTACGTACACATGTGATACTCAAAGAAGTGTATACGCAGAGTTGTTTGGAAGATGTTTTCTGAATTGTGGACTACCCTCTAACTGGAAATAAGGCAAAAGATGATGCACCTAAAGTTTGCAGCAGAGATTTAGCTCTTTAACTGCACCTTGTAATTACTTACTGGGCCACGCTCTATAAAGTCCAGGAATAATAGTTTTTACCTCTGAGTCAACTAGTCGTGAATGCCTACAGGACTGGCTCACCAGGAACCAGTGGATATCACAATCATTCACCTCACTCCTTGGGTTAAGTGAATTTACTACTTACCTTCACAGTGTTACCCACTCAGTGCAGTATTCCTAACTTGGCTAATCTTACTACAAGAAGAAACGGTACTAAAAGCCATAGACAAGTGTCTCCACTTCTACTGGAACCAAGTTCATCTAAAAGATGGCAATTCTAGGTTCTTTACACCTTCCAGTGATACCTTGTTCTAGAGCAGAGATGGGGCAAGCACAGAGGTGTGAGTGTCTGAGCATATTTAGTATTCAGTGATCACCTATATTCAGATTTTTCTCACTCATACAAGGAGAGCAAACTGCATATGTTTTTGGTCCACTTCTCTCCCTTGTAAGACATCTTCAGCCATTTGGTATGTGAAGTACCTGCTACCACAGTTCATTCCATAAGTGGGGACTAAAGAATCCCTTTTTCATTTTTCCATGCTCTAGATGTTTCAGCAGTCCATGGCTTAACCGTTTAGCATGGTCTGACAGTGTACTGCAGCTGTCAGAACAACACCTGCTTTTAAATTAGGAATATAATTTTCAATAACACGTATTATTTTGGAATTAAGAGTCCCATCTTCAACATTTCTAATTCACTGTGCAACAAGGAATTAATTCCCTTCACTTCCTACTTAGTACATTATTGGAAAATATAAGACATCATGCATAGGATGCCCCTCAGCTCACAGACATCTTACAGTTGTCTAACTTGAACTTGAGATGTCTAACCTCCCTCCTTGGCAGCTGGTGGTGAGAAGGGAGTGCTTTTTCATTCCACACATCTCAGATTGCAGATGGGTTGGAGCTGCTTTCAATATGTGCTGATTTGTGCTTGGACTACTCAAATGAGATTGATTGCCTCTGACTAGCTGCCTAATTTTACATAAATAAAATTGAATGAGTATGAATACCATCCTTTGGCTTCTTACAGTCAGAGGAAAGAACACCTCTGTTGTTCTTAAAAGTTCTCTAAGTGACAGCTTAGCTCCATCAGATGGGGGTTCACCCAGTCACAGGAGGTTGCCTGGACTGTGGATGTTTATATCTCAGCCAACCACCATAGGTTTCTTTTACAGTTAATGGAGAGAAACAGGTGGTTGTACGGTGCAGTTCTGCCATCCTGGTACGGATACCTGAAATAGGTCTATTTTCCATGATGTTCATTAAATATTATGAAATACAAGTCTTACGAGACAGCAGAGTTCCAGTTACTGCTTCTAACACAGCCAGTCCCTCCGTGATGCCCACGGAAATCTGTTCAGTTATCTTGTTTATTTCTCTGAGCAAATTTACAGCAGGAAAGGTTCCTGCCACTCTGATCTAAATGGGCAGTTTATGCAAGTTGCATTTTCTACCTAAATATTGCATAAGATCTGGACTATATTCTGTGCTTATCAGCGGTGGCTTCTTCAATATCTGATTTCAGCAGATCACCTGGAAACAGCACCATCCAAAACCACCTCGTAAACACACATCTCACAGTTTTCCCTTGATGGCTCTAATACTCACCATAGTCACAGAGCACTACTAACAAAAGGTTTGAAAAATCTTTCAACATCTGTTTCATTCTGACCACTGAGATCCCAGGTCCTTTTACTCCTCATGTCCTTCTTCAGCCCTTAAGTGCAGGCACCTTTTTCCAAGAACACCTGAAAGTTAAGAAATTACAGCTGTGTTGACTTTGCTTACTAAAATACAAGAAGGAAGACATCGCGCTAGTAAGTAAAACAAAAAAATACACTATTAATCAACACTTCTCTCCCATTTACTTAACAATTACTATATCAGTGGAGCTGAATAACTACAACTACAAATCACTGCATAATACATTTTCCCTCCTGAGATGTCAGCTCCTGAGCCAGAACAACGAAGACAGGTCACAACAATTTACCTTTGCACTGCAGTAACTGCTGCTGTGCATGTCTTATATTAAGATCAAGACTCGTGATAGTGAAATAACAAGTATTTTATACAAAATGGAACTCTGACCTCAGCACATATCGATATTGGAGATTTATTGCTGCTACAGAATTCGTATCACTTACTGTCAACTGCTTTCAAGCATGAAAGAGACTCGGTAGGAAACTACCATTTTGGTCCTCAAAATGTCCTGTTATTCGGATCTAGTAATATATTTAGCTGTCTTACTAGATCTGTAAGAGATCTGTAACTGCTTTTTGCGTCATTCAGACTGATCAGATACTGCTAACTTCCCCTTTTTCCTCCATCATTTAAGTTTACATTCTCTGCAGCCTTGGTTAAGCCAACAAAAAATATAGTTCCTTTTGGCAAGCTTCAGGATTTTATGTCCATGTGGTTTGAACTAGTCTTTATGAGTCTCGTAACAATCACATAAAACAGGCTGGAAGCACAATGATAGCAGCAAACCCAACAGTTTACTTCAGAAACAGAAGAAGGGGAGAATCTAAAAAGAGAAGATCTAGCTCAAGGGAACCGTTCTCAAAATACAGGAATTGCTTTTTTTGTATTGCATAGGAGTGCCAATAAGTCAGTCTCACGCTGCTCACCGTCACATCAACATGTGAGAAAGCTCTTGTTCCATAAAGTTTATAACCCTATTTCATGAGGGAAGTCTGGCACTGGAGCAGGCAGAAGTTAGGAGCGAACAAAACTGTGGAGCATAAAGGTAAAACACGGGAACCAGGTATGGCAAAGATCAGGTACGTCTTTAGGAATCACAAATGAGATACTTCAACAATTACATTGCTAGATGTGTGGAACCCAGAGACAGCAGACATGTTATTTGAAAGCTTTTTAAACTGTTCTCTGTGCCAAGTGGATGGAGAGAATAATTTCTAAGAAAAGACTAACAGCATGGCTTTGCTCAGTAAAAGCCTATTACAATAATAGCTGTACATATCTGAAGGGAATAACCATCATCCGGCCCGTGAACTTGACAAGGCTCCAGAAAGAATTAGATAGGGACAGCGATACCGCCACCACCCACAATTTCACTTGATATGCTGTAAATTACAGGAAGACAAACCTTATGCCTCAAGACAGGGCCGGGCTGCTAGCCGAGGGTGGTGGAGAGCCAGCCAGCCCGCGGCCCCGTAACCGCCCCCGGCTACCGGCAGCAGGCACGGCATCGCGTCGGGGACGTCGTTCCCTCCCTGTGTCATTACTGGTGATCAATCAAAACAAAGAACTGAAGCGGCCCGAGGAAGAAAAAGCAGGTTTCATTTAAAAAAAAAAAAAAAAAAAAAAAAAAGCTGCGATAGACTCCTTGACCTCTAGTATTAACTATGCAAGAAAACCAGCTGAAGTTACAGCGCTGATGTAAACTGCTCTGCAATAAAGAGGGGGGGAAATGCTTTCTGGGCCACAACTGTGATCGTTCTGGATGATTTCATGTGTCCTTCCCATTTCTAGCTTTCCTAGCTGCATATTTTTCAAATGGCTTTTACAAATGCTTCTTTCAGAGACACACACACTGACAGGTGAAATTCAAATAATCCTAATCTCAGTCTAATGAGTGACGCACTGCAGAGAGGAAATGAAGCTATGGGAGGGAGAATAAATCCTCGGGAAGAAAGAAAAAAGCCTGTGTGAGACGGCACTCTTGAGATAGTTGCCTTACACCTTAATTTGCACATCAGCTGGGCTGAGGGAAGAGCAGCGTGGTTCCCAGGACAGGGCGCCGGCGGGAGGCACGGGAGACCCGACTTCTGTCCCTATTCCTGCCATCGCCCAGCATACGATGTCAGCAAACTGCAGCATTAATCCGCCCCATCCTCACAGCACAGACTTTCCAGGTCAGAGACTCTTTCTAACCAAGCCCAGGGACGGAGCCCAGTGCCAGGGCCCTTGGGTGTTTCGGTAACGCCGATCATTCATCAGACCAAAACCTCCTTCCTCCTCAGCCCTTCCCTCAGCGTTATCTTGGCTCGCTTGGGAAAAAAAAAAGGAAAAAAAAAGACTCCGGCGTGCAGCGCGGGCAACACCCAGGCTAGAACCGGAGTATTTGAACCGGTACCAAAACTAACTTCCAATTAGTGAGATGAGGTACCTCTGGAAGCCTAGCCCGGGGCTCTGCCGCCGCTGCATTGCAGCGGGAGCCCTCCCACCTCACACACAGCTACTTCGGGCTGCAGCACAGCCCTACCTTCACACAAAGCTCCGACTCAAGTGCAGGCGTGAAGCCTCCCCGAGACTCTGCACCTCTGCTAGCTGAATTCTGACAGCAGCTTTGAATGCAACAATTGCTGGCCCATTTCTGGTGTAGTGTTGCCCCCCCTCCTTCTCCCCTCTTTCCCCACGGGTTTCCTCCTCTCCCCTCCTTCAGTTTTCCCTCCTTTCACCTCAGCTGTTTTGGACGGGCCCTACGCTGACCCCTGTGCTCAGTTTAGACTTCTCCCCTCTCAGTCTTCCCTAAGTCATCTTTTTTCTAAGTCTTTTTTAGGTCTTCTTCAAAACTCTCCACATCTTTGCCTCTTGCCCCCTAACACTATTATCTTTCCACTTTTCATACTCACATAAAATTTTGCTTTTCAAGGCAGACGGTACATCTGAAATGGTTTATACTCTATTCAGATCTTCTACCTCAAGTTCATTAACTTAATGAGATGAAAAATGATCAAACAGAGAAGGCTATTAGACTTTGAATAATTGGCTTTTCTAATTTATTGCTTTTGTGGACAAGCATGGACTAAGGCCCTATTGTGTGAGACACAGAAGCAGCACAGCAACACGAAAAGGTACTTTCTTCTTCCAAGAGATGGTGTAATGGACTGACTGGAAGTAGAAGACTTCCTCTCCAAAGAGAATTGGAAGTGACATATAAGGAGGGGATAAGCCGTAAAGCACCTTGGAAATGAAGACCAAGAGGCTTGTAAGTAACACAAATGACACAGGAAAACTTCAAGTCCCTGTTCTGCAACAGATTTCCTGTGCGATCTTGGTCACAGCACTTAGTTTTCCTGTGTCACAGCTCTCCACTGGAAACAGTCCCTCACTATCTGGTACGGGTATTGTAAGAATAAATCCACCATGAACTGCAAGGCTTACAGGCACCACAGTGTCAGGAACTGTGTAAGAAACAACCATGAAACGTACAATTTTATTTACAGTATTTTTTTGCAAATAAAGAAGTGACAGAATAGCTTATATATACTATTAGAGTCACATATATTAAGCTATTCAAACACTCTCCCTATTTCTCTGTGTCAATAAAATTGTAAGTATTTCGTGTTCATTTTGGTTTTACAAACAATAAAAAAACCCCAAAACAACAACAAACCACAAGCCAGCTGGATTTATGACTCCCAGTACTTTTTGCAGCAGTATCCAAGGCCACAGAGCAGACATGACATTTGACAAACCATCCATCTCTTCCAAGTGCTGTCACCTGCTGATGAGCACAGCTAACCAGCCACCAGCGTCATCAGCATAGCACTCAGCAGCTATTCCCCCTTCACGAGGGAGACAGGAGGCAAATGAGCCCTGCAGTTAAGAAAGGGCCATCAGGAATTGATCGGCTACTCCATGACCAAGCACGGAGTTTCACAAGAACAGATTCTCACAGCACTGGAGCCTCATTCATGTGAGGGCGAGTGCCACGAGATGGATCCCGTATTTCGCCCCGGCCACGGGTACCCTCAGCCCTGCCTCCTCTTTGCAAACCCCCCGCAAGAGCTGAGCCCTCCCCTGCCCCAGCTCCATCCTCCTTCAGGAATCAGGAGGAGGCCCTTCCTCGCCCACCTCTCCTCCAAGCACAGCCCTGCTCCCTCCTTGTCCCTCAGCCCCTGCAGCTCCAGGCGCAGGTGGACCCAGCCACAGCCGGGGACCCCACACACCAGAGCAAGGTGGGAGAAGGGCTCAGGGAAGGAGTAAACGGGAGAGTCAGGCTGAGGACTGATCCCCTTGGAGGCCGTCTGTCTCTCCCCTCCCCACGCACCGCCCTGAGCAGCGGCACCCTGACAGATTCAGCAACCAGCCAGGGTCTGGAGCGATGCTGTCATCAAAAAAAAACCCAAAGTTAGTTATTGGAATTTCAAGCAAGCAAAACGCTGCCAGAATGTAAAGGGGAAAAAAAAAAAAATTCCCAGGTGAAAAACAGTTTCCTTAACAGCTGTCCATTAGTAAACATTTTTCAGTCATATTTGCAATCCAAAATTTGCACGATTCTGATTATGCATGAGAGGCTCACAGCAAAATAGGCTAGAGACAGAAAAACCTGGAAGTCCTTAAATCTTCCCTACGTCTCACTTGAGGGATGCCAAGCAGCACGAACAGCAAAAAGAAACGTGTACCCGCAACATTTCCACAAATTTAAGGTATTTTATCTGTATGGCAGGAAAGAGATTAATTATTTTCAACCAGCATTCGCTTATTGCAAAGGGATTAGGCAGCTATTGAAGTGTTACCACCTGCTGGGATTTTCAGAACTTCCCATATCATCCTCCCCCTTCGACATTAAAGGGGGAGCACCTCAGGTGTGCATCACATTTTATCAAAATCTAATCATTGCTGACCAGTCAGAGTGGTCAGGGACAAAAATATGCCACTTCTTGGAAGATACTGAGTTTAGCAAGAAAAGTATCAATGTGATGTCTGCCACAGCAGGAGGCTCGAGCTGACATCCTCAAAGGCATCTTTCGTTCTTATTTACACATCAGACAATTTTACATTGTTATCAGATAATGGCTTTATTAAAATTATGCATCTAAATTCACTAGGCTGAAACTGACAGCATCAGATTCTCTGTGTGCAAGACAAAAACAATAATTAGCTGGTAAAGCTTATTTTCGTCAACATTTGGGGTCTGATCTCACAAAATCCTGGGATTTCTCAGCTCCTTTTGATATCAACTCAGCAATTCGAGAGCTAGCTGGCAAGCAACATCCGTCCTTTGAAAACTAAGGGCTACAGTAGATTGAATATATGGATGAGATTTACTTTGGAAAATGTACAGTGAAAATAAGTTTATTAAGCTTAAGGAGATTTGGGAAGGCGTCCAAGCAATAATAAATAACGAATGCAAAGAATTAAATACATTAGATCACCCATTATGGCATAAGGGACGGAATGCAGTCATCCATTCTTTCCTTTCCCCTCCAGATTTTTTAAAAATATATACATATATATTGTTCACTGGTTTGGGAATTCCCCTTTTAGCGGAGTTTATCTTAAAGATCGTAGTATGGGGAGTATATATTGCACAGATTAAATAATTAGAAATACGCCTGAGAAGCTGGTCTGGAATGTCATGAAGTATCAGCGTTAAAATGAGAATTGGGAAGCCGACTCCTTTGCTTTACACTCATTCTGCCGTACAGCCGTGCGGTTTCGTCTCGTCTAGCGACCAATATGAAGTATAAATCACTGAACATGCCGAAAACCACTAAAACCGATTTAGCCCAGACCGAGAGCGACAAAAAAAAAAAAAAAAACCCACGACGATTACTTTCCGTGTCAGTGCTACCTGCCCTTCGGGAGCGCTACGCAAACACCCGGGCTCCCAGGCGGGACGGTCCCCGCCTCAAGGGGAGAGGCGATCCCGGGGGAAATCCAGCAGCCGCGGGGCTGTTCGCAAAAAACCCCCGACGCCCGAGCGTTACGGCAAAGGCAGCGCGGTCCCGCCAGCACCCCCCTCCCAGGCGACCCACGGCGAGACGAGGGGACAGCGGCCGGCGCAACGGGGCAAACCCACCCGCAGCCCGGCGAGGCCCGGGATCCCGGGGGGGAACCCAGTTCCACGCACACACACGCACACGCACACACCGCGCTCACCTCCACGCCGCTGCCCGCGGCGCTGCGCGGGCGGAGCGGCCGCCGGCGGGACAGGAGCGGAGGGACGGGGGGGTTGAAGCGTGATCCTTCCCCGGCAGGAAACCTCAAACTGAGCCACCCCTCCGCGGCGGGAGGGCGGGCGGGCGGACAAACACCCCCTCAGCGGCGGGAGGGCGGGCGGACAAACACCCCCTCAGCGGCGGGAGGGCGGGCGGACAAACACCCCCTCAGCGGCGGGCAGGCGGGCGGACAAACACCCCCTCAGCGGCGGGAGGACAAACACCCCCTCAGCGGCGGGAGGGCGGGCGGACAAACACCCCCTCAGCGGCGGGCGGGAGGGCGGACAAACACCCCCTCAGCGGCGGGCGGGAGGGCGGACGAACACCCCCTCACCTCCGGCGGCGGGCGGAGGGTTAAATGGCGGCGCGGCTGTGAGGGCGGCTGTCAGCGGGGCGCGGGGCGGCGGCGGGCGCCGTGCGAGGGGAGCCCGCGCCCCTGGCGGCGAGGCGAGGCGAGGCTGAGGCGCGGCCCGGCCCGGCCTCCCACGCCCGCCCTCCCTCCCACGCGCGCCGCCGGGGTGTGGCGGAGAAGGGGCCCGTGGGGTGTGTGTGGGTGTGTGTGTGGGGTGGGTGGGTGTGATGAACGGGGACGACGCGGCGGCACCGTGCGCTGGGTGCGCCCCGCTGACCGCCGCCCGCCCGCCCGCCCGCCCGCCGTGAGGGCTCTGCCCGTAGCCCGGCCGCCCAGCAGCTCTCATGGTTTGCGCGGTCACGGGCCGCCCTTCAGGCGCGAAGCAGCCGGGGAGTGGCGGGTGCGAGACCAGGCAGGCCGGCCTCCCAAAAACCTGCCCAAAAGCCGCTGTTTCTCCCCAGCTGCGTGGCCGTCGCCACCTCCCCGCCAGCTTCCTCTGTGGTCAAGCGGAGAGTCCTCGCCACAAAACTCAGTCCCCCGGCGCAGGGCGCTGCGCATCCCTCCGGGCACGGGCCTGCGCGTTGGGGCTGGGGCGCCGGTGTTGGTCGTTGTCTGGCGAAGGGAGCAGCGGGCAGACGGGAGGCCGCTTTCCTGAGCCCGCTTGCAGCCGTGACGACGGGGCTTCGAGTGGTCTCATCGGCGGCGAAGAGCGGCGCCGGCTCCTTGACGTGCCCGTCTGCAGCCAAAGGTCATGCATGCGTGGGTATTTGTCGTGTCGGCGTTTACAGGTAATATTCAGGCGCTGCTGTGACAGGATAAAACTCTCCTCTTGCAGAGAGACTTCTTAAAAAAAAAAAAACAAACCACTTTCCCTCTGTTTTTACTCAACAGACTCATCCTTTTACCTCAAACCACGGTTAAATTTATTTCCCTGATATTGAGTCCGTGATTTAAATCCAGGCCGGTGGATGCCCACAAAGCCACGAAAAGTTTTCAAGGAGGTTTGAAATCGTGTCATGTGCAAAGACTCTTCCTGCTTTCCCCAATTCATCTACAATAAGCGTGTGCACAGCCTAAAGGTCCGAGGAAGTTATTGTCGACTTTGGTGTCCAAAGCAAAAACCAAACCAAAATCGTGCTTCTTGTTAAATTTTGTCATCTGTAGGGCTGAGAAAACACAGCTTGCACACACCACCAGTATCTCCGCCCCACGCGGGTGCTGAGCCCAAGCAGGCAGGGCCGGTGCCCTCCCTAGCCCCCCGCCACCCCCTGCCTTCCCGCCGGCACTTGGCACCCAGCAGCCTGCACTAAACCCCTTTTCCATGTGCTGGCTGGGGTCTGCGGTGGCGAACGCTTCACGGGGCGCACAGCCATCTGGAGTACTGTCAGAAACCTTCAGGAAGGCAAGATAAAACGCTTGCTGAGGAACTTGGAGTGTATTCCGGACAGCAAAAGGGGAAGTATTCATGTGCTATAAGAATTTTCCAGGCTGTTTTTTAACATTTTAATTTGAACGATCCGAATTCCTAATAATCTCCTGGTTTGTTTTAATACAGGTGTATACAGGTTTTTTTAACTTGGCTGTCAATGATCAGTGATTTTGGTCGGTGTTTGATGTTTCATAGGAGAAAGGGTACACATGTGCGTCCAGTCTAATAAGGGAAGTTCGCTGCATTTTGCTGTCAGACACTTAGAGCAGAAGATGCAGCTACACGATCAGTTCCGTGTCTCACCCTGATGTAGCTCAACCCTTCCTTTGAGTATATAAAGGGGGCTTACAGGAAAGACAGGGAGAGACTTTTTGCCAGGGCGTGTAGTGACAGGACAAGGGGCAATGGTTTTAAACTAAAAGAGGGGAGATTTAGATCAGATATGAGGAAGAAATCCTTTAATGTGCGGGGGGTGAGGCGCTGGCCCAGGGTGCCCAGAGCAGCTGTGGCTGCCCCCTCCCTGGAAGGGTTCAAGGCCAGGTTGGACGGGGCTGGGAGCCCCCTGGGCTGGGGGAAGGGGGCCCTGCCCGGGGCAGGGGGGTCAGAACTAGATGGTCTGTAAATTCCCTTCCAACCCAAACCGTTCTACGATTCCTTTGAATGCTGAGGAGCTTCCCGTGCCCACTCCTGGTCAGTGTGACTTGTCTGGCAGCGAGGATTCGGCGCCGGGCGGTGGAGGGGCTAACGTGCCCAGGTACACGGTCGTGCCAGAAGCTCCTTTCGTAATGATCACATGCCAGCTGACACAAGTGGATGTGCTCTGGTACTGCGTTTGGTTTGAATGAAACAGGTAATAAATCACATATGGTGATAAAGAGAATAATCTGTAGGGGGATTACAGATGATGGGGGAGCTCAGAGGAGAGGAGGTGTGCAGTGAACGGTTCCCTGCTCCAGGAGGTCTGCTGAAGTCCCAGGGCTGGAACGCCGGTCTCCCTTGCTGCCTACATTTAACATCTGAAAAATCTTATATTGGTGAGCGTTTTGCCAGGCTTTTTTCCTTCTATGAAAACAACTTCTTAAAAATTTGATCAATAAGAAAAAAAATGTCATTCCTCTATCGTAATGCAGAGGAGAAGGTAAAGAAACGCACACAGCAGGAAAGAGTCTGGAACATGTGGCAAGCTGTTTTACTCGTATTGTAGTATTTTGCACTTATTATAGTGCCTTTGATCTTGGAGTATTTTATGAGTTACGACTGGTCTTTGGTCTTTTTGTTTCCTACTCCTGATAAAAAAGGCTTTGCCTTCATTTTTCTGCCAGAGTAAACTGATTCACCGAGATTCTGCTCAAACTGTAAAGCCAGAAACAAACCCAAGACTGCAGCTCAGGTCACTGCGCTCCTGCGCCATGCCTTCTTTTAGACCCATCTTGCCTTTGTGTCAACATTTCCAAAAGGGGACAGAGTCCAAAAAATAGCGTTTAAAAACCACAGGCCGCCCCTATGATTACATGATAGAAATTGTAAAGACCCCAGATAACAGGAGGATGAGCACAGGATAAATACACAGGCTCGTATTAAACCTTTTGAAGTACACTGGATTCTGTTTGCACATAACACACCTGCTGTGATGCTAAGGACTAAGATCTGTCTTTGTTAACGTGCCGCCCAGATTTCATCAAGAACATATTTTTTCATTAAAATACTTTGTCGGAGCTGGTCTCTGAGGCGTGTGGCTAGCGATGGATGAAATGCCGGGTTCCTCGCCGTTAAAGTTGGTCTCCCTGGAGAGTGAGACACTAATAACAGAAGGGACAGGAGAAACGGGGAGCAGACGAATACTCGTTTAGCCCGCAGCCATCACAGGGAGAACAAATGAATGTAGACACCCAAGGTTACAAAGAAAGAGTGACCTTTAATTGCTGATGGGTAGCGCCAGCTGCCGGGGCGATAAACAAGCGGGGAGCGAGCAGATGGATCCCACCTGAGTGCAGACCCCAGGCGTGGCGAAAACACGAAAGGCAGCTGTGGCAGGCAGGTCGGGCAGCGAAAAGCATCCTGGCCCGGAGGAATGGCAGTGCCCGTTTTCCAGCTGCTGGCAGCTGTGCAGAACACACCCGCACGTGTAGCGACGGGCCGCGGCCGGGGGGGCAGCCACCCCCGGCTTGGCCAGGCCAGAGCAGCCACCTTGGCACTAGCCACCAGCCGAAACCAATCAGCCTGATTTTACCCAAACCAAATTAAGGGTATTTGTATGAAGGACACCGCCACTACGTGGGCTGGGGGGGGGGGTTTCAGTGGGCAGAAGGTGCTGTGTTGGTTTGTGGCTCTCTTCCCCGCTGCCAGCACAGTTGGGTTGGGAAGAAAACGTCTTTTTTTTTTTTTTTTTTTTTCCGTTGGCATAAAACCAAGATCGTGTAGTGGCACATATTGTCTACAGACCACCAGGTGTGAAAGCAGAATGGCTGGCTCCTGAATTCCCTCTCTGCTCTGCGCAGCGGGGAGAGATGTGACATTGTGTGTATGTCTATCTGTGCAAAATATGCTAAAAGCCCACTCTTGCTGGTATTAAAATGACCTCAAGCTTCCCAACAAGAGCAGTAATAATACCCCGACTCAGAAAGAGAAGCGTGCAAGCAAGAGAAATATCTATCTACCCGCATCTGCACTGGCAAAGAAGAAATAATAGTGAAACCCTCAAAGTAGTGCTGGCCAGGATACAAGGCAGTCATCTGTTATGGGTGAACGAGGTAGGGGCCAAAACAGTAACAGAGGTATTTGGTGGTTTAGGGGGAAACTTCAGAAAGCCGGGAATGGGGAAGAACTGACACGTGTCCTTTTGGAAATGATATCTCTGCATTGTTGAAGAACATTCTTTAATCTATCAAAAAAAAAAACCCAAGTTGCACTGGCTGAAAACACTATAGTCTTGACTGGAGAACTGACAAGAATACTAATAATTCAACTACAGAAGGCATCTAAATTAATAAGTGTAAGTAGAAAAAAGGTAAAATTGTCAGGAATTGGTAGAATTCTGAAGCATAAAACTGATAAAGAACTTAAAAGAAGATGATATCTGCAGCCAGTGATGTCAAGTGAGAAAGATTTTCCTGATTTTAAGATATATTTGAAACAAAAGAATGGTAGCTATTCTACTGATCAACTGCTGTGTGAAAATTCTGACTTGTCAATTGTAATGCAAGGGAAACAGATGTTCAATAAATATTTCTGTTCTGTTTGGGGGGTAGAAAACAGATGCTAGAGCCATATTCCAGGATGGTAACAAAATCCTTTCTGTTCCAGTGCAGGCCTGAGAAGGTAAAATAAGAGCAGCTCCAGTTAAACAACTTAAAATAAGCAGTTGTGCATAAACTTGCCTCCAACAATTTGTAATATTATTTTTCCAGTCGGTTAGTCTGGAGACCCTGTGCTGGTTCCCCCCCCGGATGAATACTCACGTGTGGGGCTTTATTGGTTTGGTTGGTTTGTGAGGCGGGAGCGGCCCTGGCTGGTACCAGCGCTCAGCCTCGCCCTGATGCCAGACACAGGGATGGAAAAGCTGGTCATAAAAACCGAGAGTACCGTCACCAGTGCCACTTGACAAGAGCCGGTGGAAAATGTATTTTAGATAAAGTTGCAAGTTGGGTGATTAAAGGTAGCAAGGTTATAATGTAATAATACTTTACTTTTCCTTAGAAGATTTGATTTGGCAACCCTTGACACTTGGGCCAAGGATATTTCTGCACAATTAGCACAGCGTGCATTAAAATGATTAAACGTTGACCAATCGGTCTCAAAATGCCCTTTTAATGTGTCATCTTCATGCAGGACATATTTACCTAAAGATTTAAGCACAAATGAGGCTTTAGCAATTTCAAACGTTTGTCAGAGGCGTGAAAGAGGAGGTAACAGCGCCACTGTCCAGGTTTTCAGATAGCACCCAAACTGGGAGAACGGCCAGTCCCCAGGACAGGTCACTACCACTGAGCAACCTCTGAGTGAGCTGGGCTGTGGCAAACAGCACGTATCTTAATGCAGCTCCCATAAATGTGCATACCTAGAAACACAGAGATTGCAGGGCACGCAGCTCCCATAAATGTACATACCTAGAAACACAGAGATTGCAGGGCACGCAGCTCCCTCCTGGGTAACCCTTACTGGGCAAGGATCTGGAGATCACGCTGTGAGCCAGCTAATCCTGAGCTCCCCCTCTCCCCCCGGCTGGATCGTGCCGCTGCCCATGGGTTTGGAGCAGAGAGAGATGTCACCTTACGAGTCTTCTGCCACTATCCCACCTGAAAGTATTATGACCAAGCTCAAGAAATGTAACCTGGATCGAATTGCTATGAGGAAACGCAAACCACAGGAAATGTGGGGAGAGGATAGTTACCCCTGGTACCGAAAGAGACGAGCAAGTCAAATTGATCTGTTGGTGCGAGAAATACTCACACAACCGTAGCGTGAGGCGCAGCTCCCGAGGAAGCAGATCTGCAGGAAAGCATCCATAAACTGCTGGGGAGGCTGCAGGGCAGGCTTCGCCAGGTGAAGCCCCGAGCTTTTCCATCTACGCTGCTGGTTAATGACCCCACTGCGGTGCAGGCTCATCGTTTTTCTGCTGTGCTTAGGAAAAGCCTAGCTGTGGACACCCGCCGGGAAACCAGGCTGCGGTGCGGTTTTACAGGAGACCACCCTTCAACCCCACGTTCCCTCTTTCTTGGGATCCCCACGGGCATGGGAGTCCAGCAGAAGTCAGACATCAGTCACATCCCCATCGGAGCCACGTGGACGGGGAGCGAACCGAGCATGAACGTAGGGTCGAGCACGTGTTTGCTAGCATGGACACGCAGTCTGTGCCCGATGACTGGGACTGTAAAACCCAGGGAAACAAATTACCTCTGCAAGTTGTACCTTCGCAGTAGCTTTTTGTGGTCCAGTGCTGGCGTTCACAACTTAAGGGGGTTATTAGGTAACTATGGAAAAACCTTGGGAAGAGCAGAAAATAGGACAACGTGGTGGGCAGAAGGACTCCAATGATTCTTAAATGATTTCTCTATTTAAGAAGCGGTGACGTTGCGAGACACCTGGCACGATGGGAACTCTGAATAGAGGACTTATCAAATATAAGGGCCAGTGGCTAACAGCCAAAGCTGAACGAATTCTGATTGTGTACACTGAAAACATTTTTACACCAAGTGATGGTCACTGGAATAATTTGTCAAGAGCTGTGGTGGGATTTCCTAGAAGTTACAATCTCTTTTTGTTCCTAAAAGTGGAGTTTGACTTCAAACACAAACTAAGGAAGGGAAGTCCTACAGCTTCTGTTACCCAAGAGGTCAAGCAAGGTGGCTGTACTAGTCTCTCTGGCCTTGTAACCTGTAAATAGAGTCCCAGAGGAAAAAAAAAAAAATTATCCTTATGTTGGGCTTCCCCAAAACACTGTGGAAAAAACAACAGGAATGCAGAAAGATCAGAATCAGTCACCTTGCAACAGTTGTGCCAAGTTCGGCATTTCTACT
This sequence comes from Tyto alba, assembly GCF_018691265.1. Classification (NCBI taxonomy): domain Eukaryota; kingdom Metazoa; phylum Chordata; class Aves; order Strigiformes; family Tytonidae; genus Tyto; species Tyto alba. The sequence continues at coordinate 1,110,720 of NW_024881321.1, forward strand.
GAAGAGACCGAAACATTTTGTGATCTTGTTCCAGAAAATCTTTTAAGCTCTTCCTTCTCGCTGCCAGAATTCAGGCATACCCAACAGGCCCATTTTCAGAGCTGCTAACTAGTCAGCGTTTGATAACTGTAACAAAGGTTGGATTTGAAGTTGGTGGGAGTTTTGCCATTCTCATTTAATGGGTGGATCAAACCAAATTTAAGGACACACCTCAAATTCTCCCTCCAATGTGAAGTGAAACTCGGGGGAATTCTGCCCCACACACACACACAACTGCTGCGTCTGGCTGAAAGAACAGACGTTTCTCATATACCGTGTCAAATACTGTTATATTTAGGCAACATTTGAAAAGAATTCTGTCTACATGAAGTGAGCCATTAAATGGCCGCAGCACAGATGCCACACTAGCAACAGACAGAAGCTTATTCTGTACAACCGTGCTGCCTTTATTGTTCTTTGCAAAAAGAAAGTACTTCACATGGCACGTATCCTCCTGGAAATTTTTAGATTCAAAGAAAGTAACAAGTCCTGTCTTTGAGTTTCTGGGGGTGTTCTGCACGTATGAAGCAGGGTACGCACGAGCACCGATTCGTCTGACTGTCGACTTCAAAAATGCAGTGAAGCAGCATTTAGGTTGTGTCAGTCCCTTCCTTTACCTACTCCTTGAGATCATTTTGATAATAATTCGTCACCAGCCAAGTCAAACCCTCCAAGTACAGAAAACACTCTGAAGACAAGGAGGCCAAGCGTCTGGTCTGAGCCTTGTGCTCAGAGCAGGACGAGACTCCCTCGCGGCTGTTCCCGCAGCACCAGCCCCGGCTGCCGTGAGGCTGCCGTGCAGCGCCGGGTGCCCGCGGCAGAGCGCTTCCACGCGCGCGTTCCTCGGTGGGAATTTCAAGTCACGGCACTCACAGTCCAGCAGGAAAGCAGGAGACTCGGGATCCTACCCGGTCCTTCGAGCCAGGGCAGGGCTATTGAGCAGGGTGGTTGCTGTCAGCTCTGCCTCTCACAGGCGTGTGCCAACCGGCAGCCTACGGCGCTCGCTCCGAGTCCTCGCTCCTGAAGTTTTGTGTGTTTCGGTGGTTTTTTAAATATTTGAATAATACGTTAATTCTGAACCACGAAATAAAATGACTCTCGAGCCTACTGGCCAGGACAGCTACCTGGCAGGTACGACATTCGGGCCTCTGCTCCAAAAAGTATTTAAGTATTTCCTTAAAATGAAGACAGTTGCCAACAGACATGCCCACAATGTCCTCTTAGCACGAGCAGTCGCAGCTCATTCTCGGGAGGACAGAATTACAGTCCAAGTCTTCCCAGCAGAAGATGACCTGGAAGCAGAGTGTCCTGCGTTTCACGTGGATGCCTGAAGCACCGGGAGTTAGGATGAAAAGGGAACTGCTGGAGCAGGAGAAACAACGGAATTGTTGGATTTGTGAACTTAGCTCAGAACAACAAAAAAAAAAAACACTGGAGATGGGGTTCCTCCCAAACAATAATTTGGTCTCAAATCCACAAATATCAGCCAGTCCTGCCCTTTCAGTGTGTATTTTTAAAGAACTGTCTGGTCGCAAATGGGAGCCTCCCAGGCCTGAGGAAGCAGGAACTTCTACTGTCAGCAGCAGGCTCCTGCTGCCTCCCACTACTGTCCCGGCGAATTTGGTGGCAATACCTCCACTGTGTTCACAAGAGGCAGAGCCGGGCTCTTCGGACCAACTGTGAAAGTCCCGTTAGAAGAACTGAGCATCAGAGTCCAGCTAATCAATATGCAGCCAGCAGGGATTGTTACGAATACACTTCTGAGGACTTCCAAATATACACACATGTATCTTTCAGATTAAAAATAATGTTTGCACGTCAGAAATATGGTTCAGATTAGATCCATGTTTCCACGGGCTGAATGTAATTTTCCTGAAAACAGAGGCAAAGGATAAATGGAAAAGATGTACAGATTCCTGAGCTGCGTTCTTTTCCTGTCAGCTATAAAAGGGCACGTGTTTTCAAGTGAAAAGCATAATCATCAGTCAAGAGTGCTCCATAAAACCCGAGAACTTTTTGAACAAACCTCTGTTCCAAGGACTGTGACTGGGCAGCGCTGGCGGAATGAGATGATGTCCACGCACCACGATACAATTAGTGTAGGAACAGTCAGAACGTGAACGGTTCGTACAGGCACCTTCTGTGTTAAACGGGAACCATCTGTGAGAGCGGCAACTCCTGGCTTTTCCTCTCTCCTATAATCCTGCTTCACCGCCGTCGGTGCATTTTTCTGCTGGTAGCGCCAGCGGCAACGGGGCCGGGCAACGGCGGTTTGGGAGGGGGGTGGTGCCACCCCCCCCCCCCCCCCCGGCCCCCACAAACGTGTCGCTGCGTCTGGCTGCCCGGCCCCTCCGCCAGCGCGGTGTCACACACGCGATTTCTGGGGCCTTTCAGCCGGGAAAACACTGGCCCGCGCTGCACGGGGGGACACTTCTGCACTGCGGGGACTTTGGTGGGGCCACAGGCTGCTCAGCAACGGAACCAGGGCCTCCTAATTACATTTAATTCTGCCTTTTGATTTTAAAGCAAACCTGCACCTTGTACCGGTTTAGGTACGAAGTGGGACGGCACAAACACGATGTGCTTTGAAAAAACTGCCCCACGGAAGCGCAAGATTTTCATGTGCAAAGATTTTAAAGCTGCCCAAAACGCTTAGGAAGAAAAAACCACAACAGAACAGTCTATTTAAGAAAATCTTTTAATTATTATTCATTTCTAGTAGTCATTTTCTCACATGTACGTTTAAATTCCAAACCAGCTATACAATTTACCCTACGGATTTCTTCCCTGTAGAAACAACAACAAAAAAAAAAGGTAAAGGAAAAATCTCGGGAAAGAAAAGCTTGAGAAGGCGCCACCATTCTAAATGGGCTGTGTTGTTATTGCTTAATTAAGATCATGAAACGCTCGGGGTTGGAGCATTTCACCTTGGCATTTCCCCTCTGGTTTTGTTCTCTCTGCAGAAGACAGGCCCCCTCGTGGGGAGAGGTTCAGGCCCATAAACCACTGGCCTCCCTTGACAGGTTTGGGTATCGGGCAAAAGAAGCAGTTGTCACAAACCAGCTTTTTGCTTCCGAATTTCTGACTTTTCCGTCGCCCCTCAGACGCGCGGTGCTCGGCCCACCTCACGCGGAGCTCTTCTGGGGGCTGTGAGGAGGATGGAAAGAAGCAGCAGCGCGCCGCAAGGCTCCCGGCGAGCTGACACCAGATGGCTAATCCAGCAGGAACGGCGTGGCACCCAGTCCTTCCGCTGGGTCACATACCTTACTTTTAGCACCTTCGTGAAACAGAGAAAAACTGCCCTCAAGGAAGCCCTGCCTAAAGGTTTGCTCAGGACGAGCTGAGGGGACACAACTCCCTGGATCTACGTGAGCATCCTATAAACCAAAAGCACCCGCACTGCAGGGATCCCCGCACGGAGCTCCTTGCTGTCAGGCTCTTAATCCTTGTCTAAGCTATGGTAACGCTGCAATAGTTTTGAAACCATTTTCAGGCTCTTAAAAGCCTTTTCCTCCTTTTCTGTAATGTTGATTTGGCCATTACAACCACAGCGCGGTTACCTATAGGTTGTCCTTGCCCATACCTTGAAGGGATTTTGTTATTTATTAAAACTGATCACTTTAAAACACCAAAAATTTAAGCGATGTGGATCATAAACATCCACTTACCGTTATTACCATGGCAACAGATCTTCAAGTAACGTAACAACTCCACTGGAGTTATGAAAACTGAGACTATCAAGTTGCATTCAGTGCGAACACAGGGTGAGGAATACCAAACAATATGATACCTCGGGGCTGTTAACTACAGGGTGATAGTCTTCTTCCTCCCGTCAACACTGAAAGCCGATTCATTTGTGCCCGCGAGACACGAGCAAATGGACTGTCTCTCCAAAACAGCCCACAGGCTGCTGAAACGAACAAATGATTTTTCGGTAGCGGTACGAGATGAAGACGAAGCACGTGAAAGCAGAGAGTCTGCAAGGGTGACAGGAGGCTACTCCACCCTGCTCCGTCAAGCGAGGACAGGGAAAGGGCACCCGGCGCAACGTGATGAGACAGGAAGGGAGATGGCAAGGAGAGAGAAGGGAGGAAGCCTGTGCCAACAACGCTTCTATCTGCGATACCAGCGTGGGACATGACAAAGTGAACACCATTATTTTCTAGATTCACGTGACGTGTTAATCTCTCCTGCAGCGGGTTCATCCCGACTCAGGGTACAAGAACCCCAAGATCCTCTCTTAGAAAACTGTTCATTACTTCAGGGAGAAGGGGTTATTCTACACTGCTTTGTTCCTTATACCTCAGTACACACCAAAGTAATTTTTTCTTATCACTACGGATGCATCTGTCTGCTTTGTTGCTCTAGACATAAACAAAGTGAAATTGGAGCATGCAGTAACCTGTCTTCTGGGTGCCGACCCTCACGGCCGACTACAGGGATATTCTCTCCTCTTTCACTTGTGTGGAATCTTCATCTGATTTCTCCTGAAATGAGAGGCTGCGGAGCACATCAAATAAAACCTGAAACATGAGCTAGCTGGTGTGAGACAATTAACGTGCTTCTGACTCAGTGATTCCTATTTCTCTTCAGTTCCACGTCAGAGGAGTCAGCACTTGAAATACCTGAGAGCTGTAAAGCTTTGCAATGTTCATCACTCTTGGAGCTGACTAACAGAATCAAATGCTAAAGCCGGTTGTTGGAAGGGTTCTGCCCTCTGCTCTCGTTCGGCCGTTACCTAACAAATCGTACACGAACTGTATTAGCTTTGCGTCATAAACAAATTTGGGTAGAATCTCAAGCCTTCCACTGAATCATCTCTGCAAAGATGGCCCATCTTTTCAGCAAGAAGCAGCCTGGAGAAGCAAACGAAGCCGTGCTGTATCATTTGAGGGCAGCATGGTAACAAAGGTATTGAACGCAGCAATTATTACTTACCTTTCTTTGGCTAAGAGAACAGACATCCCCACCAGCTTAGCAAACTCATCAGCTGTGAGAGAACCCTTTTCAGATACCTGTCAAAAAGCAAATACACAACTAAACAAACTATGGCATTAAAAGAATAATGAAGTTCTCTCAGCTACTGAACCGGGTCTAGCCTTGTGAAGTGATAAATTGGTAGCAAATCCCTTGCGAAGACAACTAGTTTGTTTGCATTTTCAAAAATGATACGTAAGTACGAGTATCTCCCCTGAAAAATATCTCTTCTGTGTCCTGGGAAAATTGCCAAGTATAAAAAAGGAGCATAGAAAAGCATTAAATCCATTAAAAAAAAAAAAAAAAAAAAAAAAATCACACGGTACCCTTTTCTTCAGGTTTTTTTAAAAGATGCCATGGAGCAAAATGAGCTGAAAAGTTAAAATAGGTCAGGCAGCAGTACGCTGTCCCAGTCGGTATTTACACAGCCCAATGATACGAAGTGATTCTGCAAAGAGTGAAGCCTAAATGAGGAAATGAGAGCCCTGATCAGGGCAGGTCATCAATTTAGAATTTTAAGTCATCTCAGACGGAAGTGCCGAATTCGAGTTTACTGGGATTTAAAATACCCCCACTGCCTAGAGAAAAATCCCCAAACCTCCCTACTCCACCCACTATTACAGCATAGGAGAGGGCTCAGTAAAAGCTACCATCACGTTCAATTGCCACAAAAGATCAGGTCAGTCTTGGGACTCAAAACTTTGGACCCGTTGTCTCACCCACGGTAGTTAATACACGCTAAATGAAACCTTCGCACTTTGGCTGGACATATGGATGCTTAAAATATTAGATATGAAGTCCAGACTTATCACTGTACCCAGCTGCCCAGATAAACATGTTTTACTACTCTAAGCCTTAATAATTCTTCCATTTCTCCATTGCTTCAGATTCAAGGAAACTTGTACACCCAGATGTAGCTGCCGTTTCCTGCTTCCCACCCAGCGGGCTGGGGAGGGGTCTATTCTGTGCCATTCGCAGCAGTGGTGTTTTTACAGAAATTCAGACTAAATTAGTCCTAATTTGAGATTTTTATGAAGGTAAGCGATCAAATCTGAGTAAGGGAAGTCAGCTATAGAATCTAATCTGCATATGGGTGATTAATTATCTTTCCTTCCCATCAAGGCTGACTTTGGGTTCCTCTGACTTTCATGCCGCGTCCTGTCTTCGCCAGCCGTTCAACACCACATCACTCTCCTGTCTGCAACCCTGTGACTTCCTTTCACTTCTTCTCAGAAGTTTTGTGTTGCTGTACATCATACACGAGGTACAGGGTGCTTTTGGCCACAAGTCTGATCTCATCTTCCCTTTCCCTTACGGGCTAGCCTTCCTCATTCAAGGTCTCTCCCTTAGATTTTTCTATGGAGTCAAAGTCTCATATTACAAAAATAAAAGACAAAAGGCACTTCAGTAATAAATCCACCATCTGTAGCTTTTTGCAGTTGACCTCATTTGTTATCAAGAAAAAGTTTTTCCTTTCCTTTCAAAGAGATAAGCACTTTTACCAAAGGCAACAAATTAATTAGAAACCAAAAATAATCAGAAAAAAAAAAAATAAAACGGACTATGTATTTTTTTAAGAAAATAAACTGAAAGGATTAACATATATTGAGAGATTTCAGCATTTCAGTTCTGATGATTTAGGAAGGAACCTTATAGATGGCTATATACATTTCTCATGTAACAATCTTTTTCGTGAGAGAAGGCTCTGCAGTAACAATCGCAAAGCGCACTGAAAAGTCTCCCTCGTGTATCAAGTGAGAAGGTGTCATCTGTAATAGCTCTACTGTTTCTCGACTGCCCAACTCGAAGTCCTCTTTGACTCTGATGTTTAATTTTGGATATACCGAATCAGCCTTTACTTATGAAAAACGAAAAATTACATCCCACTGAAAAAAGCCACGGGAGAATGCATCCAACACTGGGATGGCAGGAGTTTAAAGAGTCCAGAGGTAGCAAGATCGCAGAAGTTTATCACACTGGGCAACTTATACTGTTTTTTTTCCTCATGAAGCTAGCTTAATTCTATCCGCACTGCGCTCCAGCTGGGCACTCTGCTCAGCAGCAAACGCCGTACAAGACGTTACACGTATAACGTGCTACTTTATGGAATAAACCCAAGGCAGACAGCTGTCTGTAGCAACACTGCAGAGCTACCTCCACTGCCTTCCAGCACATTGGGCACAGTGTCTGAAGTCCTCTTCTGTTAAATTAAGTGTTTAACACATGCCACGAATTTCATCCCACAGTGCAAAATATTTGGAAAAAGGTTGAAGGTTAATGAAGTTTGAAAAGAGATGGAAAAGTGATTTATTCCTTAAGGAGAAAGCCATGACTAAGATTATTGCCCGCACAGCACTTTGAAGATGAAAAGTGCTATTTAAGTATTACTGTTAGAAGATTTGGAAGTGGAATATTTTGTATTTCAAAACTTCAAAAGGAAATCCTGTACCTCGAGTTTTTAGACCTAATGTGTTTAAATTTACCCAGCACAGTCAGAACACTGAAGGAAATGAAGTACACTTACTGTCTCTAAAGCAGAAGCTACCATTTCCTCTTCATTATGAGACTGGAGTTCAATCACCATCACACCACTGTCAAATATCCGAAGCCTCAAATCAAAAGAAAGAGTCAAAGTAACTAAAAGGCCTGCGCGCATCACTTATGGTCACATTTCTAATGCATCCAGACCTATAACCACATTACAAAAGGAGAGAAAGGAAAAAAAAAAAAGCTCTATAAAATTAACTTAGCATTAAAAGCATCTTCAAGATCTGAAGAGACTGAAAAGAGCAGGGCATATGTCTGGGCTTAGTTAAACACTTCTCCCAGTCTGAAAAAAAACTATATTGGAAGCGAAAAGATGATTGTCTTCCTAGCAAAGTGAACCATGGTTAAAAAGTCGTATTTTGGTGTAGAGTGGATATTGGTGCATACAGCAACATCCCTTAAGCAAAGGCCGGCTTTGTTTAAACACCAAGAAAAATCTACTGCAGGTAAAATGTGAAGTCACCCAAGCACTGCGGCCCGAGTCGCGAGTGGCACGTTTTATAAATGCATCTGCAAGGTCTTACCTCAGCGGTAATTTCAGTGACTCCAGCATCTTACAAGCATTTACTAAATCTTCTGGTGACAGCAACTATTAAAATAGTCAAACATACTTACTCACAGCTTGCATTTCAAGAATACAGCATAACACCAAAACAAACAGTTTTAGTAACTACAGCTATAAAATATACCAACCTACACATTATTGTTAATTTTCTTCCTTTCTGTCGTGCAGTCTATTTCCTGACTTCTGTGCTCCTCTCCGTTCCCTTACTACGTGTTCTGTAATAAACCTTCTTGCCCTCTTTACAGAAAGAATTGATGTATTTTTTTAAAAACACATGCACCATTCTTCAGTATTCTCTATACTTGCAGTTTTCTTTCCATATAAGGATGGAGTTTTGCTTTTATATGGTATTATGAAAAGCAGGATACATTATGACAACTTACAGAGGATACAGAAACATTACGTGGAAAAAAAAAGAAAGGAAAAAGGTAAACCCCCCTGATTTTAATAAAGAGCTGATCACTTCGTGCTGTTAGACAGGTAGAGTGAGCAATTGGTAGGAACCATTTTTCCCCTTTTTCTTTAGAAACCTTATCACTGAAGCACACTTTATAAAATATATAATGAAACTGCTTTCTCACCTCCAATCCTCGTGCACGATTCACCAGACAGTACACTTCTGTAAGTGACATGATCCCTCCTCGCTCCTGTGTTAAGCACAAGACTGGTAAGAGAAACAGCACTCACCTAGTAAACACAGTATCTCAGCTTGCATTTGGCTGATTCAACAGGTAAAACGGAGGAGCTACACGACGGGCTTTACAGAAAAAAACTACCCAGGCAATACCACAGGTTTCTAGCACGGGAAGTTACTGTATTAGATCTCTCTCTAGTAATTTTAAAATGCAAAACACTGATCCCACATCCAAAGCCTGTGAATTACTTTGATTTTAAAGCAGAGAATAAATCACAGGAACAAGGAATTTCAATATACTAAATTTATCAAGCAATTTACCATTTTTTTCTTTTCAGACACACACAGTTTTCCGTTCTGACCATAGTAGGTAGCACACAGCCTTCACAAAACTACTGTAATCCAAGGCTATGTGTCTATGGGAAAGCATATATGAGTTGCAACACAAAATCTAACTTTTCCGTGAGAATCCTGAATTCTGTAATAGCTTCAGATAAATTCAAATATGAGATATTACCAAGGAGGGTAACCTACGTAATAACCTTGTGCTATATTTGCAAAATACGTAATTTTTAAGCAGTTTAAAGACTGACTACTTAGATTTTCAGTCAGTGATGTTTCGCTTTTTCTTTAAAAAAAAGTAATATTCTGCAGCAAAGGATGAATACAGGGCTATCCAAAGAGAAGAAAGCCTGCCAGTATGATCTTCTAAATATCACTAATATTTCCCAAATTGAAATTTGAGATGCCGTTACTCCCCAGAAAAATTCTTACATATATTTAACCCTGCTTATTCGGAAAGAGAATGTGTATTTCCTCCACCGACACTGAAGGCTGTGCTGCTAGATCTGAGACTTTAACAAGAGGCACGGCTCTAGAGACGAAACATGCTGACATCAGCACTCAGCAACGCCCGGGAAACGCTGGTGCAAAATGCGGCACTGTACCTCTAACGGTGCCTGCAGGATTCCAGCTAGCTGCTTCGCCAGCTGCATGTGGTAATGCGTCCCAGATCCGCATGTCTCCCTAGTCACGGGATTAGCTATACCCATGCTCAGGAGGTAGGACTTGAACCTAATGGTCTAAACAAACAAATAAATAAATTCAAAAGTCCAGCAGGTAATGAGTGATTCCGGTCTTTAGAAGTCTCTTGATTTTATTACTATACAACAGTTTTGGTGAATAAACCCATTCAGTTTGCTACCAATAAAGTCAAATAACTAGCAAAGAGAAGGCAAGACTTAATACAATTTATTTTTGACCAGCAGCGGTCAAAAATGCAAAAATTTACGCAAAGGCAGTAAAATCTTTGCTTTAAGAAAGGGTCAAAAGAAGCAGCTAATACTAAACAAGTCACTTTTACTTTATGTAGAATTCAAACACAAAAACCCCAACCATGAAGTGTTCTTTATTAACATGACATGTATTAAACGGATAGCTTCTTGCTTTGCATAGGAACATTTCTGTTGACTTTAAAAACAAAATTAATTTACCTCATCCTCCGTGATGTCACCCTGTTTTTCTTTAATCTTATTAGCTATTGACTTGGATAACTCCACCATTTCCTTAGCCTGAGAAAGACACAGAGATAAGTCAACTTTCAGCTCAACAGAGAAAAGCAGGCTTCAAACTGAGAAAAACAAGCGTAAGTCTCCTTGGGTAGGTGAGACGTGCCATACCTTCTCCATTAGTTTGCTAAGATCCTCAAAAGCCTGCAATCAAAAGCAGATACTGTGCATCAGTAAAATTACAGCATTCAGCCTCCCGGATACAGTGAGCTGCCTTGGTCCACCTGGCCAAGCTATTCGTAAGGGCTGCTATCCCTTTTCATTAGTAGGTTACAATGTGAGATATTATATATAATCGCTTGATATTTCTGTTTTGCATCAGGTTTTAAAAGCGAGATTATGCAATCCATAAACAACAAAGAATGAAGAAAACAATCACAGGCTTTTCTGGTGTGTGAACACGAGTTCAATAGCATTTATGAAGTCCGTTTGATAGGAAGGAACAATGAGATGCTGAGGCCCAGAAAAAACTAAACTCTCCAAGTTTATTATGCTCTCCTAAAAGCTGGGGGAAGGTTTCTCGGTGGTGATGGTAGGTTTCCTTCCAACATTCAACCCTCGCTCAAGGAGATCTACTGTTTCTGGCCAGCATCAAGCCAGCTGTAAAGCTACAGAAGTACTCCTCCTCACGGGACAATTTTACTTCAATCAGTAGATGTTACTAAGTGAGAAACAGTAATTTCAAACGAGTAAGGAAGAGGGCACGTGCTTTCACATGTATACTTAACTGAACAGACAAAAACTCTGAAATTGTGTGCCAACATCTCTTCGTTTAAGTATCGCATATGAAGGAACAGTGGTGCTACCATAATAAACAAAAAACAGTTAGAAAATGAATGAAATAATGTCCATGAGACAAATTATCAGATTTAAAGAAATTAAGATACAAGCTAGTCAAAAAGCATCCTCTGAAAACGCTAGTCACTGGACCTAAAATCCAAAATACTTGCTAGAGCAAGGGAAAAGAATATTTGTACAAAACAATTATTTTCTAGTCTAAGAAACTTTTTTTTTCCACAAAAAATATATATAATAAACTGGACATCCATCATAGGACCACAATTACATCAAGTCCATTAAGCTTAGTAAACTACTACATTCTCAAATACAGTTCTACAACAACACACAAAGGGCATTTTGAGGCTTATATAAAACATACTTTTAAACAAGCTGAGGGTATACCGAAATTCAAAAGTTTTAGTAATGATAACCAAATAGCATTAAAAAAATCATGTAAAAAAAAAAAAAGTTGCCAACTATATTAAAACACAATTCTCGTTTCTCCCGTCCTCAGCAACACACATTCAGCCTTCTCACCTGCTTCTCTCAAATACCTGACAACCTGTCCACGTGGGCCAACCTCTTCACACAACCTTTTCTGAACAGTGAGTGTGAGAAAAATTCCCGAAGCTTTTCAGCTAAAGCTTGCCTGACAGCAGCACCCAACTCCTCCAGCCACAAGTAAAGGTGCTTCAGTTAGAGTCTGTCAAAGGACCAGAGAAACGTCCTGCCTACAGTTTTTCGCCATCGCTTCTATGTGACCCCTAGCTTTTTCTGAGTAATCCCCCTCTAGAAAGACACATTTTAGCAGAGTTTGTGCAGAAGGAGGGAATTGCTCCCATCTACTTTTAGGCGCCTCACTTAGAAGCTTACTGGTCTGAGGTTCAACACGCAAAGAAGAGAAAGAGATGCCTTCAGGAAGGAACAGGCTTTGCTTTTCATCTGAACCCCTCCTAACGGTGCCAGCGTTTCTCCACTCTTCACACTTGGTACCTAAAATAGCTATCCAGAATTAAGTGGGACAAAGCTAGGTCCAAGGGGAGAAAAGAAAATATACCGCCGTCTAACAAAAATCCACCACTATCAGAACAACAGCTTCTCTTTGGAATATTTATTTTTCCCTCCTAATCGGCCAAATTCGATAATTTACAATAGATTTCCCAATCTCTAGTGTAAATCAAAGTCCTTCTACTGTACTTGTATATGATATCAACAAAAGTTTTCTAACAAGGCTTTTCCCAGCTTATTTCTAATCTCTATAACCTGCATGAAAACATCATTCATCAAAAGAACCCTCGGTTTAGCTAAATAAACAGCCTGTTATGTGTAACTCCTCCTCTGCCTGACTCACGGAGGACAGGCCTGGAAACAAAGGGGAATGTGCACACACCTAACAGGAACTTCCTCAGATAAACAAAAGGCTAAAGAACGGGATTCTTATCAGCAGTGAACAGCAGATGCAGGAAGCCTTTTCCTGGAAGCCAGGGCACCATTTTTTTAAATTAAGTCATTTATAACATTTAAAGCCGGAGGAAGGCAGGATTTCACAAGTCATGGCTTTCCTCTGTTCATACAACATGTATAAATGGATTTCTTTTACTCTCTGACAAAGCTACTAAAGGAAAAAATACCCAGACAATACCTTTTGAACTATATACAGACACATGTAACCACAATACCTTTTGAACTACACACAGAACTTCATTCATTACATTTGTCATGAACAAAAAAGTTTAATGCTACCAGTCTCTGAAACATCATGCAGCCTGCAAAGGTACTGTAATTTTCTTAATGTATCAGAGCAGTGAATGCCTTTTTTATTGTGGCACACTGAATCACATAAAGTTTTGCCACTAGAACAAATCCGCTGCATGTAGTTTATGAGGATTTCTGTATTAATCTCTACTGCCAAGACAGAACTAGACTATTTTTGAGGATACTGCTCCTAGGTATATATTGCCTCTGTTGTCCATCAGTCTTGATATCTGTAATTCAACTATTGTGCCGTTTCTGGGGAAAGGATGGTCTCCATCCAGCCCAGGCATTTTGCAAAGATACTTCCAACATCTTGCCGATACCTGGACTGCAGAACATTTTACTGTAATTCTAAACCTATAAGTAACATTTAAAAAATGAGTTTAAGATGAAAACCTAACTTCACCACAGTTATGTGTAGATGCTTGGATCAGCATATTCTTCTTATCTATTAAGTTTTCAATTGAAACCAAAATTAGCTGTAAAAAGGGAAAAACCCCCAAACTTGTAACAGTCTCTTTCTGCTGGTGCCTTTGTGTTCTGCTGCCCCTGATGAAAAGTCACTGAACTCAGATCTCTAATTCTACCAAAATTCATTTTATAAATACACACTGTTAGTTTCAAAGAACACTCTTCTTGAAAGGAACTGTTTAAAGGAAGTACCTTTATATATATGGAAAAGCCAAACAAAGTAAATAACTGTAAATGATACACTCGAACTCAGTTCAGATTTCTCAACTAAAACAATAAATAGTCTCAGCTTCCCCTAAAAGAAAGTGTGAATGAGTGTAAATGGCTCAGACAGGTGGTTGACCCTGAAACTTTGGTAGTATTTACCTCAGAAATGTTTTTGTCAGTCTCTTTTCTTTTTTCCTCTAATTTCCTTTCGATCCCCACAATTCCTACAGCCCTTATTCTTCCTGCCTGCAAAGAAAATAATGAAAGGAATCAAAATAGGAAACGGTACGTTTTCTCATCCGCCTCGCTGTGAAAAACCTTATATTAGAAGACAGGAAATGTTCCCCCAAAGAGCTGATATCACGCATACAATATTTCATATACTTTTTGAAAGTGTATTTTAAATCAGTGTAAAAAAAAAATAAACAATAAGTGTAAAGCATGTATGAATTTGTTGTGGTAGACAGATAATAAGATTATTTTACTGAAACTATTATTATGAAGATGCTTAATAGCCTGATTGAGACTGAGCATTCCAGCTCATCTCAATTACAGCCTCCTGAGTCCCTGTGAACATCTATACTTGACCTGTGGAAACGTGTGAGTGTATCTAAACATGACTACCTCAAGAAATCTAGCCTGAAGAAACACAGCCACAGAAACACAGTGCTAAGTGCAGTCTAATTTACCTTGCTGAGCAATATCAGAATGGAGGTGACGGTGATCCTTTCATTTGACACCAAATGTGTTTTAGCAAGGCTGGTACCTAAGCAGCAGCGGTGCCAGCCCTCAAATCTCTGACTGTGAAGCTTAGCACTGGTGTTAATGATTTGCTATGACTTAAGAATAAGAACACGAGGTAAGGCATTTTCATTACGTGATTCTTGACGCAGGGTACAGACTTCCCCATTAGTCCAAATGCAACTATGTTTACAGGTGCTACGTTTACAAAAGATGACATAGATGATCTGATGCTGAACAATCTTTAAATCATCCTATTTCATTCATATACTACTATATGTTCAATATATGGATATATTAAACGTATTCATATACAGAAACATGTGCAGGTTTACCAGCATTACCTAGAAGTATGCATGCGGATAAAGAAGGCAATCTTAACAGATGACAAAGAGATTCTCCACAACTGTCCATTTAGAATATGCATTTAAATCAAACATATCTAGGTTCCAAAGAGTTATATAAAGTTACGTATTATATATTTGATTTCCAGTCAGAAAAAATAAAACAGAAATCACAATTAAGATCAAAAATCTTTCAGCTTCATTACTCTTTCCTGATGAATAAAATTATATGCATATATAGATAGTATTTGCATAATTATGAGTATGTGTGTGTCTGACTACATAAAAAAAATGGAGCCCATTATCAACTATTCAAGTCTAAACACACTCAAGGAAGAGAGGCCCCGGTGTTCTGTATCAGGCGAAAACTGCAAAGGGGAAACTAATTAATGCCAGTGAAGAAACAGGCAAAGTAAAGCAGAGTGTTGGGTAGAGAGGCAGGCCAGATGCAGTATATGGGGGCAGCAAACAGTGGAAACGAGAGATTACATCCAGATTCTGCTGAGAAGCTCTCTGCACGTACCTGTGGATCCTTGTTAACTGGCACGGTCTGACCAGTCGGCATGTTCTCCCATCTCCTTTGTGTGATTTCTTCTGATAACCGTCTGTAGAACTGCAAACATTAAAGAGTGACAACAGATGTTTCAAACTGTGCAGAGTACCGCTGGGTACTCTCAGCATCTTCATGGCAGATGAAATAAACTTCACTGTAAGACAAAGCATGGTAACACCTACACACCCAGAGTACAACATTGATTATCTGGAACTTTTTAATGTCCAACCTTCAGAAATACACACATTAGAGGAGGAGCCATGTAGTTATTAGTTAAATTCACATGAGTACTCCTACTGTAAAATATTTTTTTCAGATAGTCAAGATGTTCCAAAACATGGTAAACTTAAAAATGTTGTGGTTTGCTCAAAGGCATGCTTTTAAAAGGAAGGAGACTTGAACAATCCAATTACTATTGATCTGTTAATTCAGCAATATAAAGACAACCACGCAGATCAATTACACTTACTTGTTTATTGCTAATACCAGAAAGTGGCATTAGTTAATTAGTTAACAGGCAGTGTATCCCACTGGCCAAACCCAGAAAGAAAAATCTATTCCATTCTTATGGTTGTTCAGAGTTCACAGGAAAGCATTCTGGAGTCATAGAGAAAATGTCTGGAGTGTAATTGATATGCTAGGTAAACAGTAAGCATAGCAAGTTTGATTTTCAGACGTGAACATTAACATTAAAATAAATGAGGTTACAATTAGGCAAAACACCTATGCAATTATAGCTAGGCATAAATCTACACTCATCCTAAACTGAAAACTGCTCACAAGGAAATGAAAGCGCGTCTGATCAAGCACACGCATTGATAAGACATTTATAACTAATTCAAGTTGAAAATCTGATTTTCTGCAGTGAACAGGTTCAGCTTTTTTCATTGTTCAAAGTTAAAAGTCTCCGTCTCTTCAACTGAGGATCTTACACTGTGAAATCTCTTTACAGAGTGCAATTTCTTTGTTTTTTAGGATAAGCCTTCTTTCAAAAAATATATCACATTTTTTCAGAATGCTCAAAGCCTTTGAGATTCGGTAATGGTAAAAAAAAAAAAAAAAAAAAAGATTTGTAAAACACAAAAGAAACAAAGCTCTGAAGCAACAAAATGTGTTTGGCAATAACATCAGAGAGATGACTAGGAATAAATTGATTGATTCCTGTTCAGGAGAAGGTTAGCTACAAAGAAACGCCTTTTACTCTGCCAAACTTTTAACAGATTTCAGAGACATCATTTTGGAAAATCCTGTATTCTATTTAAAAGATTAAAAGAGGAAGTATAAGAATATATTAAAGCTACTAAAATAAGGACAAAGTCTAATAATGCCTCCTGACGTTTTTGGAACTCTATTTGCATTATTTAACCAAAGAATAGAACCCTGAAAGCTCACAGTGTTTGTCTTCAGAAAGGATGTATTGAAAAAGCTCCACCTCCAAAGTAAACATGGAAAGATCATGGAAAATTATCACGAACGCAGCAGGAGGAGAAACACACGTGCAAAGATCTGATGTGCTGGGCTTGCGTGGTACAGAACTTACCTCGATCTGCCCATGCTCTTTGAAAGAAAGCTTGATGTAGGAATATTTGCTGCTTTGGAATGGACCAGGCTCTTTGTTTGAAGAAGCAGGATGAAGATGAGCTACTATTTTGGCACTAAGAAAAAGTTGAAGGAAAGAGAAGAAGACGCAGCTTTCAGTAATATATAAAATCATTATTTCTACAACCAAAGTTAACCATTTAATCAAAACCTCTGTTAACTTTATCTCACATAAGAGCTAAAGTACATCAAATAATGCTTTACGTTTGTGCAGTGCATCACCATTCAAGGTTTTCTACTCAGTATTATAGTGGATCTTGCATAAAAACTACTATAAAATCTAAAACAGTAACATCTCACAAATTTAAACTGTACCCGCCATCAATTCTTAAGAAATACACTTAACAAACTTTAACTTTTCAAGCAATAATTTCTGAAAAATCTTCTAATTAAGATAAAAACGAATATTCAAGCAGTCGTTTGATTTGGCTTCTGACTTTCAATAACTACTGCCAAAATACACCATCTTTGTCACAGGAAAACAAAAGGTCTCAATATTCTGTTTAACCTATCCCACTTGTATACGTCACTTGCAAACACCGCATGTCAATCTGGCCAAAACCAACATTCAAGGTAACATGCATGGAAATAACAGTTTAAAATGACACCTGCCACCAAAACAAGCCTTGAGATAGCATTATTTTAGGAATGTAACAGACTGCACAGCATGGCTCTACGTCTGCCATTCCCTTTCACTTTACCGATACTTTTTTCATGGGTCCTTATTTACTTGATTTCTCAAGCATTAGTGAATTACCAGATTTCTGCTGGATACCCCCAGCATATTACTCTACCCATCTGACTGCAGGCTGCAAGCAGATGTCAACTACCTATATATTTCTCCACTTAGTATTTTTTTCTTTTTCTTGTGAAACCTCTGTACACACATACCATACTGAATCTGTTCTTAAGTGAGTGGAAACACCTGAGTTCGTTCTAACCATCGCCAGCATTTCCATGCTCAAAATCAATCATATGGTCATGAAAAGAGATATAAATACGGGATCTGGCACGGTTTCTATCCCCAACCAGTTCTGTGGCACTGAAGACTAAAATTAGCTTTCAAATTTAGATCTAGCAGAATCACTGTGTAATCTATGACTAATCGAGTGAAAATGGCAAACTAGAACACACACTTGTAACAAGACAGTTATTTAATAAATCCCATCAAATCCTGCTTTGTCATGATTCTCTTACGCATTTGACCTCAAGTGAGGAAAGCAGGTCCTTCTGGCTGTCAGTCTGGAAACTTGGATTGCAAATCGAACCTACCATGAATTAATATCTCATCTTGGGTACCTCACATAACGTGCACGGGCAAACCACCCGTTTGAAAAAGACAACAACTATCACCTTACCTTTTTCCTATCCCGGCTGCTTGCTCTTCAATAAAGACGATCTGAGACAGAGGTATAGCAATGCAGCACTCCTGGAATAATCAATGCAAACACAAATTAAAGCCATATCCTGACTGTTCATTCTCTAAAACCAAGCGTTCTCCTTCTCCATTTCACAAACAGTGCATTTCTACAGGTGCTCCCCCAGGAATTCCATATGAAATATGATGGTAACAATTGAAACAATCTATTAAAGAGAAATATAAATAGAAAATTTAATATAAAGTTGAAGCTGAGTTCTAGATTATCAAAAAACCAAACTTAATCAGTATGTCAACTTTAGACACTTCAAGCTAGATTTACAGGAGGACTCGGGAATTTAGCAAATTTTTAGTATCCAAGTTCAAAATTTAAATACTAAAATTTCCACACTACTGCAGTTTATCCCTGTAGGTGCACAATGCTCATAGGTTCTTAACATTGTTGCAGTGATGTTACTTTGGGAGCTAAAACAACAACCAAAAGCATCAGTCTTTTAAGTGTTGAATGTCTAAAAAACTAGACTATCCTCTGAGTGAGACAGGAATTTCTCCATCTATCCCACACCCAAGAACTTAATCCAGCAGTGGATGCATCTCAACATACGTTCAGTGGTCTGTGCTTTAGGCAAAACAAAGCAGAGCAAGAAACGTGACTGTATCCATCTGTGGGAGACTAACCTACCCTGGCTAAAGTCTTTCTCTATGCATCTAAGACAGAAAATGCTCAAGGGAGTGATTCAAAGCATCTAATTAGGCGCCTGATCTCGTCTCGGTGAACATCCTTTGGCGAACACCACCTTCTGCACAACAGCTTGGTGACTGACCCAGGTTACATTTTCTCTTCGGACCTCTTCCTTCCAGCTGCCCTAAGGGCGTGCCTAACACCAGGTTACAACCAACACTGTTACTGGGCCCTCTCAAGCTCTACTACCAAAATTTTTCCTCTTTGCATGGAACAATTAAATGCTCATTAAATTGGAGATTATCGAAGTATATACGCAGAACTCCAACCAATGAGTAAACATCTTATTAGGAAAAAACACAGGTTGTACTTCCTGTACTAAAAATTCTTATTACAAGCTATCCAGTTCTTCTATGGCTCCAGATTCTACAGCTGTTACATAGAACAGTTCATGTTTACAAAACGCCCACATAGCTCTAGACACTTTAAATACAGGAAAAATGATACTTCTGTTAAAAAATTTTTTTGAAAATGACAAGAGTCCAACTACATATAGATATGCACACTGTCAAAATGATTGATTCATTTAGTTCACAGCTAGAAAGTGATGAACTTATTGTAAACACAAGGACTTAGAATCACCCCTTCCTGGTGAGAGAAGCAATAGGAAGGGATACGAAAAGAAACATGTGTTTAAAATGTTGTGAGTTTATTTGGATATCTTTTTCTAATGTCTCGTGCTCACATTATGCATGATTTTACGATTTAAGATGTTGTTCAAACCTAGCTATGTAACAAACTTAAAAGAATTACGTATTTTTCTTCCTGTGGAAATCACTGTATTTTCTGCACTATTCAACTGCAGCTGGTATGTAACAACAGCAGCTATAAAACACAGCTGCCTCTTTTTGTAAAAAGGTTTGCTAATGACAAGTGCCCCATTCATTACTAAAGTTTGCTGACACGATAAAAGGGGACTCTCTCTACAAGTTTGTTCTAGGTAAGCTAGGTAAGCTTTGTAAGGCTGATGTTGTATCGCAGCTGAGCTTAGCCAACAACTCACCATGAAAATAAAAGGGCACCATGCTTCCCATGTTTCAGTCCTCAGAGCTTGAAAACACATCAGCTTTAATTACCACACTAACAAAGTCATTTATATTCATATTCCCCTGATAAGAACTGGGTAATTTTTGCCAATCTCCTGGCCACATGTTTCTGTCCCTTCTGTTAATCAAGCCTGGAGCTTATCAGAATCTTTGCTGAGTTAAATTAATTTGTTAAAATAAGACTATTTTTCTTATTCTCCAAGGTTCTTCTCTACTGATTTAGCAAATTCAGTGATCTTGGAAGAGTACAAAAAACCACGGGGCCTAGCAAGGGGATAAGTTGGGGAAAAGAGACAAAAGTCACCCTTTTGTTGGGAAGGACAGAATAGGGATATGGACAGCTGTAAGACTGGCTGAAGCCATAATGCTTAATGTTACTCCAAGCAAGCGAAAAGTCCAAGAGAGATAAGGAGCAGTACGTGCCAACCTCTCAAAAAGAGGTGCTGATGAAGAAATAAGAAGTGATTAACCCAGACATTTTAGCATAAATAAATTATCTCACACTGACTGTGCCAAAAAAAAAGTTAATTTCTACATAATAGCTCGTGGTCTGGACAATCAACCACTGACTTGTTTAACAGTAACTCCATCCTGGGCACCAGCTCTCAAAACATTCTGAAAAATTTGTACTAAAAATAGTTCTGCTGTTCCTGCAAACAATCCCTAAGGAAAAAAATATATTGCTTTGCCAAATTAAGACCATCCTTGGTGACCTTAGAAGGCTCTTGGTGGCTTCCTGGTTTGGAGCAAGGATATGGTATTTGGTAGGGAATGGCCTTTGGATGCCAGAGGTGCTTCAGCTATCTTTGCACAAAACTAGTCCAGTGGAATACAGTAGGCCTTTGAAAAGTTGTCATCTGAACATGTTGTAAACTTTGGCTTCCAGGGCTAAATTTCTAAAAGACTGTCCAAAACGAGCACATTCCAAGCCGGTTCTGAGGAGGACTTCTCCTCCATTTGCAGCTGGAAAGCGTGCACCTGTCACAGCCTGTGCTTAGATTTGTATGTTTTTGCAGTCTTTCCCACCCATTTCTAGCCTGCAATCTCAGGCTGTGGCTTGATGACACAAAGCTTTCAGCAGCAGTATCACACTGTGGTTCCGACACTGCCACGTAGCCTCGGAGTTAATTCTCCATAGCAGTACAGACCAATGTTTTGGCTTATTGAAGGGGTGGTTCAGCACAAGAACATGAAGTTTGTACGAAATAATACTGCCACCAAACACACTCTATGATCAAATCATGGTCTGGGACTATATGCTAGGAGCAGATGACAGGAGAACTTGGACTTGAAAACACAATGAGGAAGAAAAGGTCTCCCTAGACAAGGAGCATGAGAGAAGAATTCACATTATGATTTGCCTCACACATTCAACTTCAGTCTCAAAACCAACAGTTTTTAGTGCATGATACCAGACTCTTTTCTCCTCTGTTTTTGTGGCATAGAAGAGGAAAAATTATATAACTCATTCCCATCCCTCATCTCTGCACGATCACTTATTAAAGCAGAATTTGGATGAGAAAACATTACTTGTACATAATTTTCTTTTCATTGTGAGCGAAAAAATGGACTGAACTTGTAAGACAAAACAGATACAAAGGGAAGAAAAATCTGTGTGCCGCCTTTTCACTGCAAGCTACCTGGTTTTTATTATGGAATTTACAATTGAATGACATATAAGAGGCCAAAGTGGGACTTACATGATTCTTCTGATCCCTCCAGATTAGTCTGTGTGTGCTAAGAAATAATACTCCACTATCAAATTTCACCTAAACAGGAAAAATAAAACAGATCAGTCACAAATTTAACCACTAAGTTGCATAAGTACTGGTCTTGGAAACATTACACATTACCACAACATAGCAACCAAATTTAACAAGCCGGTATTTTGAGAACACTCTCTTTTTCAGAAAACACAATAAACGAAGTTTAGGAAACAATGGAGAAAATTAGTATGAAAGGATCAGATGGATATATACAAACTTCCTTTTTCAACTGTATAAACCTTCCTCCAGGAAATCCTGAAGGATCCTCCCTCCATATGTTATGTAAGATATACAAGCATCCCTAAATATGTTTTAAACAGAGCTATTGGCTTTGGAACACTATTTGCTGACAAGAAACTAAAAGTTACGCAAAAAAACAAAGCAACCTAATAAGAAGATGCTACGTACAGTCAGAACTCTTGCAGGCTATCACATAGAACTATTACTTCTGTCCATTTTATCGCTGAAAATTTCTTTATCAGACAGCCATCAGTATTTGGAAAATCTCTGTTAGCAAATGCTTCCTACTTGTAAAACTGGAGGCACGTTTTTACAGCTTTTTATTAGGGTGTGCACCTACTCTGGTGGGGAGGAAGTAGGAGAGCTCAAGAGCTATTCCAGCCGTGATGGAAACCAGTAATTGAGTAGGCTCAGATGAGAGGGCCCGAGAGCACCCTTCAGGACGAGAGCGAAAGAGCATTTCACAGCTACCCAGATGACTCAAGGGTGAACTGTACGGCGTGCCCTGCGCACAGCATCAGAGCCGAAGAGCTGCTGTGCAGGCCGCGGCAGCCCAGGCAGCGGACAGCAAGCTTCACGACCGTGACACCAGCTCCACGGGCCCCGTGGGGATCCCACCCCTCCCTCCGAGCGGCACACGCCGCTCCCGGCCTTTCCCGGCCCCACGGAGCCTGAATCTCCTCCTCCTCCTCCTCCCTGCCCGTCTCCTCGCACAGCCAAACCCCGCCGGAGCAAAACGCGCTCGTCCTCCCGCACCTCACATCGACGCTCCGCCCGCAGCCCAGGCCCCTCCACGACCCTCCTCTCGGCCCACCTCGCCCGATACCGCCCACAGTCACGTCCCCAGCCGCGGGGCCCACGGACGGGCCCTTCCCCCGGCCCCGCTCCGGCCCCGGGCCCCCGGGCCCGGCCGCGCCGCCAGCCCCGGCGCAGGGCCGCTCCCGTCACCTTCTCCTCCCCGTCGCAGAGGCGCACGCCGCGCTGCTGGACCACCAGCGTCTCCCCCAGCTCCAGCAGCCCGCTGGTCCACGCAAACCGGTCCATGGCGGGCGGGCAGCCCCGTCCCTTCTTCCCCGCCTCCCTCACCGCCGCCGCCGCCGCTCCCCACCCGCGGCCCGCCGGGCGAGCAGGCCGCAGCGCCCCCTAGCGACGGCCCGAGGACCGGCCGCCATCTTCCCGCCGCCGCCTCCCGTCCCTCCGCAACGCGCGCCCCCTGCCGGCCCGGCCTGTGCACCGGGCGCAGCCGGCCCCGCCCCCCGCTCGCCATTGGCCAGTTCAAGCCGCGCGGCCGGGCCAATCGCGGCGGCGCCGTGCGGCGGGTGATTCAAACGGCCCCCGCCCCCCCCCCCCCCCCGTTTCCGCCCCGCGAGCGGCCATGGCGGCGCGTCCCTCAGTTCAGCTCCCGGCCGGCCGCCGGTCCGGGCCGGCGTGCCGAGGTAAGGCAGCGGCGGGGGCAACCGAGGGGCAAAGCCCGGAGGGGCTGAATCGCTTCCCGAGGCGCTGGCCGTTGGGTCTGGCTGTCGTTGGCGCGGCGGGTAAGGAGCGGGGGGCGGGGGCTGGTCGCCCCCTCGGGAAGCGGGAGATGAGGGGCAGGAGCCTCAGGCGGGGTGGGAGGCCGGTCAGGCCTCGGCAGCAGCGCTTTACCGAGGCCTTGCGGCTTCTGACCGGTGCGAGCCGGCCTGCGGGAGTTCGCCCTCCCCTCGCGGGGCTGGGGCCGGCGCTCTCCCCTCACCCCCGGGCAGGGCTTCCGGAGTGAAGGCCTCCCTTCGTGATAAAGGGCACGCCTTAATTCGAGATGATCCTGTCGAAACAAGCAGATACTCTGATCTAGACCCGCACTGCTCTGTTTTTTGCTTTCCGACCGGTTTGGTCTCTCTAAAGTTGAACGAGCTGAACTGCTCCCGTGGGACCGTGCAGTTTGGGGCTGGTGAGACCTGAGTTTCTGAAGCAGAAGGCGCCTGGAAAGCTCTAGGTGCATGCTGAGCTTGCTGCTGTGCAGCATCTCTTGGCAGGTACATGTCCGACGTACTAGCTGGTGCACACCCCTTCAGAGGCCGGTGACGTACACTGCCTCTCAAGCTTCCTTCAGCGTGGGCTTGGGCAGCTGTGCTAAAAAAGCACTATATCTTAAATGAAACGCAGTGTTGCAGCAAGCCTAAGTCTCGACCTGCTTTGCTGGCTGTGTGTTCCAGGCTTTGGTGTGCCAGTGTGCGAGAAAGAACTTGCCTTTTCCATCTCTCCCATACTAGGAGGTGGTTCGGTGGGTAATCACCCTGTCCTGTGGCATGACTACTTCTTACCGTGGAGTGTGTGCGATCAAGTACATAATTCTTTTAAGGGTTAACGTTCAGGTCCTCAAAAGCAGTAATGTTTTAGCAATTTCTACAGCCTGGACTTCAGTAATACAGGAATACCTCAGCGTTGAGGGAACATGTTGATGGACCTTGCAGAGATTTCTGAAGTGTGACTCAAGAACAATGGGCAAGACAAAATATGAAAGATAAAGAGCCTGTGCAAAGAGATTCAAAAAGGGATTTATGCCTGCCTAGGGGGGCAGGAGTTAGGTTTTGTATGTGAGTTCATTGAAGACTTCCACTGCTGAATGAGCCTGTCTGTGCTGGAAGATGGTGCAGTGCCATGAGTTCCTGGATGCCATTGAGGAATCGTTCTGAGTCAACAATTGTGCTTTAACTTCTTGCTCTCACATCCCACTGCACATGAAACTGTTGTAAGATTTGGAGTCTTAACTGTATAGACTGGTTGTGTGGATGCTTGAGCTTGCTTTGTGTGGCAGGACCATCTTATTCCAGCTGCTTCCATCAAGCCAAGGTCACTAGCTCCCTACAGGAATAAGGAAAGGTCTCTGAAAAAGATCAACAATATTGTCCTATGAAGGACACAAGTCTGGTGTGCAGCTAACCACTGAAAACATGGGAAATAGTATAATCTTCTGGAATGACTTTCTGTATTAAGACAGTGACAGCTGGCTTAAGACCTTTTCAGGATCATTTTGTGCTGTTAGTAGCACACTCGTTGCTTCAACACTTGTGCAGATGACAACAGAAGAAAAGTAAATGATAGTGCAGATGGTCAGTTGGGTTCAGGTGCGTGGTGTTTTTCACATGTGCTATACTTACCTTACTAGTGTCACAAGTGGAAAATGTGCTTGCTGAACCAACAGTAAGTGTGTGAAATACTGGACAGGCACCCAAAAGAGTGGACCTGACTTCTTCCCATCACAAAATCGTGTTTCTTTTAGCCTAATGCATCAAACCAGCCATCTTGTATAGGTGTGAAATTGTATTCAACTGTCCCTTGAATATAGCCTTTCTCAATAAATGAGAGAATGTCTAAGACATTATAAAATATTAATATTAAACTAATGGCTTTCTTAATCCCCAGTGTCTGTTTCATAATGTCTTGATGCTTTTTAAATTCTATTTCCTTTTTTTAAGAGACAAAACTTGGCATTACTATTTTAACTGAAAATATAATGTCTTTTTTTAAACCCACTAGAACAAAGACGCAAAAAGTTGAAGAATATCTATCAAGAAAAAGACTTTTTCTGATGTGCCCATTCAAGAAAACCAGGCATTGATCAGGTAATGTTTCTGCTATGGCTTACAGTCCTTTAGAAAGGCCTGGTTGGCGGGAAAGATGCAAATAGCAGTTCGTGCAGAAAACCTCAACCAAAAAGCAAGCCCATGCAACGAGACTGGTAACCACATGGATTTCCTAAAGTCCTTTTATTGTCACCAAATACTAAAAGTTTTTAACAAATGCATGATAGATGCAATTCATGAAGTAAGTTATTTGTTCCTCTAGAGGCTGAGACAGGACAGGATACCTTTGTGGCAGAGCTCTTATTTCAGATGCCACTTTGCTGTTTGCCTCTAACCTTCCTTCTGCAAACAACTTTTTCCTTCCTCTTTCTAATCGGGCAATGATGCAAGTGCTCACATCCCACCTGATCGAGCTTCATTGTGTTTTTATAGTTACAAATTCACTAATTTCTGATAAAAGCAAATATACTGTACAAAACCCAGCCTGTGTGATGGCCAGCAGGTAGGCATAATGTTCTGTAAACAGAATGTGGGCACTTATCACCAATTAGTAGTGCTTCTTTTTATTGATCTGTATTTAAATCTTCCTACTGTTGTCTAAAGTCTGGAGATTTAGTGTAAGACTCCTAATAAGCAACAGAAGTTTCTCTAGAGAAGGCAGTGGTATGAAGGACTGCAGAAGGTCCTGGTCTAATGTTAGTTCATGGTGTAGCAATGTTTTTACAAATGGTAAATTTCAGTCTGAAACTTGTTCCCATCTAAATGGGAAGTCTTGCTTGACATTTTGTATATTTGAGGTGGCGTGGCGTGGTCCATGTTCTATAGCACAGAACTACTTGGTAATACTAGTCTGACTGAACCATGACATTTGAATATAAAACACACATAAATGACAAGGAGAAATATAATCTGTCAAAGATGTGCTCTGTGTAGCAGGAAAAGGTAAGTGCTTTCATGTTGTAGAAATCTATCTTGTTAGAAAATCAATGCCAACTACTTTCATTGTAGCAATTCTCTTAATTTAGCATTTGATCTACTTTACTTTTCCTTGCTTTCAGTTTCTTTTCTGGCTATTAAATTCCATGGCTTTTCATAGTCTTCAGTTAATACAGTTAGAGCCATCACTTATGTGGGTAAAACTAATGCTTTTATTTTGCAGATATTTCCCTTTTGTGAAGCTATCTCTGTTCCACACTGACCACATGAAAAGAGGTTCTAGTGAGTTGGGTGTCTGCCTCTTTACCTAAGTAACTAGTGATAGGATGAGAGGAAATGGCCTCAAGTTGTGCTAGGGGAGGTTTAGACTGGATATTAGCAAAAATTTCTTCACTGAAAGGGTTATGAAGCACTGGAACAGGCTGCTCAGGGATGTGACTTAGTCACCATTCCTGGAGGTAATTAAAAAAAGTGTGGATGTGGCACTTAGGGACATGATTTAGTGATGGACTTGGCAGTGTTAGGTTTATGGTTGGACTATATTTTTAAAGGTCTTTTTCAGCTTGAATGATTATATGATCCTATAACTTCTGATCAGTTTCCTTAACATGTATTCTCTAACATAGGTGATGTGGAGCTGATAGCATACACAGGATGCCTTCTGCAGCATTTCA
The DNA here is from genome assembly GCF_018691265.1 of Tyto alba. Classification (NCBI taxonomy): domain Eukaryota; kingdom Metazoa; phylum Chordata; class Aves; order Strigiformes; family Tytonidae; genus Tyto; species Tyto alba. Next base: position 1,137,845 of record NW_024881321.1, read on the forward strand.
AAGTCACTAATTATCTTTTCACTAATGTACCTTCATTTTCAACTTGGCTGGCTTCCAGAAGATCATCTGATGCAAAGATATCAGTTGCTAACTGAAATGTTAATTTTCAGCCATGTGTAATAGTGCCATGTTTCATATAACGCATCAGGAAGCATTTGAGGAAGAATTTGGATTTGTAACTTCAAACTGAGATATTTTCCTTCTGAGCTGTCAGTACATTTTCATAGTTGCTAGGAGGCAATACTGGTCTTGGTGGTTTTGTTACTCACTGGGTAGTTTGATGCCAGCTCTGATGCCTGACTGCAGGTTTTGGAACCTGACAGTGTGGTAGGAACTATGTGTCCTTGTTCAGACTCGCCTCAGACAGCCTGGCTCTGATTGCAGTAGCTGAGCTTCAACTCCTTGTGCTTCTCTTCCTTCCCCCTCCACTGCAGCATTTAAAAACTTGACCTTCTGTAGTAGATGCATCAGACCAGACAGATTGGTGCTCATCCTTAGACATGAAAATCACACCTGCAGTAAATAAAGTCTTCTCTTCCCCTCTGTTAGGCAGCTCTTCATGGTGTGAAAAGGCACGTTTTGCAGTCTGGGCTCTGCTTAGCGGTCGCTTAGCCATTTATTTTTTCTGGGGGAAGAGTGCAAACTGAACAGAAATGGTTCAGTGTGAATTCAGCCTGCAGACTGCCATCTGAACCATATGAACTTACTCTAAAAATACATTCCTTTGTTGTGTTGCAGGGTAATTTAAGATGTCTTGTTTTTTTTCTAAGCAGTAGCAGAACTAGGAGAGCAACTAGCAATAACTGCAACCAAAATGCAGCTCTCGACATCTCCAAAGCCAGAAATGGTAAGTTTTTGACTCATATTCAAATACTAATGACACTCTGTTTCTGTGGCAGCAATATTCCACTCACTTAAACTGTATTCAAGTGTTATGACTTCCAGAGTGTGAGAAAATTTATACGTGCAGAGGTGTACTTGGTTAAAACTTTATTCAGTGACTGTTTATCTTATGCTCTTTGGAGAGCTGTCGCATTACTGTATGTAACGCATCATATTAATATTCAGTTTGTACCTGACTAGAGAG